>NC_056741.1:1080038479-1080253479 GCF_019279795.1 Protopterus annectens
TGCGTTCCTGGCTAGGCTCATTTTATGGTGTTGCTAGTTTTCCTTGTTCTGGTTCCTAAAAAAGGTGACATATAACACCAGTCCTTAGAAAGATGACCCTGATTGATCATCCTTAATCATTAACTATAATGCCCATATCCCAGTAACCACAGTGCTGCATATCACTACCATTCCAAATCTTAATCAATTTAAATCACTGGTACTAAATATTCTGAACAACACAATTTCTTATAAGCACTTAGCAATTTTAGGGGACTTTTAGAGCAACCTGTTAAAATCCAAAAGTTCAAACATAAAGGATTTCCTTTCTACACTTAACCTCACTCAGATAATTAAATATTTTACCAGACCAAATTTCTCCACAGGCAGTCACTCTCTACCAGATCTAATAATAACCAATATGCCCACAATCATTAAAAAATCTCAGTTTTGCAGGTATCAATCAATGACTACTGCCCCATTACTTTCTGTCATAATCCCAATTATCTTTTGCCATAAAACAAACCAGCAGGCAAAAAATCTAAAGCAGCATATTTCACACACACACACACACACACACACACACACACACACACACACACAGCACACGTGCACAAACACGCACACACACACACACACACACACACACACACACACACACACACACACACACACACACACACACACACACACACAAACACACACACTGGGACAAACTTGTAGCTGCTAGCAACCCCTCAGAAATAGAAACATCTCTTACCGCCCTAATCTTGTATTTCAAAACATTTTCTCAAAGTGACTAGACTTTTACACCCAGAAAAAAATGGTAAACCAAGGAGCTTAAGAAACTGTATAAAATTAGGGACAAACCTGGAAAGAATGGAAAAAGCAGCTGCAATGACAAACATGATCACTTCTTCCTACTACGCAACCTAGCAACAGAGGACATCTAACATGCCAAAGCTACCTCTGTAAATACAGCATAGAAGTCAATACAATACAACCAAAAGGAATTCTGGAACTTAGTGAATAACATTTCAAGTCAAACCTAAACCAAGGACCCACTACACCAAGACTCCCTATAAACTATAACAGGAAGCATGACCCCAAAAAACTCCCTCAAAGAATTCATGTTACTTCCATCAACCAAACTTAACCAGCATAACACCATCACATCTTCTATAACCATTACCTTAGATATACCTCCCTTTTACTTCAAACTCATAACTACAAAAGACAAGGTTCAGCTGTTATACAAATTCCCCCTGGATTCTCCACTTGGGATAGATCACTTTTACCACTGGTTTATCTCACTCTGCAAAGATCATATTATTATTCCAATAAAACACCTATAAAATGTATGAATCACAAACAACATCATGCCATCTCAAGGGAAAACTGACTGAATAAGACCAATCCCTGAAATAAGCACCTCAAGCTCAGCTAACAACTTGAGAACTATATCCTTTTTTCCCATCCAAGGGAAAATTCTTGAAAACATTATGTGCAATCAGCTAACACACCTCCAATACAGAGTAATAGTGGACCAACAACATGGATAGAACATAGTGCAATGACAGACCAATATACATTTACGGATGATTTGCTGCCAAACAGTGATGAGGGACACTTCATAAAATTATCAAACTATGTACCAACTGGTCTACAAGCATGGTGAAAAAAAAGAAAACACATTTGAAACTGTCACACACCAATGATACCTGGGGATCTGGCTAGATCACAATCTAAACTTTCAGTTACATATTCAAATTACTAAGTCAAAACTAAACAAATCATATTGTGTGGGCAAGAAAAATATCACATTATCTTTGCCCAACATCCAGGGCCGCACTAAGCAAAGGAATCAATGCTACCCAAGCTGGAATATCCCTCTCCAGCTTCATCATCATCTTTCGTTTATTCCCGTTAGGGGTCACCACAGCGGATTATCTCTTTCCATTTCTTCCTATCCTCTGCATCTTGCTCTGTCACACCAACTGCCTGCATGTCCTCTCTCACCACGTCCATAAACCTTATCTTAGGCCTTCCTCTTTTCCTCTTACCTGGCAGCTCCATCCTTAGCATCTTTTTCCCAATATACCTATCATCCCTCCTCAGCACATGTCCAAACCAATGCAATCTCATCTCTTTTGCTTTGTCTCAAAACTGTCCAACATGAGCTGACCCTCTAATATACTGATTCCTAATCCTATCCATCCTAGTCACACCGAGTGTAAATCTTAACATCTTTAACTCTGCCACATTCAGCTCTGAGTCCTGCCTTTTTGTCAATGCCACTGTCTCCAACCCATATAACATAGCTGGTCTCACTACCCTCTTGTAGACCTTCCCTTTCACTCTTACTGGTACCCATCTGTCACAAATCACTCCTGACACTCTTCTTCACCCATTCCACCCTGCCTGTACTCTCTTCTTCACCTCTCTTCCACATTCACCATTACTCTGAACTGTTGATCCCAAGTACTTAAACTCGTCCACCTTTACCAATTCTACTCCCTGCATCCTCACCATTCCTCTACCCTCCCTCTCATTTACACACATATATTCTGTCTTAGCCCTGCTGACCTTCATTCCTCTGCTCTCTAGAGCATATCTCCACCTCTCCAGAGTCTCCTCAACCTGATTCCTACTCTCACTACAGATCACAATGTCATCTGCAAACATCATAGTCCACGGGGCCTCCTGTCTGATCTCATCTGTCAACCTGTCCATCACCACTGCAAATAAGAAATATCCCACTCCAGCTTCTGCTTAAAAAAAAGAAAGCTAACAATGCCATTATACTCTCCACAAGACTGAAACACCACTGCATCAACTTGTCGAAAGCCAAATGATTAACCCTTCCACAAAGAACAACTCTTCTGCTAGACAGTCTGTTATGTATGCTCATACAGGAACAAAGCTCTCTGATACTTACATTTTCAGAGATATCTAAACCTTATGTCCTCAAGTCTCTTTCACAATCCACCTCATACTTACATACCACAGGCACAGGACTAAAATACACCAAACATGCTTTCTCCACTCTTGCACCAAGAATATGAGAATCTATTTGCTCTGACATAAATATCATCACCTCCTTTAGAATCTTCTCTGAAGACCTATGACTGGAACTATTCACGCAGATGCAATGCAAGTGGTTTCAGAAGACTGCTCTCACATAACCATTAAAGCAGCATAGTGGATGATAACATCATTCAAAATGTCAACTGCAGTTAGCAGTCTAGCCACTTATAACAGTTACCCCAAGTCTGAAACTATATTTTCCTAGAGAACCACACCCCTTCACTTCCATCCTCATACATGTACTTCTACCAGGACAACTTTTCCTGCAAATATCACTACCCTGCACTTTTCGCTGTCCACCTGCCTAGCACAAGCTGCTATTGTTCCAAGCAGGATAGGTCTCCTTAGTCAGAATCCATATTAAAGAATATTGCTTTTTGCAAATAAAGTATAAATCAATTCCACTCTACACTGTCTAATAGTCTATAACCCTCAGTAGTTAAAATTGTAAAGAACTGCATATGCTTTGAATTTTGTAGCTGCAGAAGATGGGCTGAGCCTGAAATGGTCCACTTCATCAGTGCTCTACCCTTGTCGACAAATGTATACATTAAAATAAATAAATAAATAAATACATAAATAAATATATAATTCAAAGGTGTACCACTAGAGAAGTTTCTATATTTCTGCTAGTATTTTACTGTAAAAGGCTTGCAATTCCTTAGATTTACATCTTTCATTTTATGTTGAGCAGCTCAATGGAGCCTTTCTGTGAAGTTTTCTGAAATACCACAGGATGACAATATTTTAATAAGTACAGCAAGGACGATAGAACAAGAACATTTAAAAAACAGTGCATGCAACGGCAATTCATCTCTGTATGTTTTTCCACACACTATCTGGTATTCCCTTCCTTCTTGTTTTTGGTTTCATTTTCTCTGAATTGCCATTACTCTTATGATACCAGACATATTTGTCATGTGTAGCTGAGTTTCCTGGAAAATTTTCTAACCATGTTTTGCTATAGTCTTTAGAGAGCTGCTGCACTGATTTTCCTTTTTATCTCTGTATTCTCTAGGTTTCATTTCTGGATTTGTACTGGTTGTGGGTGAGCCTTGGCATCCTTTTTCACTGGTTTGAGTGAAAAGGTCCTTTCCTCTATTAATCTCTCTGAATGAATTTTTACTTTAATCATCTTTATGTGGTGATTGATACTTTGGGAGGAGTCCCCATGTCTTCCCAATTGCATTTTGCCTCTGGCTTGTGACAATTTTTCATTCCATTTCTTTTTCAGACAGTTCTTCTCCTAAAGTATGGCAGTTTTGGTTCTTCTCTTTAATGTCTATCAATGAAGGAAATGACTTCTTCCTCTTCTTTTAATGCTATTTAATTTTCTTTTTCTAGAAAGTGATAGCTTTAGAGTATGTCATCCTTACTTCATAATCCATGTCTTGGACTTCACGCTGTCTTTCCTGTCTAAATACATTTTTTAAGTCTTAATACATTTTTAGAGACATCAGTAATAAATCTGAAGTCATATTTACCAGAGATAACTTCAAAAGCTGCTTGTTGTGGGCAAAATGTAAAAGACTTAAAATCAGCTTATTTACAACATCAACTGGGAAGCTCAGAAGATGGATACAATGTCTTATTTAATACTTACAAAAAGTTATTTTGATGAATTTGGATGATTCAGTATTATTTATTTCTTTAGTGACTTGGTTAAAAATTTCTTGACACTAAATCTGTAACAGAGCCTTTTAATAGGGATCAGCAAGGAGCATATACCTTTTAGGACTGAAAATGGGGACTATTCCTTATAATGTGATACGCTTGAGAGATATGATTTACAGAAAGCCTAGTATATGCATAACTTAAAATTTGTATTTGGGTAATATACTGAATACATACCTGCATGAGTAAGACAAAAACATGAAATAAACTAGCAGGCAGATATAGAAAATCTGGTATCACAAGCTACAAAGGCAATTGTTATTTGATATCTTTATTACAGGCAGACAAATCAATGGATCATAAAATGGTGCCTGCTATTATTTGTTGGTCTCTGTTGACAGAAAAAAACAAACTCAGTGGATCATACACATCTGTAAACTGGATGTTTAATTATATCACACACTGATTTGGACATATTCTGAAATACCTAACGGAATTAAGTGTACAGTGCTTGAGCAGAAGCTTGAATTTTATTTTAATCAAATGCATTTGGCAGTATTTAATTCCATGTGGCAAATAATACACGTGATAATGTACATGACACAGGTAAAGAAACTTTGAGAAACTCCCTCTGAATCTGGACTAGGTATGAGGCTTTTGAGCTATAATCAGAACTGTACCACTTTTTTATTTTTTTACTCAGTTATGTAGAGATTACATCATTATTTCTGTGGGGACATACTACGGAGGTGTTGACTACCACAAAGCAAAATTATTTGGCAATATATCAGGGCAATGTGAGGTCTGTTTGAAATGAGGCAGGGTAATGGATCTCGAAGGAAACACTTAAAATATATTGATTGCGTGAGAAAATGCACAAGGAGAAAACGTCTTCTAGGCAAACAGGATTTGGCAATATACTGTGGTAGTTATGAAACTAAGGACTGGATCTTTGAACCACCAAGGAATGATTTCATGCTACATTAAAGGTCATACTGGAAATATATGGAAAGAGTTTAATGGAGGTTCAGGAAATGACATAATAATAAATGGCTTAAAAATTGCAAGAGGAAAAGGAGTTCATCAGACCATGGTAGAATGATTTAAAAATATACTGTGAAACTGAAGGAAAGTGTCAGGCTCCAATGGAGTGCAAGAATCATATTCATCAATGCACTGGAGGGAAACAAGTGATGGCTGAAAGTGAGGAAAGGGTTTGTTAAATGAAATAAAACAGCAATATACTGTCAAGCACAGATGTTTCCTGGTATGCAACACAGAATCACAAAAGAGTCAGCTACTGCTGAATACCACACTTTAACTGCCAAACAAAATGATACATCAAAATAAAATATGACTTTCTCAAATAATATTCAAGTTTTCTTACACTTAGACATGTGCACACATGCGCATGCATGCACACACGCACACACACAAACAAAAACACATACACACACACACACAAACACACACACACACACACACACACACACACACACACACACACACACACACACACACACACACACACAATGTTACAACAAAAACTCAGTGAATTCATCCTTAACAGCAAGGAAAAGGATGCAAGTTAGATTTTATTCTATAACACATGGAATACTACTTTTAAACTGTGCTAATATGCATATCAAAAGACCTTAATGAGGTAATAAGACATCATTGTTAAAGATAAAACAAGTTATTAACTGGTGTGTGTGTGTGTGTGTGTGTGTGTGTGTGTGTCTGCGCGCACATGTACACATGCTCTAGTGTGACTGTCTATCTACAGCTATTTATCTTTATCTAGCTCTACACACACACACACACACACACACACACACACACACACACACACACACACACACACACACACACACACACACACACACATATATAAATGCACATACAAACTTCCTGCCTTACAGGTAAGCAAAGAAGGATATGTATGTTTGCGGACTGAATGTGTGGGAACCCTGAAGATCCATGGGGTGAGACAACATACATGATGGGTCCTGAGTAGTGCAGAGTGGGCAATGCATAGTGGTGTGGTGAGATTCGGATGGAATCTGTAGGAAGTATGATTGATGTGGAGGAGGGTTTGGAGGAGGTGGAGGGACATTATGGACCGAGGTGTGCTGGGGTTGGATGGACCCATTCTAATGGGTCCGCCCCATGGATGTAAGCGAGAAAGGGGGGGGGCAGGAAGTTAACTGAGACATTCCATTTCCCATGGCAAAGCACAGTATGAGTAATATGTTTGTTGTATAACCCATGGAATAAGACATATATATGAACTGGAGTAAAGCTGCCATGAAGGAACATATTATATATATATATATATATATATATATATATATATATATATATATATATATATATACATATATAGATATATACATATATAGATATATACATATATATGACCTGGAGTAATGCAGGAAATGCACTTGTGAGGTGTACGTATCATTATGCATAAAGCAGTAGTCAGGTTAAGTAGCAAGAAGCAGTAGTAAGCATATGTCAGCACCAGTAAGTGAGTATAAGGCTATGTGCTTGGGTTTGCATAAAGGTAAGCACTGCTAATTTCCGTTTACAGTGTCCTATACCCAGTAAGCCTCTAAATAGCTTAACTGGTGTAGGCAGTGCTCACCCCCGTGCAAACCCGCTTACAACTGCTCAAAGGTCACACTGTATCCAATGGCCCGTGTTCTGCCTAGCAAAAACATAAACTGCCTCTGCAAGGCTCAAACTCAGACACCTGCACACACTAGTCACAGTAATTAACCACCAGGCCATCATAGCAACAGATATGAGTGAGGTATCAGCAAAGTAATCCTCACCACAGGAAAGTCAAACCAAGCATGTGAACTGAATCTATGTACAGTGTGATGTTGGATAACCTGCCACAGAACATAACTATGTGAACTGGAGTACTACAGTAAGCATAGATCTGAGGTGTGATTGTAATAAAGTGTAGACTTCCCCAGTTCCCCATACAGTGTATATACACATGAATCACGGATACCAGACACATATATAACCTGTGATGAAGAATAAATCATTGCCAAATGGCAAATATAGTGCTAATTAACTATTAAGCAATGCTAACCGCAGCACAGCTTAAGTTAAAAAGTGTAAGCAATGTGTAGCGGAGCCAATTCAATCTGCCTAGTGGTATACCTCTTTAAGCAGTGCCAACCTTATGTAAGCAGGTGTGCCCATAGCTTAGCCTTTTCAAAACTGGCCAGTCACGGGAAAGTGTGGGAAAATGGCTGTATTTAAACCCCACAGGCAGGAATACTTCTCATAACAGATTGTAGTTTCCTATTGCAGGCAGAATGGCTGGTGTGGATGAAGGCACTCAATTTAGAGCACAGCGCTGGCGCATCCAGAAGTCAAAAATCATGGTATGGCTCCTGGTAAAACACCATGATCAAAGACTACTGCAGGGCCAGAACCAGGGCTCGCACTATAAAATGGAGGCTTGGGACAGTCTCGCCCGTGACCTCACCAGTGCCACAGGTATCCCACGGATTGGTGAGCAGGTCAGGCACCACCATGCTGACCTGAAGCGGCAGAGGGGGGGATGTACTGGGACAGTGGATCCAGGAGTCTCAGCAGATGCCCAGTGCCCGAGGACTGAGTAAGTATTCATACTACTAAGTAGTAAATAATTGCCTAGCTTGTGTATACTATGGATAGGTATGGGTAAATATCACTGCATTTCTCTGACAGCTGCAGATGAGCGGGCTGTGAACCAGCAAGCCCATGATCATAGGCTGCAAAGGCTGCGTCGTGAGGCAAGTTAGTAATCAGTCTGCATGTACTGTCATAACAAATAAATATAAGAGCCTTAGAAAGTGTTGTACCAGTAGAAATAACTGTGTAATAGTCTGTGAATAAAGGTATAACCTCTGGAGTGCTTCTGTTTACTCTTCTGTCATATGTTGGCAATCTTTTCCATACTATAAATAGTACTGTTGTATCTTAAGCAGTGTCACCCACACCGTGGTTTGTTTGTTTGTCTTTTTGGCTTTTCCCGGTTAGGGGTCGCCACTGCAGAACTCCAGTTCGTTAATGATTGGCAGTAGATTTTTATGGTGCCAAGTTGCCAGCCCGACACCCAACCTTCAACGAAGGCATGCCCATTTATGCATGTCTTTCGAATGCCACTTGACCATGGGGAGGACATGCAGACTCCACACAGAAGGCACTCCAGCTGAGAATTGAACAGGAGCACCTCTTGTTGTGAGGCAACAATGCTACTGCTGCACCACGTACCGTGGTATGCAGATAAAATGGGCATGAAGTCCTGTATAGCAATGTTGGAAATGCCAAGAGGTCAGTTATATTGTACAAGTTAGGGAGACTTAGAAAACAGTCGAAGACTGTATATCAATTCCCTGATAGCACAATGTACTGTGATGTTAGCTATAATATTTTGTCACACACAGCAGGGGTTTGAATCCTGGGAGTGCTACTATGTTGTATGCATAATCATACCCCACAACTGTACAGATTTTGAAACAATGTTCAGATAGAAAGCTGTATGCATACTTACACCCAGCAACAGTACAGAATTTGCTAGAATGTTCAAATTGTAAGTTGTATGCATATTCATACCCCACAACTGTTCCAATCTGTCCAGCATGTCCAGATAAATGGCCCTTATCACCTGCTTGGTACCCTGTTCCCCTGAAAACCCAGTGTGATGTTCCAAGAATTGTAGGCAGCTGTCACTCACATATAACTGATATTCAAACATCTACATAGTCAGAGATTGTATATGGAAATAAACCTGTCATTCTAGCACCTCACCCAAAGTGTATGACAGCAATTACAACATATGTTGCATTAACACCTGCAGCCTGTCACGCCTGTATGTAAGACACAGGTTACGTATATAATAATTTATAAACATACCAGTGTACAATATAAGGCCATTGTGCAGTGTAATAATAATACATGTAAGGGAAAGGCCACTGTAGTGACTAATAATGTTGTAAAAACTACAAGGATATATTAGTTGTTAAGTGAACCCTCTCACTCCTACCATATGTGCATAATAACCCACTGACTCCCCTCAACTGGTATGTGTACACTCCAACCTTTTGTTGGGACATATGTCCTGATGGTTTATAAATATTCACATTTGTTTCTATATATGTGCCATGTGAAAATAAACCCATATTGGTGGCCTGTTGCCATCAACAAAACCTGCATGATCCTGTAATGGCCAATGTTGTTCCATATATGCATGTGATCTGCTTGCTCTGCAACTGCGTTAATTCTGGTGTGTTGGGTTAATGAGAATACCTATGCATGCTGTTATAACTAATCCTGAATGCTGTTGACTGTTACTTATTTATTTATTTATTTAAATTTGTTGACCGGGAGTGTAGTTACTAACCCATATCTGTCTTAAACCTGTGACAACATAGCTCATATGGGAAGGCCGGTCCCAGCGGACCAACCTGTCCCACCTCAGCTGGCCATGGCACCGGCCACCAGCACATCTGCTGCCCAGCCTGGGACCTCCTCCTCTGTGGGTCCTGTGCCACCTTTGGGTGGAACTGCTGCAGGGGATGGGGCTCACCCCCCTTGGAGCAGGCGCGGAGGTGAAGCTGTCACACGTCAACAGGTCCGGGCTGTGGTGCGTAAGGAGCTCAATCTGAAGTATCGAAAGCAGCTACGCCAGCTTGAGGACCAAGTGGCACTATTAGAGGGTGAGCCTGCCCATCCTACAAAGTCCCCAGCACAGCCATCTTTGGGGCCGTGAAGATGCAGTGGTGACTGCTCATGGTTGGGGACCTCAGTCCCACTGTTTCCAGCTGGAGGCTCATGGGCTTGCGACTTCCAAACACCCCTCCCAGTCCAAGGTGTTTACCCCCAACATGTGTCATATATCGGCCCTGTATGTGTCTTGTGTGTCTTGTCTGTTAACCTACCCAACCTACCTCCCCAAATATACCTACTACCCCTCCCCAACATCCCACTCCCACCCGCAAAAAGAAAAAAGGGCAATCTGTTCCCAATAAAAAAATCTTGCCCCATACATAGCTGTCCATTTCGCACACATGTCCGTTGGACACATGTAATCTGGTCTAATTGGCATCACAATGAATATATGTGGTCCTCACCCCTCTTCCAGGGGTTTGAAGGTCCAAATCTACCTGCAAATATAGTGTATATGCACAGCTTTTGCTGTAGAAGAAATGGGCAGCTATGGACCTATCCTATACCCTTCCTGCACATGCCTAGTTATTTTCCCTACTGTCTTTCCCTCTTTGTGCCCCATTTTTCACCACTTTCCTATCAACCCCTTTTTCTTTTCTTTTAAAGGAATTAGCATGGGGGTAAGCTGCAGTAAGCAATTTTAAGCAGCGGTAAGCGGGTTTGCATGGGTTTGCGCAGGGGTAAGCTATGCCTACACAGGTTGAGAAATCTGAAGCTAACTGACTGTAAGAAAACATAAGCGGAGCTTGACAGTGCTTATCATCGCGCAAACTTGTGCAAACCTGCTTACAACTGCTTAAAAGTGCCTTAATCACTCTATAGCCAACGTCCCATGTTCTGCCCAGCAACAAAATAAGCAGTCTCTACCAGCATCAAACCCAGGACCCTGCACACCATAGCCAAAGTGATATGCCATGAAGCCATCTCAGATAAGCATATCTTTGATGTATTCACAAATATATCATCCAGCCCAGTCATTCAGCAGTACAGAGAATGTATTCTAACATGTAGATGTATGTGTGTGAGTGAATATATTAATGTCTAAATAGGTACAACATATGCATATATGTATATATATATATATATATATATTTATATATTATTTTATTTATAGATATATATATTTATATATATCTATATATATATATATATATATATATATATATATATATATATATATATATATATATATATATATATATATATATATATATATATATATATATATATATATTTATAAACATATACATATGCAAATGCCTACATCTATAGATATATATGTCCACATCTACATGTCTAAACATATACGTAAGGTTATGTATATGCCAGTATATAAATATATATATATATATATATATATATATATATATATATATATATATATATATAAACATACATAGGTATATACGGACATACAGCTGTAGATAATAGGGAAATAACAAAACATATATGTCCTCATGCAACATCAATGGGGTTGAGAGACCCCACACAGTATACGTCTGGTACGAATAGGTATACCCCCAGCCAAGAATGACTCCCCTGTAATACAGTACCAAGTGTTGCAGATCCCATAACCAGACATGACATGGCCATCCCTAGGATATATATACACAGACATATATATGCAGATACAGGCATATGCATATATATATATATATATATATATATATATATATATATATATATATATATATATATATATATATATATATATATATATATATATATATATATATATATATATATATATATATATATATATATATATATATATATATATATATATATATATATATATATATATATATATGTAACTACACATACACACACAGAGATTTATACAGTAATATACATATGTAGTACGTGCACAGTCACCACCTTAACAACTGGAAACTGTATGAGCCACCCATATGAATGACATTCATAGCATGCAACATATACCCACAGTAAAACACCACACACAGGTGTACATAAATGAATGTGAAAGCTTTATTTGTGTACTATGACAGCTGTATATGCCATGTCATATAGCTCTTTAGACACTGACATTCATATGAACAGTGTAATGCAACTGTGAAACAGTTATACTAAGATAGTAGTCTGCAAAGGTTGACATATGTTGCTGTCCAGGCCGAGGCCTTCATGTAGTACATCAGTAATGACAGACTGGGCCACAGCATACCAGACAATCAACAGTATGTAATGCAGATGTATAGGTCAGCAGCCTCTATCTACACTCTGCACACAATCCCTACGGGGTACAGACCCCAGTTGACACAATGGGATGTATCTGTACATAATAAGGCATACCTGACACCATCACAATCACACTGACAAACAGAACATCCCACATGGCAGGAGGCAGTAGCCCTGCATTTACCCAAGGTGGATCATATGGTAAAGTACATCCAGATACTGTAACGCAGCTTATCCCAGATATTCACACATGTTGTAACAGCCTAGGTTAGTCATGGTGCACCCCTCTACACTTGCTAATACTGGATCATATACCACTGTTACATACACTGGCGTCTGGAGTGCATTAGAGCACACATGTATTGTGTAGGTGAAACCCACACATATATGGACCCAACCCACCAGTATGTATGGGGGACACAACAGCAGTGGAGTGATGGCAGAAATGACAGCATGACATACACACAGCCCACTACATGCAACCCCTTACAGCATGTCATATGTGCAAAGCCCGGTATGTAGGTGGAGGACAGAGGCTGGAACACAGGCACATATGTGTAAAACTGTTGTAATACAGTAAGCAAGATATGTATATGTGCACATATCTATATGGATATATGTAAACTTATATATACATATATGTTCACCATATGTCCTGCACATGGAGTGGAGCCCTACCTCAGCTACAACAGTCCCAGCCTTTCAGTGCAAGGGGATGTCATGTATGTAGTGCAGGTATATTTGTAATCTATTGCTACTGTCATTGGGAATGTCTGCACAGAAATAGTGTGTGTGTGTGGGAGGCCACATCTGCTGTTAACATGTGTGCCATTGGCTACTTACAGACATCCTAAGGTCATCATAGTACAGTACCACTGCTAGCCCAGTAATGCCCCTGTGTACTACAGCTGCGATATGGCCAATATATGTGGACAGTCTGACACACTCGGTTCAGACCAGGGGTATACACAGAACCCCTTCATGCAAGACATGTGGACCAGGACTGTCAATGTGGAAGTTAACAGCCTTGTAGATGGGTATAACACATACATACTGGTATACATTTGCCCCCATAGGTTATGCATACATACACCCCTGTCTGTCCTGCC
The DNA here is from genome assembly GCF_019279795.1 of Protopterus annectens. NCBI lineage: Eukaryota > Metazoa > Chordata > Ceratodontiformes > Protopteridae > Protopterus > Protopterus annectens. The sequence continues at coordinate 1,080,052,198 of NC_056741.1, forward strand.
ACTTAATAACCACTGGTAGAGAGGTGCCATTGCCACATTCTATCCACTAGTTACTGACATACATCTGAACAGGATTCCACTGCATTGTCTGACATACATGACTGTTATGGTGGCCAGACAGCAGTATATCTGTCAAGTATCTGGACATGACATCTCACTGGATAAGTACAGTAAGCTGCTAGGCATGTAACAAAGCACAGTGCAGGCTACAGGCAGACTGACTCAACACTGATGGGAATACACATGTACCTGCTTAGATAGCAGGCACTACAGACCCTTCAACACCATCCCCCAGTCAGGAAACATGGATTAACATACTAATCTGGCCATACATCCCTATGCCACTCGATGGTTTCCCACATGGTTTACTGACAGAACCAAAACTGTAGGTGTAACTGACTCCAAATCCGTCCCCAGACACGTGACAAGTGGAGTACTCAGGGTTCAGTCCTGGGACCACTGTTGTTTGGCATCTACATCTCCGAAGTACAGGCCAACAGTACGGGACTCTGACTAACAAAGGTAACAGATGACTGCAAAATGGGTGTCATTATGAGCCTGACTGTACTGCACATGTTACTGATACCAGCCTGACATCATACAGGTGGGATGGAGTACTGTTAACATCTTGTGCCCTTGCTGTGTAATGTCCTGGTTATGGGATCTGCAACAGTAGGTAGTGTATTGCAGGGCAGACATGTTTGGCTGTGGAGGGGGGAATACCTATTTGTCCATGTCCTATGTTGTTTGTGCCTGTCAACCCCATTAATGGTGCATGTGGACATATATGTTACTGCTATGTTCCCACTTCATCTACAGATGTATGTCTGTATATACCTATATAGATATAAATATCTGCTCACATATGTGTGTATGTATAAATATATATATATATATATATATATATATATATATATATATATATCTATATATCTATATCTATATATATATATATATATATATATATATATATATCTATATATATATATATATATATATATATTTTATATATATATATATATATATATATATATATATATATATATATATATACATATATCAATATGTTGTATCTGTTTAGACATTAATATATTTTCACACACACATACATCTACATGTTGGAATACATTCACTATATTGCTGAATGACTGGGCTGAATGTTATGTTTGTGAATACAGCAGGGTTATGTATATCTGAGATGGCTTAGAGGTAAATCACTTTGGCAATGGTGTGCATGGTCCTGGGTTCTAGCTTAGCAGAGGTTGTTTAATTTTGTTGCTACGCAGAACAAGGGCTGATGCATACAGAGAGATTGAGGCACATTAAAGCAGTTGTACTCGGGTTTGCGCGGAGATAAGCACTGCTAAAGTCTGGTTGCAGTTTCTTATACTCAGTTACCTGCTGAATTGCTTAACCTGTGTAGGCATTGCTTAGCATCATGCAAACCCACGCAAACTTGCTTACAACTGCTTAAGAGTGCATCAATCACTCTGTAGCCAACGTCCCTTGTTCTCCTCAGCAACAAAATACACTGCCTCGCCAAGGCTCAAACCCAGGACCTTGCACTCAATACACAAAGTGATTTACCACTAAACCATGGCCGATATACATAACCTGAAATTTTCACAAGCATATCCTGCAGCACAATCAGTCAATAGTACAGGAAATGTATTATTATCACACCACATAACCTGTTAATGCAAGACGTCTGGACAAAGTATGCCACACTGTGGGTACAAATAGGGATATATGTCAACTAATGCTCTGTTACACTTAAAATGTTGCTAGTTACACAGGATTGTGTGCAGAGTGTAGACAGAGGCTGCTGACCTATACATCTGCATTACATACTGTTGATTGTCTGGTATGCTGTGGCCCAGTCTGTCATTACTGATGTACTACATGAAGGCCTCGGCCTGGACAGCAACATATGTCAACCTTTCCAGACTACTGTCTTAGTATAACTGTTTCACAGTTGCATTACACTGTTCATATGAATGTCAGTGTCTAAAGAGCTATATGACATGGCATATACAGATGTCATAGTACACAAATAAAGCTTTCACATTCATTTATGCACACCTGTGTGTGGTGTTATACTGTGGGTATATGTTGCAGACTATGAATGTCATTCATATGGGTGGCTCATACAGTTTCCAGTTGTTAAGGTGGTGACTGTAGGAATACTGGCTGCTCCATATTGTGTGCACGTACTACATATGTATATTACTGTATAAATCTCTGTGTGTGTATGTGTAGTTACATATATATATATATATATATATATATATATATATATATATATATGTATATATGTATATGCCTGTATCTGCATATATATGTCTGTGTATATATATCCTAGGGATGGCCATGTCATGTCTGGTCCTGGTTATGGGATCTGCAACACTTGGTACTGTATTACAGGGGGGGTCGTTCTTGGCTGGGGGGTATACCTATTTGTACCAGACGTATACTGTGTGGGGTCTCTCAACCCCATTGATGTTGCATGAGGACATATATGTTTTGTTGCCACTAGTTACTAACTTCAATGCTGCGATCATCCATGACAATTGCCAAGTGAATGAGGAATAGGCCAAAATATGAGCTGAACATGCATGGACATCTGGACAGATATATCTGTAAATTTAGACAGATAGACAGCTATATGTAGATAAATATATTAATGTATGACTCACAAATAATCATATAACAGCAATTGTATATAGATGCATACATATGTTCATATATATATATATATATATATATATAGATACAGATGTATATATGTATAGATACATATATATATATAGATATAGCCATATGAGATATATATAGGTACATACACATATACACACACAAAAGGTATCAGTAGCCATACATATGTAGAAGTAGTGTGGAAGTACTTGGTGCAAAGTATATCCCACAGCCACAAGCTCTTCAACTGGTACCTGTAAAATGTGTAGTGTGGCAACCATTCCCACATATGAGAATACTGAAGTTAAACATATACCCACCCGCAATTCAAAGGACATGACACGACACACAGGTATGCATACATAGATAACCTTTATTCCTGTACTATACAGTAATGTGTGCCAGTACTGACACCACATAAGGTTTGAAATATGTGATCAGTCATGAATGCAAGGCCCACACAAAACAGTAGATGCAAGCAAAGTGTATATATACCATACTATGCTGTCTAGGCAAAGACCTTCAATTAGAACAACAGTAGGAACAGGATTTGCCTTCAGGATATGTAACAATCAACAATTACAGATGTAGCTCAGCTGCCTCCAATTCTGTAGTCAAGCCCTAGGGGAAAAGTAGCACTTGTGTTAATGTCACAGTATTTTGTACATGACATTGCTTAACCTAACACCTCACTATCACAATGAATGACCCTCTTCTTAATAGTTATATCACTGGAAAGGTTCCATAGCCTAGGTTAATGGCATAGAACCCCCTCATAAAAGGTTATACAAAGGCAAGGAACACTGTGTACCACACACTTACCTCAGGAATGTACAAGGGCGCAAATGTGTTCTCCTGCTGTTGCCCCCATATATATGGACATGGTCCAACAGTTGGTGTGGGAGTCCATGACATGACAGGGATGATAGCAGTAATGCTAACGGTAAATAATGATAGGCCATTACCTAACAACCCTTCCTGTACCACAGCAGGACAAAGACTGTCATATATGTGGAGGACAGAGGCAGGAACATAGGGCCATATTTGCATTATTGCTGCTACACACCCTGGAAATTGCTGGTGTTACAGGATTCATTGTAGCATACCCTTATGCAAGGATACAACTTTGAAATACAAATGGATGTAGCCATGTACTGATAGCACTCAACAGACAGAATGCCACAAATATATTTGGAACAATACCTGTGTGGTGCGCAGACAAAACCTAACAGCCAATCCCCCTGGTATCATAAGGATAGGCCCACATTTGAGAGCTATGCAGACAGACAACATTCCATGAAAAAGTACCATGTACACAGAAACCCTGTAAGAAGAGCAAGACACATTGCACACAACAACACTACTCATGCTATCTGTAGGTCTGGAACCCTACCCAAATGTGGATTTGGCCTGTGTCTGCAGGTTCTGCTGTCTGTAACATTGATGTCCACACACAGGAAGGATGTCTTCCATACTGTAAAGGTGAAGGGACAACGCCCACAGAAGGCAGCAATTTATAGTACAGGGTTGCCGTGACAGTGGTTATCTGAAGTACTACACAGCACGATGCATGCAATTAGCAACTGGTGGACACTGACTGGTGCAGAGGCCACCACCTGATCATGTGCAATACCAACAAAAGCACGCTGCAATCTATTCAAACCAGCTCAATCACTCTACTGGACAGACTGAGAGAGAGAGAGAGAGAGAGAGAGAACACTTCAAGAAAGTTCACAAAGCTCAGGGTTGTGTTACAGTATAAACAACATAACAGGTATGTGAAACAGATATGCATTTACTGGCATGTAGTATATGGCATAGAATAATAGAAAGTATACTGTGAAAGGATGTATATGTGCCATCAGTACATGTTCCTGTAATGATGTTGTGCTCAACAACTGCACTGGACAGTAGTATTAGTCCCTGTGGGCAGTGGGACATACCTGTCAAATGTGCAGACCAGCAGTGAATGGCAAGGATGTGACCCATGATATCTGTGTTCTGTAAATTACTGTGGCCAATGGCTGGTGGGGGTATTAATACCACCATTATAGACACATGGGTGAGAGACCACATCACCTACAGGACAGTCATGTTAAAGTGTAGCATAGCATGCCCAACTGCCATAGCAGTATAATATGCTTATCTAAAGTTTGTCACCATATATACCCCTATAATGTTAGTCTGTGTTCACATGTGACACCTGTATGTGTTGCAGCAAGGCAGAACAGTTCAGCTGTGAAGTAAAGAGGGTACATGAGTGTGGTCCAGATGTTCGTATGCACCCCACATACAGATACATATATGTGTGATACATATTCACAACTGTGTATGTGTACAGAATCTCGGACAGTTATACATTTATATAGGTATATAAACAACACAAAATGATATCTACACATATATGCACATATGTATATATACATACACACACACACACACACACACACATATATATATATATATATATATATATATATATATATATATATATATATGGGTCTACGACTAATGACCGAAACGCCGATTTGCCGACAAAGAAATCACCGACACCAAACGACCGACAACACAAAGTACCGACAACGCAAAACACCGAACACCATAACACCGACACACTACACGTAAACAACACAGTACACTACAACACATATCCACTAGCCCTAACCCAAACCCTAACCCTAAGGTCCGACACTACCGCACACTCTCCCTACCTGCACCCTAACCCTAACTCACTCACCCACCCCTAACCCCAAGCTCCGACACTACCGAACACCCTGCCTACCTGCACCCTAACCCTAACTCACTTACCCACCCTAACCCCAAGCTCTGACACTACGCACACTCTCCCCACCTGCACCCTAACCCTAACTCACTTACACACCCCTAACCCCAAGCTCCGACACTACCGCACACTCACCTATCACACACCTTAACCCTACATCCCTCACTATTGCACACTTACCTGTCCGCTCCCTACTCCTAAATCCCTCACTATCGCATATACTTACCAGGTCGCTTACACATTCCCCTTGTCGGTCTTCCGGCTGTCGGGATTCAGGCGTGTCGGTCAACTGCATTGTCGGTCGTTTGGTGTCGGTGATTTCTTTGTCGGCGAATCGGCGTTTCGGTAATTAGTAGGGGACCCATATATATATATATATATATATATATATATATACAGTCAGATATATGTGTGTGGGTATGTCAATATATATATATATATATATATATATATATATATATATATATATATATATATATATATATATATACATATATAAAAATATATATACATGTCAATACATTTTCCCTGCCATGACATGTGTGAGAGAACATCACACATCAATACACAACATACCTACACACGAGTACATGGCTGCAAGATGGAGTGTGGAGTGAGGTGTGTAGCCCATGTTGGGAAAACATTGCAATTGTATGGGATGGTGGGGTATATATGTTGGTGAAGGGTATTAGGCACATATTGGTTTGTAGGTCTGGTTGGGTGACAAACAAGACAGCATACAGGGATGGTATATGACACATGTGGTGGTTAAACACTGTGGATGGGTAGTTACATTGAGCCCCCACATGGGAACAAAGGGAACATGGTGCCCACCCATGGACAGTCACAACAGCATCTACATGGACATAAAGGTGCCTGGACTGTGTGCTGGGCAAGAGGGACATGCATGTCGAACCTTGTGTATATGTACTGCATGCCTCCAGGTGATGTAGCACATACCCCATGTCACTGTGGACCTCCCTATGCCCAATACCCGCGACCTACCTGGGTGACAGACACATATCTGTGTGTGCTCCATGGTGGGGCACCATTCCCTGAGGTGTTTCCACATGAAGGTAGTGATGAAAAAGTAGAAAATGAGGTTCTATGGTGGGCTACAGATGTGATGTGGACTGGTAACATGTGCACATTAGGTGGAGTGGTGTTCCTGCTGACAAATAACCCCTACACATACTGGTGTGTAACTGCATGGAACATATGTTGGTTGTAATAGTTCACACAATCCGAGAACATGTCCAACAGCATGCATAGATATCCCCAATACTACAGAATGGCAGATGTGTAGCAATCACATAGCAGGCCTACGACACGCATATGTGGAAAAATAGTGGCAGTGACAATGGCATGCATGTGAAATACCCTGTAACAGCCATGCAACTCTAGTGTCCACACAAGGAGCATGTCTATAACCACATATCAGAAAGTGTTGCACAATACAATATATGGCCCAATGGTACACATACTGGACACATACCACTAGCGTAGTGTAAACATTATGTTGGAGCTGATATGGTGGTGGGAGAATGATATGTGTATTGTATTATGGTAACAACGAGTTGCTCAGACATATTTCCATCATTATGTCTTTCAGGAAGTATGGCACACCCGAGAAACCCCGCATGCAGTGCCACTGAGGAGGAGATCATCATCACCAGCATGATCCACAACTATCAGCTGCTCTTCTCATGGACAAGCATGGATCAGCAGGAGAGAACAGCCATGTGGACTGATGTGGTCCGCAGGGTGAATGAGGTGGGGTTGCACAGCCGAACCTATGAGCAGGTCCGCCACCATTGTAGTGACATCATGCCACAGCTGTGCAGAGTGACCACCTTGCAACAGGGGGGGGCATAACTTCCATCCCCCCTCACCAGAGTGGAGGAGCTGCTCAGCAGCCTGGTAGCATCTGCCCACCCGCAAGAGCTCCAGACCTATACGGTCATGGAGGTGGGTGCTACTCACATGCCACTCATTGAGCATGCAGGTAAGGTTCCAAGGCATATCAGTAGACTTCTGTATTGTATGCATCTGTACAGGTAGACCATGCATGTGTGAGATGTAGGGTATGTTGCTGTGTAGTACCGATAAGCAGTAATGCATAAACTGTAGTACTGTGGACTTCAGCTGTTGTTGTACTGTAATATTGCAGCCACCTTGTAGCAATGCCACAGCTGTGGCCATTGCCATCAACTCTATCCCATGTCATTGTAGGTACCTCTGGGATACCAGCAAGGCAGCTGCCGGATGTCGATGAATATGGTTTAAGTTTATGCTTGGCAATTCACTGTGCATGTCATAGCTAAGGTGTAAGCCATGTACACATCTAACACACCTACCCATAATGCATGCTGTACATGTGCATTGACACAGCACACACCTCACTAATGGGATTAGCAGCCTCAAACACATGCAATACACAGCCCATCTCAGACAACTGTGGCTACACTCCAGTGCACATTGCCCAGGCACAGCTGACATCTGCCCAACATACACAGTTGAACATGCTACATATAACGGCATCCTACCCCCTCTGTTAACACCCGCTCCAGGGTCCTAAACCTAATCAACACCTTACACAGAACATACTGGAGGGATAGGGCCCTGTTCTGGGGAATCACCACACTCTGGAACGGACTACCCATACATGTCAGGCAATACTACACATGGGCTCTCTTGACAGAAACACTTGGCAATTGGATGGGGAATGGGGAATACACCCTGGGTAGCATGTGTGTGCCACAGTCTGACAGGGGAACAGGGGAATAACATTAATGGGTGGTGCATGGCAGGGAACCCCTGTGGCTAGGGTTATGTAGGCCCCAGGACCAATAGAACTGTACTCACATATGAACCTATGTGTACCACAGGCAACACCAGCCAGGGCCCAATCATGGTCAATAATGGTCTCTACACTCACCATAGGTACAGTACAATGTCTCTGTGGTTGGTCTAATGGTAATCTACCATTCATACATGCACCACTGATGATGACTTATGTGAATACACATCAAGCAATCACTAAACATGTGCCCACATGTGATCCAGGAGCACACAGAGGCTGTGAGCAGCAGTGGAAACACACCTGACACACAGAGACACATCCTGCAATGGTGTGCACACCCGTGAGGTATGGTGCACAGTACATGCCAGGGTGCTGAATGGATGCACAGCAATGCTGTGGACATGGGTGCAGTGGGTTCCAGGGGAGGGCCATCACCTACAAACAGAAGCCATGCATCACAGCCATGTATAATGTTGGTAACGGGGATTGACTACAGTTGCACTGCATGCTGTTCAACCCCACATGTCCTGCATGCAGACATGTGTGTAATTACAGGTATGTGTGTGACACTGTACTGCACCATCGCCTGCTATTATGTATGTTATGGCATTGGGGGAGCTGTCTGTAGGTGTTGTCTGGTGTAGTGTATGGATTGCCATGTATGTCAACTGCATGTGTGTATGTCTGTGTGTGTGGACATGTCTGCACACACACATGTGTGCGTGTGTGTGTGTGTGTGTGTGTGTGTGTGTGTGTGTGTGTGTGTGTGTGTGTGTGTGTGTGTATTTACTGTTTTAGCAGTGTAGAGGCCTTACAGTCTGTTCTCTGATTTCCCCTCACAGGTGGCGAGGTGGGTCTGGGACCCCCCACAGGGAATCTGATGTCACTGATACAGACAGTGACCATGAAGATAGGTGTGTTGAGGCAGGATGGTTCATCAGGAGCTGCAGCTGGGCCACCAATTGACAACCCACACATATCCACACCATCCACGCACACAATCACACTGCCTCTACACACCTCATCACCATTGGCCTTAGCTGAGGGACAGCCTATGGTTGACATGGGCCAGGACAGTGTAGTATCTATGGCACATGTGTCAGGACACAGCAACCATAGCCAGATGTCTGGTGGGGTATCACATAGGCAGATATGCAGGGGTGCTCGTAGGAGCACTGCTGGTCATCATACACCTGGTAGACTTGCAACCCCTATTTAAACCACACGCATGTTCCAGACTGTCATGGAGGTACAGGCATGGATGGAACGGTACACCAGGCAGGGTCTAAGGGCGCAGAGGGCTCATTCCACCTCTGTAACTGACAGCATCCATGACCTAGCAGGTGCCATCTGTAATTACACTGAGGTCATAGATAGATGGTGGGGTGAGACATTGGAACTCATCCAAAATGTCATGTCAGTGTGTCAGGACAGGGCGGGATGGTTACCATGGCCACGTGGATGTATGCCAGCAACACCAGCAGCTGGAGGTTGCCGTGGATGTCCAAACAGTCACAGCTGCTCCCATAGTGGCAGTACCAGCCCAGCACTGTAGGAGGGGGCTGTCCACAACTCATCAGAGCAGACCATGTGCACATGACCCTGGCCAGTCCCAGGAGGGATCTGGATCCAGTGAATGTCTGTCAAATGTGAGGGACAGTACTCGGTCTGGCTCTTTACCTGATACTGCCTGTAGCACCCCTGCCAGGCACAGGTCTCGTGTCTATGGCCAGAGACGGTGAACTGTAAACCCTGCCAGGTAGAGTCTGCAGCTGTCCCACAATTCTCTGTATAGGGCAGCCACATGGAAGAACTGTGTGCATGTAGACACACACACATAAACAACGAACCTAGGGCAACCACATACCTGCATACACGACATCACCAGTGGCCCATAACAATACCCAGCCCCCTCACACACACACATGTTGTTATTTGAATGGCTCAGCATAGGCCTCTGGCAAACCAATAACACACCCTATGCATATGATGATACCTGTGCCACTGCCTGACATCCGTAACATTGATGCAGGGACAGGCTAACATGGTTCTGATGCACAAGGTGAGTGTACAACAGTGTAGCAATGGAATGATGTGTAGCATGTTGTCAGCAGTAAAGTGAAATGCTACTATCTTGGGAGGTGAAGCTGTGCAGCCATGATGCATCCTAGCTTTAATTAACAATGTTGTATTGTTGTCACCAGTATCTGTTCAGATTGTGTTGTGTTTGTCCATGTGCCACATGGCTGATGGGTGTAGTGGTGTCAGCAACTCTTCTACAGTGGACACCAGTAAGTGTTGTGGGTGGTACACATGCCATGGCTGGGTACAACACACAGTGCCTTTGGTTAGGATGCAGTACAGGTACAGGACTGTACACATGGAGGTATGTCCCCGTGCAGGTAACACATCTGTTGCACATGTAATACCACCAAGACAGGATAGGCACAACCACACAGGGCTATATATGCAGTCTGCAATGTGGATGGCATTGAACATGCTAACAGCAGGGTTTATGTCCCTCTCCCCACTCTACTGCGATCCTCACCAAAGTAACATGTGTGTGCCAATGCCGGTGGCATAGCCCTACCCTTAGGAGGGTGTGAGGCACTCAACTACTGTGAATGGTGTAGACAACAACTAACAACCTGATTACATACACTGTACAGTATCACAAACAGCTATGTGGGAGGATAGATGCAACAGTAACTGCAATTATGGCAGTCGTGTCCACAACAGCCACACCCAGTGAGTTATAGCAACCTCAATAGTGCTGCACGCCTCAACAGTGTGGAGGAGGGCATTGACACATCTGTGACCTGTGAAGGACTATATGCCCACAGGATGGCACATGTGGTATGTTGGCATATGCCAAGCAGTCCTGGTGGAAACATATCCTGTGAACGGAGGTAGATCCCATAACAACTACACACATTCCTACAAGCGAGATGGTGTACAAAAGCCTGCTATGATGTACATAGGCATAGTGCACATCCTAACCCTCATCTACACCTGTTATGATTGGGTTGAGGAGGTATACTGGGTTCAGGTTGTATTATCTGCCTTTGACAAGTCCAACATTGGCAGGGTCCCGTGTGTTGAGATAAACAGTGACATTGGCCATGGGTTCATTGTTGGTATGTTCCATGTCCCTGCAGACCACGGTCATCAGGCTACCAGGTGGTAGTTCCCAGCTGACATGGTGGGTTTGTGGATGTCCTAGCCAACATTGGTGAAACCATTGTCAGGTGTAGGGCTATTGGATTGTATGAGGGATCCCAGCTACTTACTGCACCTCCCAGGGGGTTCCCCCAAGCATGACATGTCATTTGCCTGTACTGCGTGATATGTTAGTAATGCCAGCCTTACATCCTACAGGTGGGATGGAGTACTGTTAACATATACTGCCATTGTCATGTAGGGTCCTGCTTATGGGATCTGCTAAGGTTGGTATTGTATTGCAGGCCAGACGTATTTTGCTGGCATGGGGAAATACCTATCCATGCCAGATGTATGTTGTTTGGGTCTCTCAAACCCTTCAATGTTGCATGTGGACATATATGTTGTGGTTACGTTCCCAGTTCCATCTACAGATGTATGTCCATATATACCTATATTGGTATATATGTGTTCACCTTTGACAGGGGGACAATCATTCCTTCGAACGGCCCTTTCTACAAACAGAAAGGACAGACCCGTCATTTCTTACTGCACCACAGTTAAGAGAACTGCAGTCCTACAGGCACCTTCGCTGACACTCAAACTGCAAGTTGGAATACATCTCATAATGGCGGGTGGCATGACTCCCTGCACCCCCCTCTCTGAGGGGCTGGGCCCCACACACCCCCCTACTGTGATACATAAACTCCTAGTGTGCACTACAGTGGGGATAGGCAATTATTCCCCATCCCCACTATAGTGGCATCCGCAGCCAAATTGCCTAATCTGCAATGAGCGAATGCATACTGACATTCGCACATTGCACATTCTATGCATGTATTGCAGGATTGTGCAATGTTGAGAACATACTTTACGCCTACCAGCCTCCGTCCACATGGATTTCTCCCCTTGAAAGGTGAGCCATATATATGCTGACATATATGCATTCCTAGTGCTGTCTATATGTGGACATGTGGATATATACATATATATCTCTGGCTGCATGTGTATCTATGTATATCGGCTTATATATATATATATATATATATATATATATATATATATATATATATATATATATATATATATATATATATATATATATATATATATATATATATATATATATATATATATATATATATATATATATATATATATATATATATATATATATATATATATATATATATATATATATATGTATATGTATGTCTATACCTATATCTACATATATAGATATGTTATAGCCATCAATGATGAATATATATATACACACACAAATATATCTACATGGTGAAATACATTCCTTGTGGTGTTGTATACCTGGGCTGGATGATATGTATGTGGACACATCATGACTATACATATCTGCCATGGCTTAGTGGTAAATCACTTTGTGTATGATGTGCAGGGTCCTGGTTATGAGCCTTGCAGGACCTGTTTATTTTGTTGCTGGGCAGAACACACAAACCTGCTTATAACTGCTTTGCGGTGCCTTAATCACTCTCTATCCAATGGGACGTGTTCTGGCCAGCAACAAATGAAACAACTCTGGCAAGGCTCAAACCAAGGACCTTGCACATCCTAGCCAAACCGATGTACCACTAAGCTACACAGATATTCAATGTTTCAGAAACATATCAGCCAGTCCTGTCATGCAACAGTGCAGAGAATATTTACCAACAAGATGTCTGTGTGTGTAATTATAGTGCAACCTTAACAGATACAACATACCCATATATGTATAGATACACATGTGTTCAAATATATATGTTGTTTTACTACCTCTATATACATATATATCGCTATCTATGCACATATACCTATATATCTGTTAGCAGATAAATATATCTATATAGGTATATATGGCCATACATCTGTAGATAGCAATTTCAGATTAACAAATACACGAATGTCCACATGCGCCATTAATGGGGTTGGGAGGCCCCACACACTACACACCTTGTACGAATAGGCATCCCCCCACAGCCAAACACCTGCACCCTGCAATACACTACCAAGTACAGTCTGCCTCTTACAGGACATGTAATATGTGGAAGCCGTTAATGTCCCCAGGATACAGATACACATACACATATATGTTGCTACAGATATACATATACATATATATATATATATATATATATATATATATATATATATATATATATATATATATATATATATATATATATATATATATATATATCTATATATATACATGTGACTACACATACACACGCAGATATATGTACAGTCAGATACGTATGTAGGAGGTGCACACAATATGGAACAGCCAGTATGCCTACAGTTAACACCTGAACAACTGGACACTGTATGGGCTAAGCATACAAATGTCAATCATTGCTTGCAACATATACCCATAGAAAGGTCATAATAAAGACACCACACACAGGTTTGCAGAAATGGGACTCCTTTAACTGTATACCATAATGGTTCTATATGCCATATCATATAGCTGTTCAAATACTGACAACCATATAAACGGAGTACTGCAACTGTGAAACAGTTACACTTATACAGTATTCTGGAGATGTTCACAACTGTTGCAGACCAAGCCAAGCCCTTCAGAATGTACAATAGTGCCGACAGACTGGGCCACAGGGTACCACGCAATCAACAGAATGTACTGCAAGTGTTTAGTTCAGCAGCCTCTATCTACACTCTGTACAATTTCAGTAGGAGGTAAAGACGTTTTGTGATCCAATGGGTTGTACCCGGAACATAACAAGGCATAACGCACAAAACAGTCTGTATTGCAGGGGGCAGTAGGCTTGCAGTACCCCAAGTCATATTAGTAGTTGCAATATAGGTAGAGTATACGGTACTGTACATCCACATACCTTGTGGCTGCTCACCCCTGATACCCCCACATTCATAACAGCGTAGGTCATTTATGGTGCTCCCCACCTGGACTCAGTAATAAAAAAACATATACCACTGTTACATACACTGGCCTCTGCAGTGCATAAGGGTGCACATGTGTTGTGTAGGTGATGCCCACACATATATGGCCGCAGCACCATTGTATGTATGGGCATACAACAGCAGTGTACTAATGGCAGCAATGGCAGTGTGATATACTCACAGCCAACTACAGAACAACCCCCAACAGTATGACAAATGTGCAGACCTTGATATGTAGATGGGGACAGAGGCTGGAACACAGGCATATATGTGGAACACTGTTGCCATACACTAAGCAAGGTGCTGGTGTTACAGGATAGTCTGCAACATACCCTAAGTCAGGGAATTGAGGTTAAATATAGACATGGATGTAGCCATGTACCAGTAGCACACAACACACACACTGCCAGTGTCATATCTGGCACAGGACTTGTGTGGTGGACAGATAACACATGATAGGCATACTTCTGCCCAACAAGAGGTAGGCCCACAGTAGTGACCTATGCAGACAGACTGCATTCCAAGGTACACTAGTATGTACACACACACACACACACACACACACACACACACACACACACACACACACACACACACACACCCTGTAACACCAATACTGTGCAAAGCATTACACAACTCTACCCACAGTCTGTCTGTAATTCCTGAACCTCCTACAAATATGTGTCCACTCTGAGTGTGCATGTTCTCCCGTAAGAGGTATTGCTACCTGCTGCCTGTATCACTGATGCCCACACACAGGACGGATGACCATTACACAGGAAATGTGAAGGGACCACAGCCACATGCTGTAGTGATTTATAGTGGGTTTTTGCCATGACAGTGGTAATTCAATGTAGTACACGTGTCATTATATAAATATATATATATATATATATATATATATATATATATATATATATATATGGCTATCTGGATAGGTATACGTACATATATTTCCACTATATGTCCTGGACATGGAGTGTAGCTGTACCCCAGCCCCTACAGTCCCATTGTCATAGTGCAAGGGATGTCAGGTATGTATAGCAGGTATATTACTAGACTGTTGCTACTGTCATTGGGATTGTCTTCACAGACATGGTGTGTGTGGATGCTGAAATCTGCTTATAACATGTGTGTCATTGGCTACTGACAGACATCCTACGGACATCATTGTAAAGTACAGCTGCTAGCATGTAATGCCCCTGTGGAGTGCAGCAGAGATATTGGCCACTTTATATGGAACTTTGGACACACCTTGTACAATCCAGTGGTATACACATATTCCCTTAGTGCACCACATGTGTACCAGGCCTGACAGTATGGATGTAGACAGCCATGTAGATGGGTATAACACATAACGACTGGTATACATTTGGCACCATAGGTGTTGGAGTCACACACTCCTGTCTGGCCTGACACATAATGACTGCTGGTACAGGGGTGACATGGACACATACTATCCACTAGATATTGACATACATCTGTACAGCATCCCAATGGTCTGTCTGACATACATGATGTTTAAGGGAGGCCCGGCAGTAGTACATCTGGCAAGTATCTGCACATGACATCCCACTGGTTAAGTACACTACTCTGCTAGGCTTGTAACAATGCACTCTGCAGGCTACAAGCAGACTGGCTCAACACTGTCCTACATCTTATATGGGGGAATGCACATGTACTTGCATATATAGCAGGCTCAACAGCCATGTCACAGCACAGGGTAAGATACACCTGTGTGACAGTGCATTACCACAACCACGGTGAACACAGCCACAGCCACATATGGTAGGCTAGCATAATATTACAGTATATGGACTATCTGTTCTACACCATCCTCATATGTGCCAGTCACAGAATGTCCCTACATATACTGGGCTACTACACAGTTTGGCCTGATGGCTGTCTGTGGTATGGGACATGTGTGTGTATGGCCCTACAGATGTGTACGGCGAAACGGTACCATACAGTGGGGCAGCATGTAACATCTGATAGAAGGGGAGCTAAGACAATGGCATCTGCCACAGTCTGTACACAGGCTAAAGTACATATTAACAATACACACACTGCCGACATTCATCATCACTACACAGACCTCAGTACTGTACAAACATCCACAGAATGTCCAGCTTATGTCATGAAATATAACCCCTACTGTACATGACATGTAGCAATCTGATAAATCACTGGCTTGTTATCAGATATGATGACACTATTTATGGCGTACAGCACATATGCACCACTTCATGCACGCCATATGTGCAAACGTTGACAGTGGTGTGGCTGACAGCACATACACAGGGCCAGTATAGACATGCTGCTGTGATAACCTTGTATATTTTCCATTGTAAAGGTGTTTGTTGAAACATATGTCCTATGAGGGATATGAAGTCAGCAACTGTCATGGCCTTCACCATCTACAGACTGCAATCCTCACACTACCGTCTGCATTCCACAGAGAGATGCATTGTGGATAACACATGAAACCATAGGCACAACACTGGCCAGTCTGCAGATGACCCTGCAGATGGGGAATTCCTCATATACATGGAACTGACATGGCAGGTATTACTACATGTACGACAGGCATATCCAGACAAACACTATTAAACCAACATTACTCCAAATGCAGTATAGCAGCACTCACAGTCTGTAGTCAGGTCAGGCACATCCCCCTCCTGTTTGTTGCCCTCTTTCCAGAGTGTATGTTGTTGGAGGTAAATCCCCAATCCATCTGAGATGCTGTTTGCCAAACTACAGATCTAGTTCCTGCTCACAATGACTGAAAAGGCCCAACACCACCATGATGTTCCTAGGTAGTGGAATGTGTTTCCATGCAATTGGCTATGGGATTGTTGCCACAGCTGTTCCACATGCAGTCAGCTAGGGGAAGGCTGCAATTCATGCAGAGGCCATCAGCTGATCATGAGCATCACATAAAATACACATGCTGCTGCCTAAGCAAGGCAGGTGTGGGCCTCCACATCCACCAGAGAGGGAGTGGTGGAGGCAGACAGAGGCAAATACATGTCAGGGAGGGGTGGGAGTGTAAAACTGAAGCATGTTTATGTCACACACCTACCAGCACAGGCTATCAAACACCCGACAACTAGGTAGTGCTATCACAATTCGATGCAGTTATTGGATGCACCACATGGGTTATCTGATGTGGAGTACTTAGAACATATATGTGAGGGTGAGTGACATCTGCAACTGGGATACTGTAGATATACGGTTGTCATGCACGTGCCTGTTTGCATGAACAGATGCCAGTGTCAACACAGGCACACTCACACAGGGACGCACACACATTGACACACTTGGCAGGGCCAGGAGTGCAACTCATCACTAGTGGGATTGCCACAACACATCAATGTGCAGGTATCACATGCACCACACGGGTCATACAGAGGCCGTATGGGCTAGGAGTATGAGATGTCACACATCAGACAGCATGCTTCAGTATGCCCTGGGGGGTTGTAGTGAGTGCGGATGTGGACATACGCACCATACAGCCCACACACACAAACACACAGGGTGCCAGTTCTGACATGCCTGGGTGCATGTCTACACTGGTGTGTGGTGCTCAACTGTGCCAGCAGGCTGTACAAGGGTAGGCGATGGATATATCTTGGCATTGGGCCACATGACAATGGTCTGCATTGTGGCTCAGGCCTGTAGTTACTGCATTTGCCCACACAGGTGGGTACTGCATCCCCCATCAAGTCACCTGGGTGACTATTGTGTATGGCCAATGCTGTACACCACATGCCATGTATGTGTTCCTTAGTCCATGACATGGATGGTGTCTGGGATGCACACACCTCCAACATGCATGTACAGTAACATGTGGAACTGTACCTGGGGTGTCTGGCCCATGTTGTGAACACAGATTATCATCAAATGTGCCAGTCTTGCCCACCTGTGGCAAGAACTGGTACTGGGCAGCAGGTTTACCCTTCACCTACATTGATGGCATGACATCAGCATTCCCTGATGTCAGTGTCATCTGTCCATACAGGACATGTTGTCAGGCATGGTATGTCCGTTGTGAGTCACATGTGAAGGCACCACATGTGATGCAGGTGTCCATTGGGGAACATGGTAGAGGTGCACTGTCTGCATGTACATGCATATTGGACAGATGGGCAGGGTGACATGCCCTCTGTAGCCCACTGCTATCACTGCATAGCTACTATCAGTGGCCAATATGCAGTGTACTACCCACATATTGGCTGCTGCCTAGGCATGTGTATTCATATGACACATGGGTTCAGTGTGTGCTCTGGGTAATAGTGGGTTGCTAATTTGGATTGTCTGGCTTTGATGTCACATGTATGGGTATGGCTTTGCACCCCAACCTCCCAGCTAATTTACATCTGTTATCCGTGTATGGTTGACATTGTGATATATAGTAGGGCCACCATAAAATAAATTAGCAAATCCCCCTCCACAATGCTCATGCTCACCTCTACACAGGATATGAGTTACAAACACTCACACACACCTGTCATGTCTGGGAGTAGAACCCCTACCTAACTACTTTATTACACTACAACACTATTCAGTTATAGCATGTGCCACATACATTACTGGAGTACTATTTCCCCACAGGTGTATTTCACAATGAATGATATCAGCAGGATTACAAAAGTAGGGCATTTCAATTGTACTGCAAGTGACTAGCCTAAAATGCATTGCTCCCTACACAGACAGTGAGACACACATAAAACATCCACAACTGACATGCGTGGGTATGGAACCCCTGATTGAGATCTATATCACACTACAACATGGAGCTGTTATGGGACACACCACAGGGATTGCTAGAGACATCCTTCCCCAAAGGTGTATTTCACATTGAATGACATCAGCAGGTTTACCAAGGTAGGGCATTTCAACTGTACTGCAAGTGACTAGCCTGAAATGCATTTCTCCCTACACAGACAGTGAGACACACACAAAACATCCACAACTGACATGTGTGGGTATAAATCTCCTGACTGAGGTCTATATCACACTACAGCATAGAGCTGTTACAGGCCGCACCACAGAGATCACTAAAAAACTTTTTCCCCAAAGTTTTACTTCACAATGAATGACATCAGCAGGATTGGCAATGTAGGGCATTTGAAATGTACTGCGAGTGAGTAGCCTATGATGCATTTCTCCATACACAGACATTGCAACACACACAAAACATCCAGAACTGCCATGGGTTGAGATGTAACCCTACCACAGTTCTACACCAGTACGCAGTTACAGGATGCCCTACAGAGATTACTAGGCTATGACTTTCCCACAGGTGTATTTCTAGTTGTGTGACATCAGCAGCCGTGCCAAAGTTGAGTATGTGTATTGTGCAGGGTTTGAGTGGCTGAAAAAGCATTGCTCTCTACTCAGTCAGACACACACATGCAAGGTTTGGGGTTAGAACACCTACTTCACTACTTTATCACACTAGAGCAGTACGCAGTTATAAGACGCGCTATGGAGATTACTGGGCGATAATTTCCCCAGAGGTGTATTTCTAGGTGAGTGACATCAGCAGCCTTGCCAAAGTCGAGTATGTGTATTGTACGGGATGTGAGTGGCCTAAAAAGCATTGCTTTCTACTCAGTCAGACACACACATTCACACACCAACAGTTGCCAGGTCTGTCGTTAGAACACCTACCTCACTACTTTATCACACTAGAGATATACACAGCTACAAGATGCACTATGGAGATTACTGGACTGTCATTTCCCCAGAGATGTATTTCTAGGTGAGTGACATCAGCAGCCTTGCCAAAGTCAAGTATGTGTATTGTATGGGGTGTGAGTGGCCTAAAAAGCATTGCTCTCTACTCAGTCAGACACACACACACACAGATTCACACAACAACACACAGTTGTTAGGTCCGGGGTTAGAACACCTACCACACTACTTTATCACATTACAGCAGTATGCAGTTACAAGGCACGCTATGGAGATTAATGGGCTACAATTTCCCCAGAGGTGTATTTCTAGGTGAGTGACATCAGCAGCCTTGCCAAAGTCGAGAATGTGTATTGTATGGGTTGTGAGTGGCCTAAAAAGCATTGCTTTCTATGCAGTCAGACACATACACACACATTCATACAGTTGCCAGATCCGGGGTTAGAACACCTACCTAACTATTTTATCACACTACAACAGTACGCAGTTACAAGACACGCTATGGAAATTACTGGGCTGTGATTTTCCTAGAGGTGTATTTCTAGGTGTGTGACATCTGCATCCTTGCCAATGTTGTGTATATGAACTGTACTGAGTGTGAGTAGCCTAGAAAGCATTTCTCTCTACACACGCAGAGACCTAGACACACACACATACACACACTCACACAGTTGCCAAGTCTGGGGTTAGGACTACTACCTAACTAGTTTATCAGAACAGCAGTACACAGTTATGGGACGCACCATGGGGATTACTAAGCTACAGCTCCCCCAAAGGTGTACTTCATATTGGATGACCTCAGCAGGCTTGTCATGATATTGCTATGGGGAGGGTGGTGTGTGCATGGGCCATAAACCATTCATGTAGGAGTTGACATGCCACATGTGGGCACACACAGGGTCATATGCCACAGGTATGAAAATTACTGGGCTATGATTTCCCCAGAGGAGTATTTCTAGGTGAGTGGCATCAGCAGCCTTGCCAAAGTCAAGTATGTGTATTGTACGGGGTGTGAGTGGCCTAAAAAGCATTGCTCTCTACATAGTCAGACTCACACACAGATTCACACACCATCACACACACACACAGTTGCTAGGTCTGGGGATAGAACACCTACCTCACTACTTTTTCACACTAGAGCAGTACACAATTATAAGGCACGCTATGGAGATTACTGGGCTATAATTACACAGTTGCTATGACTGTACTTGTATGTCAGGTACACCATTTCAGTCTGTAGTCTTACCTATCATGCTGGCTAGAGGCATACAGCTACTAGGTGACATCTTCCTTGTACAGTCATGTTGCACAGCTGGCACGTGCAACATGCCGTCATGCTGACAGATACTGGTGGCTAGTATCTGCAGTGAGTGACACCTGCACCTCATGTGTTTGGGGCCCTTTGGCTGTGTGCTGGGTGGAACAGGCCCAGATGTCTCCTTGTCACAGTCACCCTCTTTAACACATCTCTGTTCGTCTACTTTTGGCTTATTATAGTGTGCTGTCCTTACATATATGTCTGTATTCCTATCCACTGTGTGTGCAAGGCAGGAGTGGTGCATACTGACGTGTCTGCAATGAGAACTGCAACTGCCAGATAAGTCTGATCCACTGTTGTTTGCTGACATGGCCTTCTTGTATTTAAGTGTGTGAACATGCCCAGTATGGGCTTTCAGTATGTTGACTGACATTGCCTTCATTCCTCTAAGTTTGTGAGCAAGTCCAGTATGGCCATCTATATTGCATGTGTGGATCAAGTCCAGGTGGTTTGTACTGTGGTGCTGACCTTTGTGCTGTACACTGACAGGTAGCATGCTGTGTCTGCAGGGTATACATCAGTCATTTGGCATTGACTGTTGCTACATTTCTGCTTAGCGGTGGGTGGGACACCAAACTGTTTCTACATTTCTACACAGGGGTGGGGGGCACACCTGACTGTTACTATAAGTGTACATAGGATGGTGGAGCACACCTTACATTTGTACACAGTTGCTAGGACTGTACTGGTATGTCAGGTACACCATTTCAGACTGTAGGCTTACCTATCGTGCTAGCTAGAGGTATACCAATGTACTACAGATCGTAGCTTTCACTACCTACATATTAGTTTCTGACTTCCTAGCCTTCACAACTGACATCCAACTGGCTGGCCTGCTGTAGTCTGTCTGTGTAGGGCTGGGGTAGGGGTTACCCATGGGGCTCATTCAGAGGCCATAAGTACAGCATTTGTTTGTGTTTGTCTACACCTATCCTGCTGGCTGTGACTGTTGTTGGGTATGTGCCCCCCCGACTGGCATGTGTGAGTCACTTACCATGTGGATGTCCCAGTATTGAGGGTGGTGATGCAGGGCTGCCTATGTTGGATGCACATAGTACACTCCCTATACATGGTTGAGCACAGGTAGTGTCATGTTTGGCATCCCTTTTACTGTATGTGCGAGTTGGAGGGAGGTGTCATTCCCAGGGTCCCTACTGTGTCAGTGCATGCGCTATGCATTGCCTCTTTGCCAAGGCCAGGGCATACTGAGCATGCCTCCTTCTGCCTAATGGAGCATGCTCAGGTTGTTCCTCCTCCGAGTCACTCTGCACTGTGCAGGCCTTGGCACTGGTGGGGGGCTGTGTGGCCCTGCCCCATGCTGTTCCTGCTGCAGCTGTTTCCGCAGGATCATATTGTGTAGCATGGCACATACAATGACAATTTGGGTACGTGTAGCTGGTGAGAAATGCAAGGCTCCACCGGATATGTCCAGGCACTGGAACTGTGACTTGAGCATCCCAAACACATGCTGTATTATGATTCGTGTTTATGCGTGTGCGTCATTATGGAGTTCTTGTTTGGGTGTGTGCGAATTTCTGATGGGTGTCATCAGCCATGGCTCCAGTGCGTATCTGGCATCCCCCACTAGGTGACTGTGTGAGATGTCCCCATTGGCAAATGTCTGGTACAGCTGCATCAGATGCCAGATATGGGAATCGTGGTAGTTTCCAGGGCAGCCAGCACACACATTCATTATTATGCCCTGGGCATCGCACATGACCTGGCAGTTGATCGAGGGAAGCCCTTGCGGTTAATGTAGACCCCACCCCACTCACCTGGTGGTGCTTTAATGCATATGTGCGTGCAATCTATTGCACCCACTACCTCTGGGTATTCTACTATCTGGTGCAAGAGATGCATATTGCTGGCCAACGCCTCACGGATGATGGGGAAATATACATGCTCACTGACATGTGCTGACATGGCATCCAGGAAATGGTGGAGTACCCTGGATGCTGAAGCCTGTGAAATCCCCATTATATCTCCAGTTGGCCTTTGGAAGGTACCTGTAGCTAGTATTCTTAGGCCTTCACATACCTTGGTATCCACTGGGAGGGGTTCCCCTCTGTTAGTTATGTGTGTGAGGCATGGCCGGCACACCTCAACAATTTGCTGTAGGAGGTCCCTGTCCACCCTATAGTGCTCCACTATCTCCAGCTCATGTAGCCCTTGGTAGGTCACCCTGGGTCTGTACACTCTTCTCCATCTCCTCACTGTGGGTTGCTTAGCAGCATTCACATCCTCACCACCCTCAGCCTCTTGCACATGCTGTTTTATGATAGTAAAAGCAGCCCCTAACATTTTTTTCTCTTGCTTTCGTTTTGTAAAATTTCCCCATCTGTACACACTGGTGGTGCAGAGTTTTGGGGAAAAGCAAGGGGGAAAGGTGTTTGCATAGTTTATAGTGGTGTGCTGGGCTGGGCTGGTCTGCTGCCTGTGTAATTGGCTGATTCTGATACATTTCACCTGTCAGCTAAGCTAGTTCTCCTTGATTACCTTCCTACTGCTGTTTTCCCTTCCCATTGCCTCCCTGTTTAAGCCCGTGTGTGCACCGCGCAGAGTGCTCATATGTGCACAGAGCTGCTTTTTCCTGGTTTAACTTCCTTTTTCTTCCTGTAAAACCTAGTGCGCAGTGCGCACACCCGCTTATACTTTGTAAAGTGCGCTAGGCAGGTTTAGACACACCCCTAGCTTAGCTGTGCTAACCTAGGAGCAATCTCAAGCCACAGGTCTCCAATCCACTTACCGTATGCCTGACACCCCCCCATGATGTCACCTATATTCTAGTCTTGCACCCAGCTATTTATACTCTTACACTCTTGGGATCTGCCTCACACCCTGGGAAATCTGGGATTCACTAACCTTTCCATCATTTGCATAGGATTGCCTACTAATGCATAGTTACATGTCCCACACTGAGCCTCCCCCTTAGCAACCACTACTCAATGGCCAAGTTTTCTTTTGCCTGCCATTGACATGCATGGCAGAATACTGATTTTTTGTTAAAATGCTTGTTTTCAGTTTATTTTATTATCCCCCCCCCCCCCGATCCCATTTGCTCGCCGCTGCCCTATGCTTATACAGCCGAGATCTGCGAAAAAAAAATAAAAGTTTTTTTTTTTTTTTTTTTACAGTTTGCAATGCCAATGGCCTTCTACTTGGCCATTGGCATGCTTCCTCAATAATATGCAGCCTTTATTTGGATCTGTCATAGCTCTGTTTTGGAATTTGCAGAAATGTACTCGGTTAGTAACCGACTACATTTCTGCAGATTGCACTTGTCTTGCATGGACTATTGCAAGATTCCTGGATTGCAATATCAACTCATTTGCATGGATTTCTCTAGCAAATTAGGTGATTTGCATACCATGGCTTAGCTCATGCAAGATTAGTGCTGGAGCTCTCGTGCACACCCCTGCCGGCTGTTCCAGGATTGCATGGCAGACATATTGCCTGCATGAGCTACTGTACTCATCTTGCACTCCGTGCAGGCTTTTGAGAATCCAGGGGATAGTTAATCCTGCAACCCATTTCTCACCTATCAAGTGTGCAAGTTGAAAATTCCAGCTGCTCCCATCATCTCAGCCACTAATCAAGCTCTGGTTGCTGAAACAAAGGTCTCGGCTTCATCTTTTGTTTTTTTTTTTTTTTGAGTGTTTTTGGGCTGAATCTGTGCAAAAATCACTTTTAAGTCAGGGGGTGTTTATTATGTTTAGCACAAGTGCACCAAATGTCCCATCTTCAAATACAAATTGCCTCAAAGCCCTGTCCCTATACTCAATATCCTACAGACTACTGAGAGGCAGTCTATGCCTCGCATATAAGACGTCACTGGACCCTGCTATGGTGAACTTTTAGCACATCTGAAAAAACAGCATCAGAACTACTATGTTGTGATATAAATAGGACATGTTGGAGTGACAGATACTTATCTCAGAAAATTTCCATTCTCTGGAACAGGCTCTCCATCTCTAAGAAACAACATCCCATCCTAACTCTATTGAAGTGTAATTTTGACCATTGGATGGGAAATTGAAAACTCACTCCTGGTCTGGCACCTGTGATTCTGATGGACAAAGGCAGTCAGTAAAGCATGTCATAACCAAAACTCACTCCCATAAACAGCTAAAACATATAACTTTTTGGATACATTTGGGCTGCATGACCATGCTATATAAAGCTTATAAAGCCCTAGTAGTCATTAACCTAGTATACACATATGAACCTATATATGAAACTAAACAAAATACACCTGAGATAACAAAAGCAGTTTATTTGCCCCAAATTATGTTTTCTTGTTTTTTTAGCTATCCAATTAAAGATGTCTAATATGTTACATTTTGTTGATATACTCTACTTCTGTATTGATGGCATATACTGTAGAAAAAAGATATATATTTTATTGGTGAGGTAACAGTCTCAGAGTTTGATATACAAGTCAGTGGTTTTTGGCTACTCTATTGTGGGAAAGCAGCTAGTAGCTGGAGAATATTTCCAAAATTTCTGGCTGCACACCTCCTGAGTGGAACAGAAACTGTGAGTACAACAGGCCAGTGTATTGCCAAGGAATTATGTAATAGCACACATACTTATTTATGTATTTACTTACATTCTTTGTTGATTGGGGTAAAGTGTTGATCCAAATGGACCTATTAAACTCAGCCCAAGACAGTATAAGTAAGATTACAGCAAAAGAGAAGAGCAGGAAAGTAGTAATCAGAAATAGTAATATTATAAGTCAATGTAACTACAATGAAATTCAAAGTATATATAAGCAAGCATTAGAGAGAGTAGAGTGATTATGAACCACCAAGCACTAGCTCACTGAGTCACCAAAGAATGATGCAAGAAAATATGATGGCAAGTAGCACTCCAAAGAATGTGCTAGGGAGACTGCTTGAGGGGTACTTCTGTTGCAATAGCAATGCAAGTGACCTTTTAATAGGCATAGATAGTGCATGTTTGCAACAAATATTTAATAAGGCTCATTTTTAAGCTTGACCTTGTGTATTATGAGTGAGAATACAACAAATGGAGATATGTCATAGACTCCCTCCTTCTGTAAATTTAAAGGAACTGCTACATTTCATACTTTGTACATGGGTTCTAAAAATTTCACAGCTAGCTAGCAAATCCAGAAATATGAGGGAACTTAGTTGTCCTGTCGATATATACTAGCTCTATATTATGTTCCTGTTAGTACAACTTAATATAAAAATAAAAATACAACTGCTCACATAATGAGATGATATAATATGTAAAATAAAAAAAAGTTATTCATTCAATACAATTATTTGTATAATATGAAATAAGTACCCTCATTAAATTAAGGAATGTCATTCAGACATTAAACCAAAGTCTCATCTGCTTAAGTTGGTGGTAGCTCAGGTGGATGTAAAAGATCCCATTGCAGCTATCGAAAGAAGTAGGAGTCCTTTAATACATTATTCAAATGATTTACACTATTTATGTTATTTATACCACTTACATATTGTACATTATTTACAAATCTAATAATATTATTTATAAAACAATTTACAAAATTCAAACAAGCATTACTTTTCAATAATTTTCAAGACATTTTTACTTTAAGACCCTTGCACTTTTTCCCATAATGAAAATCTTATTTTTGTATAATATCTCAGCTAATATCCATTTTCCATTATATTTTATCTCATTGATTTTTCCATCCTATATAGTACAAGTTATGTAAAATAATTTACTATCAACTATCTTAACAAATTTATTTCCCCACTTTCCATAATAACCATATATTCTATCATATCAATATTTATAACACCTAGTCCCTTAATACATTGTTAGTAATTTTCTTCAGCTAGCTTTTCCCATAACTTTCTTTTATAGTTCAAAAAAATATATTCTGTTGTTTCTATATCACTGCAATAGTAACAAATTCTCTCCTCTATTTTTATATGGCATATTGTTTCAATTACAATTTCTTTTGATAACCTCCATAAAAAATTCTCTACATTCTACATATTTTTGCACTGTTGCCTTCTAAATTTATTTATACATGTTTTCTCACAGATAAATGCAATAATATATATTCAATATGTTCAAATACCATGCTTTCCTGTTGTCCTCTAACTCATTTAACCTTATTTCCCTCAATATATTTTTTCTTAATACTGTTTCATCTCCCCATTTGTTAATTTCATTACTCATTTCATACGCCATATTACTTTATATTTTTCCACAATAATCACACTTATTAATGAACTATTCCTATCTTTCATCCATTTTAATATAATACATAAATACAATTCTTCTTCTTCTTCTTTAACATATAGTATGCCCCATTTTACCATATTTAACCTAGAATCCCATATAACAGAAAACACAACTGACAACATTTCTTTCTCATGTCCCATAGGAATCATATATACATTTGGCAAATATGCCAAATTACCTAATCACGCTGAATTTATTAGATAAACGTTTTTTATTATATGACAACTTATACATTTTCCAAAACAAGCATACATTCTTCATCCATTTTCTTACATCTTCCCATTGCTTATTTATAACCAT
The DNA here is from genome assembly GCF_019279795.1 of Protopterus annectens. Lineage (NCBI taxonomy): Eukaryota > Metazoa > Chordata > Ceratodontiformes > Protopteridae > Protopterus > Protopterus annectens. The sequence continues at coordinate 1,080,080,137 of NC_056741.1, forward strand.
CTCATTTCCAAAAGTTATATCCAGCAATGTTATTTCATTCTTTATCAATTGAATACTTTCTACCGCACCTTTTTCACACAGACCTCTGCTCTTATCCCTGTTTATATTCATCCCTATAACATTCAAATGCACATTAAGTAGCTTGATCGAGTCTTCTATCCATTCTTTATTCCTTGCTACTGAAACTGTATCATCTGCATATGTTAACATAAACGGTATTCTAATACTGTCTAGATTACTGTTAATAATAATGAGTATAAGCACAATGTGCACTTATTAGGGCTCTTGATATACTAGGGCCAACGTCTAGCAAAAAACTTCAGCTACACTATTCACTGGGTAGCTGCAATCAAATAAACTAAAGTAAAAAAAAAAAAAAAAAAAAAAAAAAAAACAAGAAAGCAAAGCCCCTGTGCTTCTGTGGCCAAATTCAAAACTCCTGGCTAGCTTCAGGTATACATACCTAAAAAAACTCAAATTATCCAGTTAGAAGCAATACATTCATATTAGAATTGATCAAGCACTATCATCCTCAGTAGGATTTGTATCTTATTAACAATAATTAAAAAACTATGGAAAGTTCTTTAAAATCAAGAAACTAGATACTGTAGTTTTACCAACCATTTAATGGCAGATATGCATCTATGTTCAATGAAATACAAACATACATGTTAAGTATACATTTAATATAAAATCAGAGTTATTTTACTAGCTAAGTTAGTGCATATGCGGAGGGGGTGGTTTAGATTTCTGTCAGTCATTGGTCGCAATAGTTTGAAAATAGCCAATTGATCTCCCCTTTACAAAATTCAAAATTCAAATTGCAAGTCTAGTAGCCCACTAAAGATCAAACTACAGAACAGAGTCTCAAGATGTCATTAATCCATCAGGAAAGTCAAATCCAGAAAATACTAAAAATCAACCAAAATACAAAATGTTGAAAAAGTGATGTAAAACAATGTAGAACCATGCCATATTACATAACCATGAATCTCCAAATATTTGCACATAAAGTCTTCAGATTAAATGATTACCGACCATGAATCTAATAACTGGAGGGCAATTTAATTAAATGACTGAAAAATTAGGCTTAATATTTGCAAACTGTGCTACAGAGCTTTCACTAAGAGCTTCTTCAGTTCTGCCTTAAAGAAGTCTAAATATTGACTAAATCCACAATATTTGCTATAGGGGAAAGGTTTGCATATGTGCAGTCTAAATTAAATCAACAAGTTATAAAGAAACAAAAACAGAGGCTGACATGGTAGATAAAAAAATATATCAGAGTTTATTATAAATGGTAAGTGCTTTCACGATAAAAAACAGCTTCATCAGACCATAACATAACATAACATAACATGATCCACCAAGATATATATATATATATATATATATATATATAATATATATATATATATATATATATATATATATATATATATATATATATAAATATATAGTTTTATATATATATATATATATATATACATACACACACACATATATATATAGTTTTATATATATATATATATATATATATATATATATATATATATGTTATATATATATATATATATATATATATATATATATATATATACATATATTTTATATATATATATATATATATATATATATATATATATATATATATATATATATATATATATATATATATATATATATATATATATATATATATATATATATATAGTTATATATATATAATAGTGAAAGCCAATCAGCTTTAAAAATTTCAAAGCCAAATGCCCAATCATAACACATCTACCTGCTACAAAGTTACTTTCAGATGTATTACATAATGTAATCAATGACATTTAAAGGGTCATATGTAAAACTCATTCATAAAAATCAAACATAAATAAAGATGTGAGAGAGAAGGGGTATTCTAGTGACCTTAAGGATTTAGACACTTTTGAAAAAAATTTGGAATTTTTCCAATATATTACTGGGTCCACTGTTTTTTTGCAGTTTACCTTCAATATTGGATTTAGTGAAATAAATTATTTGGATCTACAAAGATAGAGGCAAATTTGAATCAAAGGTTTACAGGAAGAAAACATATTCTAATTAAATCCTCCACTTCATTAGTGTGCAAGTGTTTCATCAGAAAAGGGGAATTTTTAAAGGACAGTTTGTGAGGATCAGCAGGATGATCTCTGATGAGAAAGAGTTTCTAGGGATGTCCTAAGAAATATGTTTATTGATTGGCAATAACCAATTGACCTAATTTCTGATGTACGTTTGTGAGGTAGTGAGGAATCAGAATGAAAAATTTGCACCTATTTTGATTATTAGTGACAGGATTCCAACCAATGACCAAACAGAGAGGGATTTACAGGTTGATGAGAAAAGAACAGTTGGAAGATATGAAAGTGTATTTGTGACTGGTTTTAGTGGGGACTCAGTTGTTATTAGGAAGCTTATTGAAAGGGAATGGACAAAATGTAGTACTATTTTGGACCTTTAGTTTGATTTTAGTATCCCCCTAAAATGTACTTTTAGGAAAGGTAAGAATATTAAAGATTAATTGGAAGGCAACAAAGGTTTGAAAGGCAAACAAGGTCGGATGAATAAAGGTAAATTTAAGTGTGGTATGTGTTCGCAGTGCCCTTACATTAGTAATGTGAAAAGTATATTCTTGGAACCAAGAGGTAGAAGAATTACTGGTAAAGTACATAGTACATGTGAGAGTGGTGGGATGGTTTGCATTGCAATATGTGTCCCTTTAAAGCATTTTATGTTGGAAAAACAGAAAGAAAGCTAAGAAAAAGAATATATGAACATATGAATGCTATTCCAAATAAAAATCAGAACAATGCCTTATACAAGCGTACTCTAAGTTGTGGCTTAGCCAAGTTTCAGTTTTTTATTTAAGAGGAAATCCCTAAGGATGTAAGGGGTGGTATGTGGGAAACAAAAATAGAATATGGAGAACTGCAGTGATAATTTTTTTATATGCTAGTAGATGACCAGGATTAAGTGTAGTTTCCCTAGCCCAAGATTTAAAACTTAGAGCAGCTAGGCTTTGAGAACAGCAGTTCGGTAAAAATATAGTGTTTTTTCATATGTCACTGTGAGGATTTTCTATTATTCAAAAAATATCTACTTTAATCCTGTAATGACATGTTTTGTCCACTAGATGGTGCCAAAGTAGTGTAAAAGGAAATACTTGAGCAGCTTTGATAAATCTGATGTTTTATTTATTAATTTTTATTTTATGCAGTATTTTAACATTTAATATTTATATTGAATTTGATGTATATCTTGCACTGTTTTTAATACTGGGTTATTTGGGGTTTGCAGATTTTATAGATGGAAAGTTTTGAACTTCTCATTTATGCAATATGTATTTTTGCATACTGCTTTTAATGTCTATTGATTGGCTTAACATGGGGAACCAGGATCTTATTGGTGGTTTAGATTTATGGTTTGGAATAAAAGATCAGTTGGTTTAAAATGTATTTTACATCTGAAGAAGTCACTTGACGAAAATGCTGGTGATTAAGTTAAGGCATTTATGTATAAGTGTTGCATGTTGGGATTTATTAAATAAAGCCTTCAAAACAGTTTTGGTGCTGCTCGTTACTTGAGGGACCCTTCTGGCAGTGCTTATTGCCATTTTAAAAGTTGTCAGCATTGTTTCTTGCTGTTTGAAGTTATAGGATAATTAGTTTATTAGCTAAGATTTGTGAGCACATGAGGGAAGAGGTTAAGACAAGTGTCGAAACTTGGTCAGGGTAGTTACAAAATAGCCAATGGCTCTTCTACTACCCAATGCAAAGTAGCAAGCCTAAAAAAAATCACCTCAAGTCCAGAGTCTCTAGATAATAAAACAGTAATATATACCAGAGAAATATAAAAAATAAAAAGAATAAAGTAAAAAAATTACATGTTGGAGCTAAGATTAAAAATCAGTGAACTTATATCGGCAATAAATCAAGAAATTAATGTAATTAAAGCTGCCCTGCCTTCATATTTATTAATTAATGTGAATAAAATATTTGGAGGTGATACATGACTATAATCATTTGGGTAACCAGGTTAATGAGTCATAAATTGCACTAGAGTGCTTCTGCTAGGACCATAATTGGATATGCCTTAATAGAGTTAAAAAGTTTGCCTTGGGGATAGATTGCTTACACGTGAACTGGATAAGTGAATAAGTGAATAAATTGTGCCTATGGCTGGATAAAAAGAGAAAAAACAAAAATATATATTATAATGAGATAATTAATTTGCATTGAGTGTGCTCATAAAATTATTGATAAGAAACTAAGTCTGATAGGGCTTCAAAAACAGATATGAGAATAAGAGAGGAATTTGTAACACTGCAGGGATGGAGGGAGCAGGAGCATTCGAGTGAGCAAAAAAGGATCCTATGGGTACAAGAAAGTATATCAACTGTGAAAAGAATAAAGGTTTGCAAAATGATAATATAAACTATATTAGTTCCAGTTACAAAGGTAGTGCTAGCTGGATTTTCTTAGAAGATCCAGGATATAATGTAAAGATTAGGGACTAAAAAAGACTAACAGTTAAAAGTGTTCTAACTAGTGTTCTCTATAGACTAATATTGAACTAAAAGCGTCTGCTTCCAAGGTTTATAAAACAGCACTTCACTTTGTAAAATTTGTCATTTCAAAAAATATTTTTATATTTGTCTTTAAACCTTAACCACCATGATGTCCAGTTCTTATTAAAACCTCTCACTCCTATATGATCTTTCCATAATTGCCTACATTTTTTTACTGTTTCTTTATTCAATTTTTTCATTTATTCATTTTAGACCTTTGCCTATTTTTATATACCCTATTTCTTCTAGAATTTCTCACCAATTAGTTAAATGATCAGAAAATTCTATGCATTTTGTTTCTTTGTTTACTATTCTTAAAATCTTTGAAATGATAAACTAAACAATTTCTGTCTTTAAAATACTTCTTTTATATATCCATTGTTTGCTATTCTAAATATACAACAAACCCTTTTATCATTTCCAACATTATTTTTACATCCCCAAACTCTTTTTTTTTTTCTTAGGTCACAATTTAAATCACCTACCAAAATAATATTAATATTTACATTTACATATTATAATAAACTCTTGAACATATCGTCTCTTCCTTTTTGTCACATAAGCATATAGTTCAATAGCCTATATACTTAACTCTTCAATCACATATCTATAAGTGTTATTCTCCCCATAATGAATAATGTAAAATCCAACACTTTTATTGATAGTGTACATAATACTGACTCACCTGAACATGCTTATATCCCTATATTCCAAACAATCTGACATCCCCATAATCTCTCAGTTTGTAACCTATCCCTTTCTGATGTAATTCTTATATCTTCCAAAATAATCAGATCCATATCCATTTTTGCACACCATTCTAGTATCCCTATTCTCCATTTTATATTCTTTATGCTATTAATATTTATTACTAATACTCTCACTTTCAGCTTTCACCTATTTATTTGTTTGTCTTTCATATTTATGTACCTTACTTATACATATCTACCTATTCTTTCCCTTTCTTGTTTTCCTCTGTGCCTATACCTAAGTATGTTCTTTTCTTATGTTTTATTATTTTACCAATAGAAATTTTCATTCCTTTCACTACTCCAATTCATCTCTTCTTTTTCACTTGCTTCTGACAAGCTTTCTTGATTTTTGTCTTTTATTGTTCCTGTTGCAATGTCTTTTTCTTTCACAGCATTTGTTTCCACTAATAAGTGATTGCTTCTTCTTTTTCTATTGCATCATTTTGTTCTATATTTTCTTAAATTTTGCATATTTTGAACAACTATTTGTTCAACAAGCTGAATAACTTCTTATTCCTTATCCTCCCATTTTTATATCCTTCTAACTTTTTTATACAATCCATCCAAACATGACCTGTTTTTTTTTCACATTTAAAACATTTCAAATCACATTTCTACATAACTCCCTACTTTGCTACATATGTACTATTTTCTTTTATCACAGTTACTAACTGTTAAGTGGACACATTTTCCACAAAAGAAACATGTTTGTTTGTTGCCTCAGTATTTCACAAAACTTTTGTTTCCTTCCACAGTTATTATGCCAGGGCTATGCAAAATTTTATCTTAACCCCCAGTCCATAAGCCTCTGTTGACATATATTTTGGTAATGTCTAGTACATCTTTACATAATGTCTTTAAACAATCATTTGGTTACTCCTTTTGAATTTAAATCCAAAACTGTATAAATACTTTCTTTTTTGCTTCCCTATTAAAAACTTGCAAAGCATGCAACTTACATAAGTTACAGTCTTTTTGAGGCAAATTTGCCGAAAATCTTTTCCATGACTTGACAAGATTCAAATATAATGTCACTAAAGGAGTCTTTGTTAAAATGTATGCATGCTCTTGCATCTTGTGGTGATATGCCAAAAGGAGCCATAATATTTTCCCGAATTTCATATCTTTCCAGACTTTTCTATTTTTTACTGCTGTCTTACTATGTACTTATTATTCCTTTGCTCAAAGTTGTTCTCTTCTTTTCTTCCTCATTTTACATTATGACTTTCTCTTTACTATTTCTTGACCTTCTTCTTCTTGTACCCTGTCCATTATGTCAGCCCATGACTCAGCTTCTCTACTTTCTAGTTTGCGCTGCACAATTAAGTATGTAAAATAACATCCTACAACCCTCCCAAATGGAGGATTATAACAATGCATGCATTCTGCAATCCACCTTCCTCATTGTACAGATTTTATTGAAATAACAACTCTGAATCCTATGAAGGTTCAGACTCCTTTGCTCCTATTCTGCCATCCCCTGGATCAATCTGTAACACATCTGAAGACTTGACCACCTTCAGCACCTCCTTACCATGCAATCCACATAGACCATTTGACTCGACTATTTCGCATTTGACTGTGTTTACTACAAACAACATTTTAGACAAATCTACCTCTGATTGATGCAAGGATACCGGACATTGCCCACAACTTCTTCCCGAGTGTACACCATTCTACTGCCTGCTTCTCTGAGATGCCACTGCACCTGGAAGGAGGCAGGAAGTTGATAGATGAAACAGTGTTCAGCTCATGAACAAATAGGAGTAGGGGTCCTTTATTTACATAATCCATAGTTATTTACTCAATCAATAGTTACATATTTATATTACACATTCATATTTGCAACCATTTACAATATATATACATATACTACTTACAAATCACATTCTACTTTTACATTTTGCTTTATCATATGAAACATATACTTATTACCTTTTTGACCCACTCCATTTTCCACATCCAAAATGTTATTTTTTTTCAACATCATTGCTAAGACCCATTTTTCATTAAACATGATTTCCTTAATCCTTTGACCCCAGATCAACCATAATATAGCAAATTTTTTACTGAAAATTTCAACCTCTTTTGTATTTTGTGTCAATAATAAACAAATGTAATAATTTCCATATTTAAATTGCTTACATCTTTAAAGTCATTTACATATTTTCTCTCTATAATCTTTTCCCATAACAATTTTACCATTTTACATTGTATAAGAACATGTTAAAAAGTTTCAAATTCACCACAATATCAATAAACGTCTTTTTATACTTTTATAAGGCATATTCAACTTCACTGGTAGTTTTTGTACAGACAATTTCCATAAAATATCCTGACCTTCTATATGTCTTTTACATCTTTTTCATTCTTATAGCAATAGCATTCCTTTCCTCGTCATTTAATTCTAAGGATATAGCCTGTCATATTTTTCCATAATCTTATCATACCATTTTTTCCATTATTTTCAATTTCTTTCACATTAATTTTCCACAAAATTATCTTATCTTGATAAGTTTCCATTTCTTTATTACAATTCCTTTTTTAGAATTAAACAAAGTCAGTCATTCTATTTTATATTTCATATTTAGTATTTTTGTAATTAAATTAGCCTCATTATGTTTTAAATGGTTCATTGCTGTATATAAATTTAAGGATGACATGTACACAATAGGGTTTATTAACCCTAAACCTCCTCTTTCATTTTTTACTTATAACACTCTTCTTTTCACAGGGTTTAACCTAGGTCCCCAGATAAAAGAAAATATTATGTTATATACATATTTTTCTATAGTCAATGGAACACTAAAGACACTGGTCAAATATGTAATCATTGCTAACAGTACCACATTTATTAAGTATACTTTCCTTTTAAAGGAAAGTCTAAAAAACTTCCAAAACACATACATTTGTTTTATTTACTCTATTTTTTCTCTTTCCATACAAAATTTATAATTTCTTGTTTCCCAAAGTTTATTCCAAAAATCTTAATTCTTTTTTTATTAAATTCAACTCCCACAATCTTTCCTTCAGAACCTAATCTTTGACTTTTATCTTTATATAATACTAACCCAAAGACCTTAATAATTTCATGTATTTGTTTTATTACAATATTCATGCTAACTCCATTTTTTTGTTGTAATGATAATGTCATCTGCATAATTTAACAATATAGGTATTTTATCCCTTCCTAAGAAATATAACTATTAGCGTCCATCTCCTTATTCATGTACGCATATATTACATTCATTACTAATATTAATAATGTACCACTCAATGGGCATCCTTGCCTAATACCCTTCTCTAACTTTATACCTTCACTCAACCATCAGTTAATCATAATCTTCATGACTCAGCTTCTCTACTTTCTAGTTTGCGCTGCACAATTAAGTATGTAAAATAACATCCTACAACCCTCCCAAATGGAGGATTATAACAATGCATGCATTCTGCAATCCACCTTCCTCATTGTACAGATTTTATTGAAATAACAACTCTGAATCCTATGAAGGTTCAGACTCCTTTGCTCCTATTCTGCCATCCCCTGGATCAATCTGTAACACATCTGAAGACTTGACCACCTTCAGCACCTCCTTACCATGCAATCCACATAGACCATTTGACTCGACTATTTCGCATTTGACTGTGTTTACTACAAACAACATTTTAGACAAATCTACCTCTGATTGATGCAAGGATACCGGACATTGCCCACAACTTCTTCCCGAGTGTACACCATTCTACTGCCTGCTTCTCTGAGATGCCACTGCACCTGGAAGGAGGCAGGAAGTTGATAGATGAAACAGTGTTCAGCTCATGAACAAATAGGAGTAGGGGTCCTTTATTTACATAATCCATAGTTATTTACTCAATCAATAGTTACATATTTATATTACACATTCATATTTGCAACCATTTACAATATATATACATATACTACTTACAAATCACATTCTACTTTTACATTTTGCTTTATCATATGAAACATATACTTATTACCTTTTTGACCCACTCCATTTTCCACATCCAAAATGTTATTTTTTTTCAACATCATTGCTAAGACCCATTTTTCATTAAACATGATTTCCTTAATCCTTTGACCCCAGATCAACCATAATATAGCAAATTTTTTACTGAAAATTTCAACCTCTTTTTGTATTTTTGTGTCAATAATAAACAAATGTAATAATTTCCATATTTAAATTGCTTACATCTTTAAAGTCATTTACATATTTTCTCTCTATAATCTTTTCCCATAACAATTTTACCATTTTACATTGTATAAGAACATGTTAAAAAGTTTCAAATTCACCACAATATCAATAAACGTCTTTTATACTTTTATAAGGCATATTCAACTTCACTGGTAGTTTTTGTACAGACAATTTCCATAAAATATCCTGACCTTCTATATGTCTTTTACATCTTTTTCATTCTTATAGCAATAGCATTCCTTTCCTCGTCATTTAATTCTAAGGATATAGCCTGTCATATTTTTCCATAATCTTATCATACCATTTTTTCCATTATTTTCAATTTCTTTCACATTAATTTTCCACAAAATTATCTTATCTTGATAAGTTTCCATTTCTTTATTACAATTCCTTTTTTAGAATTAAACAAAGTCAGTCATTCTATTTTATATTTCATATTTAGTATTTTTGTAATTAAATTAGCCTCATTATGTTTTAAATGGTTCATTGCTGTATATAAATTTAAGGATGACATGTACACAATAGGGTTTATTAACCCTAAACCTCCTCTTTCATTTTTTACTTATAACACTCTTCTTTTCACAGGGTTTAACCTAGGTCCCCAGATAAAAGAAAATATTATGTTATATACATATTTTCTATAGTCAATGGAACACTAAATACACTGGTCAAATATGTAATCATTGCTAACAGTACCACATTTATTAAGTATACTTTCCTTTTAAAGGAAAGTCTAAAAAACTTCCAAAACACATACATTTGTTTTATTTACTCTATTTTTTCTCTTTCCATACAAAATTTATAATTTCTTGTTTCCCAAAGTTTATTCCAAAAATCTTAATTCTTTTTTTATTAAATTCAACTCCCACAATCTTTCCTTCAGAACCTAATCTTTGACTTTTATCTTTATATAATACTAACCCAAAGACCTTAATAATTTCATGTATTTGTTTTATTACAATATTCATGCTAACTCCATTTTTTTGTTGTAATGATAATGTCATCTGCATAATTTAACAATATAGGTATTTTATCCCTTCCTAAGAAATATAACTATTAGCGTCCATCTCCTTATTCATGTACGCATATATTACATTCATTACTAATATTAATAATGTACCACTCAATGGGCATCCTTGCCTAATACCCTTCTCTAACTTTATACCTTCACTCAACCATCAGTTAATCATAATCTTCACTATATCATTCTAGTATGCTGACATACACAGGCTTTTAATGCTCTGACTTATATTATACATATCAAATATATCCCATAATACTGAGTGATGTATCAAATCAAATGCTTTACTTAAGTATCCTACCATTACTTTAGCCTTAGCATTTCTAAATTCTACATCATCTGCTAGTTCCCTAATAATTAATAATGTCTTGAACTTTTTTACCTTTCATACCAAACACATAATCATTTATATTACCTACATTTCCTTCAGTCCTTTTGTGTAATATTTCATAAAAATCTTATAATCCATATTATTTAGTACAAGTGACTTCCAATTTTGAATCTCTTCCTTCTCTCCTCTATTTCATATAAACCTAATGATACCTCCATATAACTCATTATACTTAAAACCTTTTCTCTAACCATTCATTTAAGACCTTTATGAACCTTGTTTTTCCCTATAGTCAGATTTCTATACATTTTATATTCTATTCCATCTAGCCTGCAGCTGAATCTAAGTTCATTTCTTTTATTACCTGTTCTGGTTCTTCTATTTCTATCTCGTTTTCTAAATCCATATTATCCATAACAGGAAGATGTACATACCTTCCATTCCTTCCATGTCTTACTTCTCTTCTCTTTAAATACCATCCTAATATATTATTTCTTTATATTCATGATCCCCTCTTGTGTGCTGTGTATCTTACCTGATGAATCTTTCATTTTCCTCATTATGCTATTATTCACTTTAATTATTTTACTTAAATATAGAGCAATTTCTTCTTTTTTCTTTCAAAAATATCTTTTGTTTATACACGAATGCTCTGTTTTTTCTTGTTAATTTCATATATTTTCTATTCTGTGAAAAATAAATTGTCATCATTCTTCTCTATACAATCAATCATATCATTATTTAAATTATTATAAATCATTTTTCCATATATATTTTCTCTTTTCCCCATGTCATATAACATTTTTATATTTCAGTTTAAAATTTAACAACCATTCTGATCAATCTTTGTAAAATTCTGTCATAACTACATGATCTTTCCATAGTCCCATGACTTCTTTTCTCCCTTAATCATCACATTTCACTTCATTTATTTTTTGTCTTTCCCTATTTTTATATACTCATCATTTCCCTTTACCATAATCTATATTGCCCTGTGATCTGAAAACCTTGCCAGTAAAACACTTTGTGCAATAGCTACTAAACTTTCTGATAATAGAATAATATATTTTTGTTCTTTTCTCCCCTTTTCTATACTTCCAAGTCTCTAAATTCCATATTTTTAACTGTCCATATTTTATAATGTCCTTTACTACTTTAACATCATAAGCCTTTTCATTTGGTTGTCTTAGATTACAATTAAAGTCCCCTAGTATAATTTTCTCCATATTAACTGCTACATATTGTATTAACTTTCTAAACATCTCTTCCCTCTCCTTTTATACTACATACACATATAATGTAATAATTCTCATAATGTGATCTCTCCATCTTATGTCAGTAACAGTGATTATCCCTGTTATGACAAATGTAACATCCAAAAATTTAATAGTATCTTTGTATAATATAAGTATTCCTGAGCAGGTTTCTTTCCCAAAATTCCATATTACATTTTTCCCCATCACACTTCTGTTTGATATCTTTCTGTTTTTGATAAAAAAAACTAATATTTTCTAGTATAATAACATCACTATCAGCTTTTTACTCCACTCCATATCCTTCTTTCAAACATTTTAAAACTATTCATGTTTAATGACAAAACATTACACATAACTCTGCTTTAAATGATAATATGTCTTCACCCTTTCCCTTTCTTTGTTTTTTCTTTTTTTGTCTTCTATATTTTTCCTTTTCCTTTCTCTCAATCCTTTTCAAATTGAATTTCTTTTTTTAAATATATTCCATTTTATGCTAGATTTCATAAACAGGCAAGTTTTTTTATGTGTATCTTATATGTGTATAACTTTATATTAGATGTATGTATTGTTTTAAGGATTAATTGAGGGGTGGAATTTTTAGTCGTGACTTAATTGCTGTATTTAAGCTTAATTGTGATTTTAAACTGTGTTCTGAAGAAGTTTGACATTGTTCTTATGAAAGCACTCAATATTTGGAATAAACTGGTGCTTAGTGATGTTTTTCGCTTCATTTTTTTTGTTTTTCTAACTGCTATATATTGTATTAACTTTATAAACATCTCTTTCCTCTCCTTTTTTACTAAATACACATATAATGTAATAATTCTCATAATGTGATCTCTCCATCTTATGTCAGTAACAGTGATTATCCCTGTTATGACAAATGTAACATCCAACACTTTGATAGTAACTTTGTATAATATATGTATTCCTGAGCAGGTTTCTTTCCCAAAATTCCATATTACATTTTTCCCCCTCACACTTCTGTTTGATATCTTTCTGTTTTTGATAAAAATCTAATATTTTCTAGTATAATAACATCACTATCAGCTTTTTATACCACTCCATAATCCATATCCTTCTTTCCACCTTTTTAAAACTATTCACGTTTAATGACAAAACTTTACACATAACTCTGCTTTAAATGATAATATGTCTTCACCCTTTCCCTTTCTTTTTTCTTTTTTTAAGTCTTCTATATTTTACTTTTCCTTTCGCTCAATCCTTTTCAAATTGAATTTCTCATTTTTTGTTAACTGTATTCCATTTAACTTCATCATTCTGACTTAAACTTGACTCTTCTACTTTTCCATATTTACTGTATTTTAATCAACTTTCACTTTACCCTTTTGAAATATCGGTTCCATATCGGTATTACTACTATCTTTTTTTTTATATTTCTTTCTCTTATGCATTATTTTCTTTAATGTTATCCTTATTACCTTGTTCTGTTGCAGTCTCTGTTAAATCTAAAATTACTTCATTTTCTTTTTCTTCACCCCTCAAATGTCCCACTTTTTTACATTTATAACATTTTGTTTCACAATCATTTGCATCATGACCTAAACCCCAATGATCTTTTTCTTTTGACATTCATTTCTTTCTCCTCTCTCTTGCCATGCATCCCTTCTTTCACCTTATCAGCATATGATTTTTTGTTATCTGTATATTCACACTCTGCCTCCCTTCTTCCTTCTGTATTCTGGCTATCATGTCTCCCCATGAAATGTCTTTTCCATCTTCTGGCCCACTTTCCTCCACCATCTCTGATAATATATCATCCTGTAATCCACCACGACTGGAGGGTTGTAACAACACAATCCTGAGTTGTAACTTCTACTTTGATTAAATTCTACTGGAATAAATCCTCTGTATCCAATTCCACTGCCTAAACACTTTAATTTTCCTTTGAAAAGGCTCGACTGCCTTTCTCCTCCATCTCTAACACACCTTCTCCTCTTGGCCTCTCCTTTACCTCTGATTCCTTGTCTGTGAAATTCAACACATCTGCTATTCAACTAATAGCATTACAATCACAAAGTACCTCTTGGCTATCTCCTCTGGCCTCCATGTTTGCTTCAACCTGCTTTTGCTTCTCCAGGCCACCTACACACCCAGACCAGAATACAGGAAATGCCACTATGAAAAGATTCTTCATACAAAGAAAAGAGTAGGGGAAGTTCTCTGACGCTCTGGCCAAATTTCCCCTAAAAAGCTTAAATACCACCTCAGGTCTCCTGTGCAAAAAAAAAAAAAAAAAAAAGAAAACACCAGGCTAGTTAGACTAACCTGGTCAATAAGGGGTAAATAAAACAAAATGAAATAAAACAAAATAAAGATTTCTGTCCCTAAACATCACTGAGTGCCATCTTCATTTATGCCCCAAACCAGTAACACATTCTAAAGTCATAAATTCAAGATCTTCTAGTTTTCACTTAACCTGACTGTTGTAATAATATACTTCTCTGCTATTGTTCTAATTTGTTTATGTATTTATAATTTTATGGACTTGATAATTCCTTATATATATATATATATATATATATATATATATATATATAAGCATACATATTTGCATAAAAAAGCTTTTCCTATGCTTCTCTGTGTTTGTTTGAGTCACCCAAAATTAGTTATACTTCATTTCTGTATAGAGAAGCATAACTTGAAAATCCCATTAAACACCCACTAAAAATTATTTTTTTGCAGAGGGGGCAAGTCCTTCTCTCTTTCCTATATATATTAAATCCACCACCACATAACAGTAGGGAAAGTAAAAAAAGAAACTGTTGAGTTCTGTCTGTTTGCATAGTACAAGTACAAGCATCTTCAACAAACCACAATTAAAGTTAATGGAAGCAACATTACTTAATTAACCAACCGTTTTAGGAGTATAAATATGTCCTAACAAACACTCAGTGGTTTAGAAAATTTGGGTTCACTGCAAAATGAATCAACTTTACTAAGAAACACTTTTTTTAATGCAGAGTGATTTGATATATATTATACACATTTTTTTATAAGTAAAATTGTTATAAACTAAGTAATGCAAATGGAGCCAAGTCAAGTCATCTAACTTGCTGCCACCACAATTGTCCATTTATTAAAGTGCTTGAATTTACCCAGACTTGTCACCATCCTATTGGTATAAAGTTTGTAAATGTAAAATAAACTACAGACACACCTGAAAAATGATACCTGGTGGAACAGAACAACAGACCAATACATAACTATGTCTTAAAGCACTAAAGTAACATTAGACCCACAGTTGTAGTTTCATTAAAATGCTTTAGTCCACAATATCCACACATATAACAAGTGTATTAAATAAAAACAGATACTTAATATGCATCTAGAATAAGTGAAAGCTCTGTTTCCAGCTGAAAATTCCTTTGAAATTTCATGTGCTCTCTTCATATATCTGGGATTGCAACATTTTCCTCAAAAGGCCCTAAAATTATACTTCAATAAGTAGAACAATCCATATACAGCCATTACTAACAATAGCTGACTTGGTCCACTTTATAATAAAAAAATGTGTTTTCAAACATTACAAAAATGTTGACATTAATCAAACTTGGCTGTTATATCCTACCACCTTATTGTTTTTAGAATTGAGATTATTCGGTTTTTGTAATTTTCATTTATTAATTAATACAGATTTTCACTGTCTTTTCCTTTCCTTTCTTTTTATAGCATGCAGAAAAAGTAATCCTGGACAGGATACCCCCCATCACAGGAAACAAATGCATACACTTATGGCATGCATTCTTACAGGTAGTTTGGATGACCACACTTTCACTTATTGTGCATTTTTGAGATATGAAAGGAAACCAGATAACCTGCAAAGACCCACCTTGATAGAGGAAGGATGTGTGTCCTCCGCACATAAGGCAACCAGAACCAAGAAATGCACCGGATAAGCAAGCACACAGTATAATGAGGCAACAGCACTATCCAGTGTACCACATATTGTCTTAATTTCTTTATTAATTATATTCATATGTAAAATATGATCTAATATCCCCTCTGTCTGTTGCCTTACTAACTGTCATTTCCAAATGATTGAAAAGTTATAATGTTCCTTCCTGATAAGAATGCAGAGTGTTACACCAATTCCACTCCCTGTTTTACTAACTGCTAGAATTTAAAAATAGGAGGAAAAAGCCAGGAAATAACTTTATGGTGTCTGCACTTATGTTGCCTAACAGATCTAGCTGTTTGCGACTGTTTTCGGCATTGTCTCATACTGTTTCTGCATTTATTTTCTGCTTTGAGTAGATTTCTTTGGCCTGGTATAGTGGATATCTTGTATTAAGTAGTAATTGTTATAAGTATGAATTAGACTATGTGTTGCATGTTATGGGCTGCTTAGAACACTCCATGAGCAGACATTTCATGTTTATCATTGGCTCTTTTCTTGTTTAATACTTACTATACAGAGCACAACTCAGAAATGTTTTCCTATAAGACTGCAGATGCCTGCATTATATTAATTTACGGTTTGACTTACTGCTGGATTTTAAAATTGGAGAAAAAAGCCAGTAAAGTACACTTTTATGTCTATACTTCAGTTGCCTGGCTGATCTAGTTGTTTAGAGCTGTTTCCCCTATTGGCTGATACAGTTGCTGTATTTTATTTTCTGTCTTGAGAATATCTGTTTGGCCTGGTGTAGTGACCATTTTCAGTTAAGTAGTAAGTGATCTAAATAAGATTTAGACAAATTGCTGCAAGTTCTGGCTACCTCTGAAAAATTGCGATTCAGATTTATTTTGTTCTACATTGGATCTTTTGCATTCTTGTTAAATGTACTGCACAGAGCTGGATTGCACACAGTCCCTTGGAAGCTGTAGTTCCATAGTGTATAGTACATACAAATTTATTCTCTTTATCTTATTTGTACTGCTGAAAGTACACAATCTTCCATCTTTTGTGAGCTAATAAACCACATCTGATCTGTCTAAACATTTACTTGACTTGCACTATTCGCCTCTTAGCTGTGCAGACCGGCACAATACATGAAGCAGCTCTTCTCATGGAACATTTCCCCTGCCCCTCTTTAATTCCTCATAAACTGTATCACATGACAGCACTGGCCATAAGGGAGGGACAACAGACCATTCGTCTTATACTGCCAGCTTTATACCACATGGAATCCTTAGGCAGTGAATGAATTGCCACATGCTCACTACAAAACGTCTACCTAACCAAAAGCACTCTATCTCTGAGAGGTATAAATACCCTGACTAAATCAGGGCTGTCCTTCTCTCAATCAGGTGCACGCAGTGAGTAAAACACAGTCTTACCCCCACCCACATCAAGGGGACATCCACCAAATGTCACTCCAAAACTGTCTTATGTTGAATCCTTTAAAAAATTTCTACCAGAGCATCCTAGAACTCCTAAGACTAGATATCAGCCTAATCTCTCAGATCTACCTCTTGCACAGCACCCAGCATAAATAGGTCATAATGAATATGCAGCACACTCTTGACACTGCAGAAACCACCACTATGAAGAGGGGTCACACAACAAGTATGTATAAGCTGTTAAGGCATAAGACCAATCTAGTACTCATGGCAAAGGCTTGGTCTTAGGTGACAATGTAGTTAGACAAACACATACTCACACAAAGACAAAGATGTTCTACTAGCCAGGATGAGCAAAGAAAGCATGACGGTTAGCTGCCTGTCAGGTGCTGGGATCAACAGTGTCGTTAAGGCCCTCATGTTCTTCCACACCAGGTAGACATATGATCTAGCAATTGTTTTCCTGAAACACAGACACACGCACTTTCACACACACACACACATATGCACATGCATATATAATATAGACAGATAGATACATAGATAGATTCAAAGGAAAGAAAAAGAGAGGAAATGGCACAACGAAAAAAACAGTAACTGAGAAAGAGTGCCAAAACTGCTGGAGTAAACCGGGTGAAAAAGAAGTTTATTAAATAATCCACAAAAGTCATGGCAAACACGATACACATAAACGCCTTTAGGTAAACTGAGTTTTCGTCCTAATACACTGACTTCTTCAGATGACCTCTAACTAAATCATTAAACCTTTTATACATTAATTACAGACAAAAAAACAATCACATCAATTTCATAATTAAGGAATTAATTAAAAGGTTCATAATTAAGGAATTAATTAAAAGGTTCATAATTAAGGAATTAATTAAAAGGTTTTCATTATTTATTCATTATTTTTGAGAAAACTTTATACATGTTTTTTCATATTAATAATTTTGACCTTTTTATTTAAAAGTTTCATACAAAAATACAACGGATTTTGTATTTTATTAATTTATCCAAGGGTTAGATAATAAAATGGGTGTTTTTAACATTGACTACTATTAATTTTAGCAGAGACCTGTGTTCTTTAAAGAAACCTTTTAATTAATTCCTTAATTATGAAATTGATGTGATTGTTTTTTTTTGTATGTAATTAATGTATAAAAGGTTTAATGATTTAGTCAGAGGTCATCTGAAGAAGTCAGTGTATTAGGACGAAAACGGAGTTTACCTAAAGGCGTTTATTTTTCACCCGGTTTACTCCAGCAGTTTTGGCACTCTTTCTCAGTTACTAGATTCAAAAGAAAACTTTATTGTCATTTAGGACCACACTCGTGCAGTCTAAATGAAATTTCATGCATCAGCTCCTTCCTGAGATTACAAACAGAAAGTAAACCACATACAAGTAAAAGAATGAACACAACTAACACATATAATTCTACTCTCAGTACTCATGCAAAATAGCAGAAAAGTTCCAACACTTGAATACAGAATAAGTATACCCTCCCCTAAGTTATAATAACTGCCCATTTAAATAAAAGGCGCATTACAGATTGCACATTGCCTAAGTTATCTGTCTAATATTGCACTTGATAGGGATAAAACAAATAAATATTGCACTTACTTGGAATTTATGTGGCATATATTATACAACAGACTATAGGTATTTGTGAAAAAAAAGAAAGAACTGACTTAGTTAATGTCTAGTTCTCTGGTACATATCCCCAAGTTCAGAAGTCTGACTACTGTTGGGTAAAAACTGTTGCTGAATCTGGTAGTTCTGCAGCAGATGCTGCAATATCTTCTACCCAATGCCAGATGCTGAAACAGTCCATGCACTGGATGCATGGTGTCTTTTATTATTTTGGTTGCCCTTCTGATGCTTTATTCAGAGTTAAGTTGCTGTATCAATGGAAGACTGGTACCCATTACCTTATCTATGACCCATGCCACTATCTGTAGTGCCTTCCATTCTGTAGCTATCCAACTTCCAAACCACACTGTGAAGTTGCTGGTGAGGATAATCTTAATAGCACCTCTATAGAAGGTAGAGAAGATATGAGGTGGGATCTTAGCTTTCTTCAGCCTACTCAAAAAAATGGATGCTTTGGTGTGCTTTCTTGACCAGCTGGCTGGTGTTTCTCACCAATGAAAGATCCTCTGATATGTGTACACCTAGAAATTTTGTACACTTAACCCTCTCTACACTCTCACTATTGGTCATGAGCACTGGGTGGTTCATAGGTTCATAGGTGTGTACTAGGCTAATGGCCCTGGAGTCTTTACAACCCTAGCCCATAGGATCAACCTGGCAGCATGCCACCCGAGCTTAGTTCCCAGTGTCTTTGTCTAGTAGAGCCACTGGAGTGATCCCTGGGGTGAATTTTCTATTTCCCATCCATTCATCAAGATTTCTCTTGAAGAGGGCCAGTGAGGTTCTTCTGTTTGAAATGTATGGGAAGTCTACTCCATAGCATGGGCAGTCTCTGGGTTATGAACCTGTCCCTCCAACTTGTTCTGTTGATTGTGGTAATGAGGTTGAGGTCTCTGGAGCATGTGGTGTGGAGGGATTGGGATTTCTTTAGATGTAGCATTTCTAACAAAGCTTGGCCAGACATGGCTTTGTAACTCAAAGATTGCCTCTAAGTTTGAGATACGAAACAGAAAATAGTTGGAGTTTTTTGAGTCTGTCCATATAGGATAAGTGTTTAAGGACTAGGATCCTCTTTGTGAGGAACTTTTGTGGCCTCTCGAGTTGTTGTAGGTGTCTAGTGAGGTACATGCCAAATGGGGCATTGTACTCGATGACTGACCTAATGAGGGAAGAGTAGAGGGAGACAATGACATCTTTCTTCCTGGATGCAAAACCCTTAGTAATTAGATGTGCCACATAGAAGGACTTTCTGACCACAGTGGCAATGTGGTGGTCAAAAGTGAGGCTGCTGTCAATCTGTGTTCCCAGATTTCTTATAACGTCTTCTGTGTTCAATGGACTACCATTGATGTGGTAATTCATGGGAACTGGGTTTTTCCCAAAAGGGTTGACAACACATTTTTTGGCATTGAGCTTAAGGCCATGGTTCTGACACCAGTTGTTGGTCTCAGTGAGGCCTTTCTGTAGGATGTCAGCATCACTTGGGGAGTTAATAATAGCCCCCAACTTGCAATCGTCTGTGAACTTTGTCAGCCAGAGTCCCTTCATGTTGGCCTTTACTTCAGAGAAGTAGATACCAAACAGGAGAGGACCCAGGACCCAACCCTGTGGGACTCCACTTATGACTGGCCAGCAGTCCGACTTGGAGTCAGCTACTTTCACACTGTGGGTTCTATCTGTGATCCAGTTTGCAAACCACCTAGTGATATAGGGGTTGATGCCAAGCTTAGTGAGTTTTTCTATGATTCCTAAGTGGGGAATGGTATCAAAGGCTTTGGCCAGATCAAGGTAGGCTGTATGAACCACTTTGGCATCATCCACAGCTCTGGCAACTGATTCAAAGAAGTCAACCAGGCTGAGCAGGCATGATCTACCCTTCACAAAACCAAACTGTGTGGGATCCAGAGTTTGGAGAGTCCCTATATCCTTGTTTATTAAGTCCAAGATGATGTGTTCCATAGCTTTGCATATAAGACTTGTCAGGCAAATGGGGCGATAGTTCCCAGGGTCTGTAGTCGCTCCTCCTTTGTGGAGAGGGTTGACTGTAAAAATTTGCCATTCGGTAGAGACAAAGCCTGAGGTGAGGCTGTGATTGAACAGGGCACATAGGTAAGGTGCCAGTTCACTCTGTAGTTCATGTAGAACACAGCCAGTGATCTTGTCAGGTCCCATAGAAGCTGTATTCTTGGCCTTGGACAGTGCTGGCTTAACCTGTGCAGCAGTAATACTGGGTGCCTGGCAATCTACTGGTATTATGATGGTCCTTTGGTGGAGGAAAGTGGGGGAAAGTTGGCACTGAATCTGTCGGCCAGTATATTGGCAATATCTGTTGGCTCGATATAGGGAGCACTATTGTGCAGTAGCTCAGAGCAAATCTGAATATTGCCGTGGAGATTCTTTACATAACTATAGAAGGCCTTGCAGATGTCTTTACTATCTGCTGCAATTCTGTTTTCATAGCTAGTTTTAGAGGATTTGATGAGGGATCTCAACTTTTTGTTGAGACTGGTAAGGGAGTTTTTCCAGTCTTGGGACTTCACCTTATTTTGCATCAGTTTCCTCCTCCTCTTGTAGTGTTTGTTTATGGCAGGGGACCACCAGATTGGTTTCCTTTTTTGGAGGAGACTGTCTTTGTTCTATTGGGTATGGCGAGATCCATGCATTTGTGTACGTCTTTGTACAGTGCATTGGTGTATGAGTCGGCGTTCATGCAACTATTCTCCATTTGCATGGGTGCCATGAGGTTAGCCACTTCTGTTTTTAGGAGCCCAAATTTAGCTTTGCAGAAGTTTTTCAAGATGGTTACTTTTGTGGGGTGGGTGGGAGAAATGTGGATTTCCAAGGTGATTAGTTTGTGGTCAGATCTAAACAGGGAGGAGTTGACTAATGTTGCAGAGCAATGGTCACCCATGTTAGTAATGACCAGGTCAAGGATGTTGCTACCTCTACTGGGGTTAAGAACAAGCTGGCCCAGGGCATTGGAGTTAATGAATTCCAGGAAACATTGGGCAAGTGCATTGGTACCGAGTAGTCTTCCCAGTTAATGGAAGGATAGTTGAAGTCGCCCAGTATGAGAATGTTAGGTTGGACCCTAATATTCTCCAGGGTGCTTAGGAACATGGAGTGTGAGTCTTGGGACATGGTTGGGGACCTATAGCAGGCTATGACCTGAATCGCTGTCTTACCCAATGTTAGCTGCACCTGAAGTACCTCTGATGCGTTATGTTGGGCTACCAGTCTGGAGGTGTGTGCATCCTTTATGAATATGGAAAAACCACCACCTTTGGAGCTCCGGTCAAAGTTCTGGGGCAGAAAGGTGTATAATGTGTTATAGCCTGGTAGTGCAGGTGTTCTTTCTGCTGCCTTGAACCAGGTCTCAGTTAAAGCACAGATGTCGATGTTCTCCATTTTAAGGAGTGCTTCGAGCAAGTGCATTTTGAAATTTAGACTTCTAACTTTGAGCAGCATGACCCTCAGATTGCATTTGTTTGTAGCTGTTACAGTGGTAATTTGGTCTTTGGAACACTGCGTAAAAAGGCACTATAGGGGTGACAAGAGCCTTGGTCAGTATCCAGAAGCCCAAGGGTGACAGATGCAGGCCATCTCTGGCAAAGCATCGAGGTCTGTCAATCATGTCATCCCAGGCAGACAGATACTGGATCCCCTTAGAATAAAGTCTTTACATTCAGGTCAATGTTGTGCCCCTCACATCAACTGATCAGAGATGCCACCTCCTCTCTGTATGCTCTTTCATCCTCTTTTGTGATGAGCCCCATGACTGTGGTATAATCAGCAGACTTGATGATATGGTTGGACTTGTGCTTTCCATAGCAGTCGTGGGTCAGGATAGTGAATAACAGTGGACTGAGAACATATCCCTGTGGAACCCTAGTATTAATCTTGATACACTTTAATATGTTCTTACCCAGACTCACTCTCTGTGGCCTCTGAATTAGGAAGTCCAAGATCCAGTTACAGAAATGTTTACTGACTCCTATATATGCCAGTTTTTCTATCAGTTGAATTAGTACCACCGTATTAAATGCTGAGCTGAAATCTATGAACAGCATCCTTACATAGTTGTCATTGCCCTCTAGATGTTCAAAAGAGCTGTTTAGCGCTAATGATATAGCATCAGTCATGGATCTGTTGGCTGTGTAAGCAAACTGCAGAGGGTCAAAATCGTGAGGTAGACCCGATGACAAATGGTTTTTGATCAGCCACTGAAAACATTTTATAACAGTGGATATCAGAGCGACTGGTCTCTAGGCATTAAGGCTGGAGGGGCAAGGTATTCTTGGGCAATGAAATTAAGTTTGTTTCCTTGTATCACAAGGGTACTTTCACCATGGCAAGAGAGGTGATAAATATATCCATGAGTATTGTGCACAGTTGATCAGCACAGCCTTTTGACACCTTGCCCAGTCTGGGCCAGCAGTCTTCCTGGGGTTCACCTTCCTTAGCTCTCTTCTCCCCTCCTCTGTACTAAGTTTGAGCACAGCATCCTTCTCATCAGAGGGTGGCTTTAGTGCCAACCTGTTGTTTCTCTCCTCAAATTTTCCAAACAAAGTATTTAAACTGTCCAGGAATTCGATGCTGTCCTCACACTGTGCTGACCTGATTTTGTAGTCAGTGATCTCCTGTATGCCTTGCCATAATCTCCTTGCATCTTTCATGTCTTCAAGGTGCCTCTGCACCCTTCTGCCATACTCCCTCTTTGCTTCCTTTATACCTCTCCTCAGATTGCTTCTTGCTTCCTTTAGGGCAGCTTTGTTCTTATCCCTGCCCTGTAAGCTTCATTTCTTGATTTCAGAAGCTCATACACCTTGGGGGTGATCCATGGTTTCTGCTTAGCTCTGATAGTGATGCCCTTGGTGCTAGTTACTTCATCAAAGCAGTTTGAAATGTATGACATCACAATCTCTGTATATTCATCTATGTTCAGATGCTGGTTTGCTGTGGCTGCCTCTTTGAACATATTCCAGTTTGTTCTTACAAAGCAGTCTTGGAGGTCCTCCATGACTCCCTTTGGCCAGACCCTGATTTGTTTCTTCATGGGTTTCTCTCTAATCAGTGCCGGTTTGTAGGCTGGTGATAGTAAGATGGTATAATGGTCAGAGTTTCCCATTTGTGGAAGTTGCACTGCCTTGTAGGTTTTCTTTAAGTTTGTGTACAACTTGCCTAGGATATTATCACCGCTAGTGGGAATGTCCACATACTGATGGTAGTGTAGGAGTACTTCTTTCAGATCTACCTTATTAAATTGCCCTGCTACCATGTGTACAAAATCAGAATTTTTTCTCTGCAGCAAATCAAGTCTGATTGCATAGTTTATTTAAGCCTTGGTAGTATTAGCACTGGTATGGACAGATGGACAGACAGATAGTATAGACAGACAGACAAACTGATAGATAGATACATATGTATATTCATACATACATGCATACATAAATAAAAACAGAAGATCAAGGGAAGTTGGAATAATATATCAAAGTCAGGTTTGCACAGATGTTGAGCACAAAGCATTCTATATGGTTTGGTCAGAGCAATGGCATTTATCCGTGTCTAAAAATAATACTACACAGTAGAACAACCAGTTCAAGGAGGCTGTGGTGACCAAAAGATGACGCAGACTGCATCTGGAAATGGTGCAATTGCAGTACATCTGTTGAAAGCATACCAAGACAAAACATGTTTTCCTACAAAGACTGTACATTCAGTTTGTTTGTGTTGTTTTGCAGCCAGAGACTATACATTGGTGAAACAGTTTCATTGACCTCAGACTATGTTATTTGATGTATGTGGCATTGATACATGTCAATCTAAATTGCACCATAATTATGTTGTTTGTGCTTTATAGCTTGCACACATAGTGAGTATATAAAAAGAACACACCACTTAGCCGCATCATTTCTTCTACATGTATTTGCTCTGCAGTCTAGTCCCATTCTGTCTTTTTGCACCTGGGTATAATAAGGATAAGCCACTCAAAAGTATATAGCATTTCTTCTGAAATACAATTTTTCAGCTATAAGTACTTCAAATATTGAGGATTTCTTGAGCTCTAACTTCACTGAATGCCTACCTTCCATTTCATAAATTTGACCATCCAGACACAGTGAAAAGGTACCCCTGCTAATTCACATGCACTGTTAGCCTTAGTTGTTAAGAAAAGAACAGGTAGCATATATTATTTTACAGATCTTGGATGTCATGGTCATAGTAATCACCTGCCATGTGCTACTGGCACAATATCAAGAGAAGGAACAATCTTTAGCTGATCAGCAGAGGACACTGCATAATACAAGCTTCCCTTTATGTTCTAAACAAAAAGTAGTTCACAGAAAAAGGGCAGAGCAAATCTTGGCTGTGCAGGCTAATTATGAATCTATTCACAAATGTGTATAATTTAAAGGCACATATAAGTATGCACTCAACATTTAAATTGCAAAAACTACTTGCTGCAGAGTTTCTGGTTCCTCATTTAGAAGTGTAAAAAAACGATTTACCTTTATATCGTCGATCTCGATATGAGCAACACAACTTCCGCAAATGCTGAAATGCGAACGTCTCCAACTTCGAATTCCGAATAAGCAAACAACAAAACTTCACCCCTTTTTGACCCATGGTAGCAATGGTGTGGAGATGTGGCATGGCCAGAAATGTCAAATGTTTTTCGATGCTTAAAATTTTTTGCGGTTTCGGTTTGCGTAAACTGCATCGATTAAGCGGCCGGTTGACAAAGTGTGATTGACGATATGAAGGTAAACCTAAAAAAAATCTGTTAATTTACTCCTACACCAATCACCATTTTTTTATATTCAGTACTTGCCAAGTTTCTCTAGAAATTATCCGGACAACCAGTTTCTATGATCATTTTTCTCTTTTTTTCACCCAAAATTGTTGAATTTAAAATCCTGAGTCTCAGCACTCCATGTTATTCCATTTGTGTTTTTCAGTTAGCATCTCATTCTGCTGAAGTCTTCTCTTCTAGTTATGTTTTAATAATATTAGTCCATAATGCCATACATTACCATCTGCTGGTAGAACTCTGCTCTCCCTTCCTCATAGAATGAATATATATTTACTTTTCTAATATCTTGGCTTATTTCCCAGAAATCTAAAATTGTTTACTCTTCCAATCACTATAGGTTCCCCAAAATATCAGATTTTTGTGTAAGTTTGGCCTTTCTTACCATTACCAGTACATGCAACCATGTATACATTACAGCAGTAGTCATAGACTAACACTGTCCAGATCAAATCTCCCCAAACTGCAAGTAAAAGTTTTCAACTATCTAAGAAATAAACCACGACATGCAGATGCTCTAGACTCCAGATCTACATGACTGGAGGCACAAGAACGTTTGCTCTTGAACCACATTTTAATATGGTACCATAACAGATTCCAAAGGAAAATAGATGTCTTGTAATCAGTGAAAACTGCAAGGCTAGACCCTCAGCTACCTGATACTATCCTCACCACTGGCCAAAGTGATGTGTGTGCCCTACAACAAAAAATCAGTTTGTCCATGGGCACAGTACTGTTTTATAGGGTAAGAGATGAGGTGATGTGCACTCATGTCTGTTACTTCAGTAACTAACCCTTTCTGTCCTTTTCTTTATCTAATGCTAGCCAGCTTTATGCTTACAATGGTACCAGTTTTAAAGGTATGGAGATGGAGCACATACTGATAAGCATGTCATTATTCGGCATGTGTCTTTTAGACTTTGCTTGTCTATATGTTAAACTATTGTACTTGCTGAATGCATTGTCTACGTACTGTTATTTTATTTCACTTTTTCACCTGCTGTCTGCCAATAATCAATCCCCACCACAGCTCATCAACCATTTTATTCCCTATTACCAGTGAAAGGGTTGACTGGGAGGGTATCATCATTCAGACAGCCATCAGTGTGGTCCAGGGTTTTCTGCTTAAGTTTCCTGGCCTTAACACATGGGAAAGGCATGTAATGCTTTAAACACATGAGGAAGGCATGCGGTGGTTTAATGGCAGGGGCCATTCCCTTCCTTCAACAAGGGGCACTCTTTCTAAGCAGCCCTGTCCCTCACCTCCCAAGACACAAGCTTTTAGCTCCATGGTCTCAGCCAGGGAGCTAGCACTGCCCACTGTGATTACAAGTGTATGTAAACCCCAGCTTTTATTCACGAGAGGTAAACAGGTAGCACCCCTTCACTTCCACACCTCCCTACCTGCATTCTACAGTTCTGGTGTGCTAACTGAACCTCAGTCACATGAGCCACAGTCAAAAATTGAATAGTTAGATATGCAGTTTGCTTAAATATTCTTTTTGAATCCTGTACACTCTATGGGCTCATAGCATTGTTGTCTTACAGCAAGAGGGTCTCCCATTTTATTCTCGGCTTGGGTTGGGAGTGCCTTCTGTGTGGAGTCTGCATGTCCTCCCCGCGGTCGAGTGGGCATTCGAAAGACATGTGTTGAATGGGTGTGCCTTCGTTGAAAGTTGGGCATCGGGCTGGCAAAACGACACCATAAAAACCAACTGCCAATCATTAGCGGACCGGAGTTCCGCTGTGGTGACCCCTAACCGGGAAAAGCCGAAAGACAAACAACAACAACAACACTCTATGGGCTCATTTCAGTTGTTCACAGCATAGTTTATAACAGTAAAAAAATACAGCTCTTGTAGTAGAACTCAGTACAAAATACAGTCTTTAAATAGTTTAGTCTTTTTTCCCCAGAAGCAGAAGTGAGTAGACTTGCCCCATTATATAACAAGTTTAAGCATATAAGGTAGAAGTAATATGCAGCTCTCTACTCAGCAGCAAATACAGTCTCATCTAATGTTATACCCATAAGTAGCAGAATGCAGTAGAGTCACAAGTGTTACAAAAGTAATACTCCAGACAGCCTTACAGTCAGAAATTTCCTACATAAACTAGAATTACTCAGCTCTTGAGTTAATCAAACGCTCCTCAAATCTAAGGAAAAATTAAGGAATTTAAGGAAAATTCTGTGTTGGGATCTCTCCTGTTTGGCATCTACTTTTCTGAAGTTAAGGCCAATGCCAAAGTACTCTGGCTCACTAAGGTGGCAGATGACTGCAACTAGGAGCAGTCATTGAATCCCCAAATGACTTAGCTACCCTGCAGGAACGTTTGATTCAAATAAATAACTGGTGACAAATCATGGACTGAAATGAAAAGCCCAAAAAAAAATAATTATTGTATCCTTTGGGCAGTCATCTTCCCCAGGGAACTACTGCATTGACAATGTCCCTAAGAGTTGATCTAGTTGTTTGTATTTGGAAACTTATGTGGACAGTGACTTAAATTTTGACCAACATGTGTCTATTGTTGTAAGAAAGTCCTTCTATATTGATCACCTTATAAACAATGGGATCATGTCTAGATCTTGGGATGTCATTGTCCTCTTTCACTCAGCCCTCATTAGGCCAGTCATTGAATATAATGACCCCATTTGGCATCTAGCTGTCAATACACATGCAGCAACTGGAATACCCACAGGAATACCTTACTAAAAGGATACAATGCCTAAGCAATATGTCCTACATGGACCAACTCAAAGCCCTGTCACTGTACTCTGTATCCTACAGACTGCTAAGAGCTAGCTTGTAGCTAGCATACAAGGCATCCTCTGATGGACCTACTGCATATCAGCACATCAGAAATACTCAGTCTATGAATCTGCACCTCTTTTGCAACATCAGCAGAATGGTTTGAAGGGACAGGTATATTTGGCAGGGAATACCCTGCCCTAGAACAAACTCATCATCTACATAAAACAAAGTTCTTCTCTGTCCATATTCTAGCACAACTTAGATGTGTAGCGAGGAAATAAGAAAATTTACCCCAGGACTGCCTCCTGTACTATTAAGGAACAGATGCAGCTCCTAAATGCTTTATCCCATGCATGAGTCCTCTCAAATTATCTATGATATGATCCCATTGGTATGGGTAAGGCCAGTCTGTACCCAAATGGAATAGGTTATTTCAAGCACAAAAAGGGAAAGTGGTTAGGCTTAAAATGGTCCACAAGGGCAGCTAGCCAAGTAGTTACCTATGAACATATGAACCTATAAAAGTCAGTGGACAAAATACTCTTCTACATTTTCAGGGAAGGAAATTACTGTTTCCCCAAATCTCTCCCTCATTCTCTCTAGTGGTGAATTTCTAAGTCTCCCTTCCACTAGAGCTCCACCCTTCCTTATCTTCCGCTAAGTGCAGTTCTAGTCTGCTTTAGCTTGGAGTGGGAATTAACCTTTTCTGTTACAGCAGTCATGTAGGGGTCTCAAGCCATACCAGCACATGTCAAAACATATAAATGTATGCTCTAGCTACAGACCAGCCATAGACTGTGTTACATAAACTCACCAGTGCAGAGCCATTGTTTTGAGTAACCATTGTGTTCAGATTACAAAACTGTTAGAGACTGTCCACTTTACTGCATATGTGGGCTGGATAATGTAGGACTTTAAATGTAAAAATTGGGAGGTTCGATGCCCAGTGGGTAAACTTGGCATTCTTATCTCTATGTTCTGACATCCTATGGAGAAAGGCACAATCAGTTACCATTCTAAATAGATGTGCTTCAGTAATACCTGTAAAAGGTAAGTGTATACATAACTGCCAAACACTTTTTTCAGTTGTTGGGACATGAGTTAAAGGCTAAGGAAGAAAGCAGCATTCTTTGCCCTGATACTCATAGAATAGGACAGTATCTAGGTGAACTGCCTAGTTACTAAACTATCATCTAGATAACAACATGAAATTAGTGAGTATGCAAGTCAGAAAGAAGATTATATTTGAATAAAGATGCAAAAAAAAAAGTCAGAAAAAACAGGTATCAAGAAAACCTCCAAAAAAGAAATCAGTGGATTTGCCAATTTGTGTAAACATCCAAGTGGCTAATTGCCAGAGAAAAGCATATAACTACCAAAGGAAATTTCATTATATTAGATATGATCTCAACCGTAATGTTTGGAAGTCATATCTGAGATGCAATTATGACCAACTACAATGTCATAGAGAAATTAAGGCTGCAATTCCTTTCATGGCCATTTAAATTTAAAAACATATGGAGTTCTTGTATTTGGAGTTGATTCAGTACAACAGGTGTTCCAGAACACACTGTAACATGATTTGCAGTGTATTGTTGGAGTAATATATTGCAGTGATAGCATCATAGCTTTTGGAAAGATGCAATCTGATCATGATTAAAATCTGTAAGCAGTATATAAACAGTTAAAGGGTCTACATCATTTAAGCGAATACTTACTTTGTTGAATCACTAATCATCGAACCCACATTGCTGAAACCTCTTGTCATCGAACAGCCATTTCATCAAACTTTTTCACAGGGAAAAGCAATGGCAGGCCATCATCAGGAATTTTTCCCTTTTCCCCAGTGTAGTGCAATCTCAGAGTTGGTATATTTAGTTGGGGGGGGGGGGATCCCCCAACTTGAGTGGGTTTTGAATTTTAGAATTTAGTGATGGGTGCTAGGTTGGAGTGCCATTGCTTTTCCCTTTCAAAAAAGTTCACTGAAATGGCCATTTGATGAAGAGAGGTTCCGACAATGTGGGTTCAACGAAATCGAATTAGCAAGTATTCGACGATATGATATAGACTCACAGTTAAAGTGGCTAGCTTACCATTGAATATGATTACAATAAGATTAATTTAGAAGTTTATGGATTTGTTTTCTTTAGTCAAAGCATATCTCCTGATACTTAAAAGGTAGAAGCTATATACTATGTTACAGAATCTAAAGAACTAACTGCAATTAGAAGTCAGAGAATACCAGTTACTAAATAATTATCTCAGACATTTTGTCATAACTTTAACTGTAACTGTACATTAGCACAACCTGGCAAAGAAGATAGTATCCTGAAAATGAATTGCATTGTGCATTCAGGTACTATGGAAAAAAAAAGACTCAGACAAAAGCATTTTACCATCATTGAATGCAGTCTCACTAGAATTAAGGGCAATATTAACACAGAAACATAAAGTTCGGGAAGAAAGCTCTGTGGCACTCAGCAATAAAAGCCTCAATGAGTCTCAGAAGATGTATAGTTAACTAGCTACCCTGCCACTGAAGGAGCTGGTCATTGAAGGTGGGAAAGTATGAATGATGTCACCTTTATGATCTGTAGGAAGAACTTTCCTAACCCACTGCATGACTGACACTGAGTAGAAACTGGTATTATAGTAGAAGGGCTGAGATATGCAACACTAAGGCTTTTGGCAGCAATGCAGCTACTTGCTGACCCATAAATGGAAGTGTACATGAAACTTTAAATTGCCACAGGGCAATAGGGAGGTCATGTCTGTGTAAAACCTTGATGGCTGTCTATTTGATGACCTCCTTTGGCTAGCTCCCATCCAGTGAAGAGCAAATGGACTAGTCAGTTGACTGCATGCCTGATGATTAAAAACCACCAAGTTGAAAAAGTACTACGAAATAAGGGATGTTATGGAAAATATTGAAAAAATAAGAAGCTTTATCCAGCTTCACTTGCAAAGAGGATAAAATCCAATCTTTTGCCTCAGATTTTCAGGTTTTAATTGTTGACAGGATGCTAGAGGAGATGACAGATGGCAGAGGAGGTGGGGGAGCAATGATAATTGCTGGCTCACCTACCTTTGGGCAGGTGCTGCATTTGGTCTATTGGGCAAACCATGTGACTGAAGTTACATTAGGTGAGCCATATACTTGGGGTGGAGTGATTGCATGCACACATGCATTCTTCTGAGACATGTCACATGCAAAAGTCACAGACATGGCTAGAGAAAATTAACAGCATTATAAAAAAAATGCAGGCCCCACAGTACATAAAGGCTTTACTGTCAGTGTCTTTCTCTTCTATCCTAGTAAACAAACAGGTCAGCAGGCTGTTGAGTCTAGTAGAGATGAATGGTTAATTGGGTGGTGAAGGGGGAAGTATAACTGTCAGAGTAGAGATGGTGAACCAAGCTAACAAAAAAAAGGAAGAAGAAGAAGGTAGAGAAAAAAGAAAAAAAAAGCATCTGCAATCATATATCATTTTGAAATGATCTACCATATCCATATGGTCACAATTTCACATTAGTTACCCAGCATAAACTACTAGAAATAATTTAGAATAATGCAAGGTCTAAACCACTAATGCAAATAGATATATGGAATCTCAGCTTGCAGTATCAATAAAATAGGCAAGCTGTAACAGTAAATAGAATAGTGAAAGGTCAAAATTAGCAGGACATACAGTAACAAAGGCTTTTATATGAGAGGATACCCAATGACAGAAAAGATTGCAACTATTAATGTCTGACACAATATGTATAATTTCTTAGAGGAATCATGCAGAGAGAGAAGACCACATAATTAACAGGCATATAAATAGTCATCATATAACCAGATGCTCTTCTTTTTATTTATTTTTTCCTAAAAAGGATTCTTGCTATTACTTTTAGACACAGTTTGAAAATTAATTTCTTGTAGTAACATTACCATTAGACATTCAACCACACAAATATATGTCTTCTAGAATTAGAAAACCTCCTTCATGTCTTTAAGAAGTATAAACTTCTAAAGTATTTGAAAGCAAAGCAAATCAAAGCATGCATTTTGTTTTAAGTAAGTTCATAGGTTCATAGGTTCATAGGTTGGTACTAGGCTATTGGCCCTAACCTAGCCATAACAATTCCCTGGCTATTTCTTCCCACACTATATACTTCCCTGGACTTCTGTCTAGCAGGGCGACTGACGTGATCCCCAGGGTGAATTTACTTTCTCCCATCCAATCATCAAGGTTCCTTTTGAAGAGGGCCAAAAAGGCGCTCTGTTTGACATGTATGGGCAGTCTATTCCAGAGTCATGGCAGTCTCTGGGTCAGGAACCTATCCCTCCAGCATGTTTTGTTTATTGTGATGACAAGATTTAAATCCCTGAAGTTACATCTATTTAAATGTGCAAAGTCATGCAATAACAGGTATCTCGATAATAACAGAGGCGAGATATGAAGCAAAATAGTTTTTCTAAATGAGATTTCTAAATGTAAAAAGGCCATATGAAAGGTATTTTAAAAAATATATAGTGTAAGGAAGAAAAACCCTGTCACCAGGATTCAATAAACTCCGTGGAGGAATAGTGATATTCCTACATGGAGTGAATGGTGTTCGCATCCACATAGCAGTCTCAGCAGCGCACCTTGTATATTCATGAAGGTGTGCTACTGAGAACAGATCTGCGGACATGAACATGGAATGAGTGCAGGAAGGGTGTTGCAGTAGTGCTCGCAGATCCAACATGTCCCCTGCACTCTCAAAGTGCCATATGGCACTTTTTAAGTGCTTTAAAGCAACTAATAAATGTAAAACAGTGTCCGCGGACACTGAAAGAGTTAATAGAACTTGAAATAAATGCAGGGGGTGTGTGACAGGTACTATCACACACCCCCTGCATTGTGAAAATGCTGTACAGCACTTTATAATGCTGTACAGCACTTTATAATGCTTTCAGTGTCTGTGCATGATCGTCAATGGGAAGCAATGCAGGGGGTGTGTGACAGGTACTGTCACACACCCCCTACATTATGAAAATCTTGTACGGCACTTTTATACATCACAGTACAAGTGTGTCCTCAGACACACAGCCATACCTGAAAACCTCTTAGTGCCCAAACTCAAGACAAAGGGCAACCAAATGGGGGGACAAAGGTCCAAAAATAGGGACATAGTTTAAGCACAGCACTCATAAACTTATAAAGTTGATAGAAGAACAGGGTTTATATTGACATAACATTTTCAGGATTAGAAATCTGAAACAAATGAATGCCATTATTTAGTGACTTCAATCCTGATATTGCTCATCCAGACTTAGAAAGTTGATAGAATGACAGGTAGTGCATTACCAAATATGAATCAGTATTAGTATTAATACATATAATTAAAGTGCTTGTATTAATTTTTTTTCCATTATAAGTTAAGTTTAAGAGTAGCTGAGCAGGTTTGCGCATCACAGCCCTCTGCTCAGCATTGCTTAAACATCTCATAGGAGCTAAATACAAATGTATAGCTAAAAACCTTAATGACAAGATAGCATAGTGGGTAGAGCTCTGTCTTTGCATGCAGCTGGTCATGGTTTGAGTACCAAGACAGGCACTTCATTTGTACATGGGAAAGCATTGTTAAAATTATTTTTACTTTTAAATTATCTAGTAATTGATATTTTTTAACCAGGGTAGTGTAGCTGGTCCAAAATTGAAGTGTCAGTGGATAAAACATGTTAAATCATCCATGTAAATACAAGTGTTCCATACAGTATAGTCACATTCCAGGGTAATGTAATGAAAGCACATAGGGATATGTCATGTAAAGTAAATCATATACACTATATGTCAGTAATGATTAATTAATTTGCATTTCTGAAATATTTTCTTAAATAAAAACTGAGCAATGCTTAGCAGTGCTTAGCTCTGCTCATCATGTTTGTGCATTGCTTAGACCTTACTTCTAAGCAGCAGTCAGCTCAGTTAAGCAGATTTGCACACCACTAAGCACTGCTCAACATGTACCCCTTTAAGCACTGCTCAACTGAGCTAAGCGGATTTGCACACCGCTAAGCTGTGCTCAACATTTTCAAAATGGTTCAATGACAGCAAATGGTGGGAATATGGCCTTATTTAAACTGCACAGGTGGGAATACAGCCAGGACCTGTTGTAGTTTGATCTGTGTAGAAACTATGTCTGGCGTTGTAGAGGGAGTGCGCTTTCAGGCACAGCACTGGAGAATTTTGGAGTCCAGGATCATGGCTGAGCTCTTTGTTGAACACCATGATGACAGACTACTGCAGGGCCAGTACCAGGGCTCACAGTATAAAGTAGAGGCCTGGGACTGTCTGGCATGTGACCTCACCAATGCCACTGGAATCCCCTGAACTGGTGAGCAGGTACACCATCATTATGCCATAGGTCATGGAGCTTTACCTGAATATTTGAGAAGTAAAGGTTAAAAAGGAGAGATCCTAGCACTGAGTCCTGAGGGACACTGCTGGCAATGTCTACTGTATGGACACTACCTCCAGCCTCTGTTACCCTTTCAATGAAGTTAATCAGATTCCATATACTAAATCTACCCTTCAGAAACCAAATTGTTGGGAGTCAAGTTGGATAAGATTCTTAATATTGTTAGAATACATCCTATGGTTTTCCAGATGAGTTTTATAATTTGGTTAGGCTTGTAATTACCTGGGTAATATTAAGGCCACCATTATGGAGGGGCATCATGACTGCTGTGCTCCACTCATCAGAAATTAAACCATTAATTATACTTAGGTTAAACAGTATGAGGCATCTCTCAGTAATAGCATGATTAACAGCATTAATTAAGCAACTGCATATGGTATCAGGTCCCATGGAAGATATAGTTTTGGTCTTGATTTTGCACTTTCAGGAAATGATCCTTACAGATAATTAGGGGGGTAAGGGATTCAGATATTTCAGGGCTTTGTATAAAAGTATGCACAGTGAAGTTATAACCACATGTGTTTGCAAGGATGTTGACAACATCTTTTGGGTCAGAACAGGAGGTATCATTTTGAATAAGTTCAGGGTAATGTAGGACCTTATTTCTAAATTATCTAACATAATATATAAAGAAGGATTTGTAATTAACCTTGTCTGCATATAGCAGCCTAAGTTCTCAGGCATGTTTACTGGACCTAATAATTTATTTTAGTTTTCTGGTATTGATATTTTATTTAAATAGGGATTTTGGATCGGCTCCATAATTTAAGGAGTATTTTCTGTTGTAGAATTGATTTATGATATTGGACCACCAGGGTGGTTTAGTTTTGAATTTCCCATGATACATGGTTCTGGTAGGGACTGCTAGCTATGTGCATTTTTCTAAATGGGTGTGGAGTTCCTTAGTGAAGCTTCTTGCAATATAGTGGTCAGGGGTGATGCGGTCAAAAGTGAACTTTATTTCATCATAGAGTAAGTTGAGGTTGGTATGTTTATTTTCTTTAAATCCAGTATGATTTGCCATATGGGCTTTTGGAAGTTTAAAGGAGAAGTTTGCAGGTTTGTTTTCTTTCTTCACTAGAGCAGGAGATACCAGCATGAGTAGTGCAAAAGACAGCCATATTGGTATGAATCAGGTCAAAAACACTGTGTCCTCTAAGTCTGTTTACCATCTACTCAAGAAAGTTAAGAATTTTTGGTTATAATTTATGTTGGAAGTATAGGTGTCACAATTTATTAAAGGGTAGTTAAAGCCACTCAGAAAAATGGAGTTTTTGCTAATAGGGAGATCGTTTAGAGCACTGATGAATCTTATGTGGTCATTTGTGGACAAGGAAGGTGTTCTATAGAAAGCTATTAATTGATAATTGATCCTGTCTAGAGTTATCTGTAGTTTGTTGAGTTTTTGGAGGATGTTTCCTTGGAAAATATGGTGGCTCCACCACAGTTGCCCACAGGTGTCAAGGAAACATTCTCCAAAACAATTTTGGTGATTCCACCACAGTTGTCAATGAGTCTAAAGACGTGAAAACCACAAAAATCAATTATAGATAGAATGCTGTCTTAACATTTAAACAACATCTCAGTAACTACACAGACATGGTTATGTTTCAAAAGCAGGAGTGCCTTGAGTTCAGGCATCATCTTAGGTGAATGGATGAAGGATTCCACTTAGGACCAGTGTCTTACCTGAATTTGTAACATGCATGGGTAGTTCTGCCATGTCTCTCCACATGTCCATCAGTGTCTTGCACCTTAATCACTCCCATAAAGACCACTGTTATGTTGTAGTCATCGTACTTGTATTTGTCTAGAGATGTCATTACACTTATAATGTCAGTATTCCTGGCACCTAGAAACAGCTCCTTGTTACCATTTCCTTATCCAGTCTTTTGAGTGACAAGTCAGTATGCCTAACAGTAGTCACCTTTCATTAAAGCATCTCTGCTGATGTGGGTCAGAGTGATAAATTGGGAGTGTTTTGCTTTGGGTGACTCTCTATAGTAGGTATGCACAAGTAGCCTAATTGTTGCTGAGACTTATTTCTTGAAGGCTTTGGAAGTGATTTCTTTATAACCTCATCATAAAATATTTTGGTATGATTACCAAATATTGCAATGGAGATTTAGGAAACTCAGAGACAAGCTTTTAGGTGAGAGGGAAATCTCCAGATTAATTATGTATTTATGTCTTTCACAGATGAAATTATTGGGTCTCTATTAGATAATTGAACTTTCAAAAGATCGAGTGTCATATGGTTGACACCAGTTTGAACATTTTAATGGAGATCTCTATACAGCACAGAATGGGAAGATTTCCCTTTTCTGCACTGTAGCGCAATCTCGAAGTTGGTATATTTAAAGAGCGGTGGGGGTGAAGGGGGGCTTGCCCACCTACTTAAAATGTTCAGGTAGGTTATTTGTGTTTATTTTTTTTATTAGCTATTCGAACTTTTAAAAATTCGATCATACGGTGTCAACCATATGACAGTCGAACATTTGAATGTTCATTTATCTAACATAGACGCAAATTATTGGTGTTGAGAACAAGTTTCTTATCTGTTAGTGTAAGGCAGTTAATACATTGTAGGAGTCCAAGTACTAAAAGGCTGGCAGTAGAGGTGACACTAGCAAGCTAACTTTCCATCATTTCTGTGCATAAGTGTTTAGATGAGTTGCAGCAGAGGGTGTATGTAGTTCTGGTAGGATACAGTAAATAAACAGAAGGCTTTCTAATGGAAGGTAATCTTGTCCCAGATGTCGCAAATATAAAAGGAGGAAGGAAATGAGGCTAAACCTCTAGGTAGTACACTTTGCACTAAGTAGACAAGAAGGTAATAGGATAGAAGGAAGGAGAATTTCAGCTTTAGTGCTGAAGTTCTGCATTCTAGTCTGCTCTTGTGGCCTGAAGTTCCAGTTCTCTCTGCTTGTAGTACCACATTATTGACATACAGCAGCTTTGTTGATCTGACTGCTCTGACCTGTTTGCAAATGTAGTCCATCTCCAGTATGAATGGGAATGGGCTTTCAGAATGACAGTCTCAACAACTGTACTGCCCTTTGTTGAACAGTTAATTAAGGGCACCTCTTCCTATCAAAGGGGGCACTATTGGCTCAGTGGATCCAAGATGCTCGAGCACTGTATGCTCCAATAGTTTGTAAGTATCTCATCCATAGCTGTACCAAATTTTAGCCTGAGGATGTGATAGACAGGTATGCATAATGCTTTGTGTTTTCCCCATACAGCTGGAGCGGAGAAGGCTAGCAATGTGGAGGACCATACCAACAGACTGTCAAGGCTGTGCCAACATGCTGGTGAGTACAGCTCTATTGTGCAGTATATAGTGCAATAAATAAGAAGGAGTACATTGTTTAATGCCAGTAGGTATAGTGTGTAGTGTGCTTACTGAGTAAATAAACTTTGTCAGACTAATATTGATCTACAGGATATGCAGTAATAAGGGACTGTGTCATGTTACTAAAATAAAGATTTATACCACAAACTGTTCTGTTTACTCTGGTATGTTGTTATAGAAATAGAATGTGTACAGGTTATTCACAGCAAATATGGCTTTGACAGCATGCAGTAACTGAGGTTGTTCTGAGAACCAGCTGTTACACAAAACTGTAGATTGTGGAGCTGTAAAACAAGATATAAATGAAATATGCTATGCACTAAGATCTGAACCCTGAATAGTAATGTGTAATGTATTATAGTGTGTCCCCTGCAGCATTGCCTTGTGTTAACCTTTGCTTTCCAGATTGTAGTATTTCAAAGAATTAATATACAGTACACAATATGTCATGCATGAATGTCAGAATTACAAGGCCAGACTGTCTAACCAACACAGTATTAGGCAGAAATCAGACAAACTAACAACAGCAGTTCCCCAGTAGCTCAGTAGGATAAGAAATAGCTTTGGTGTTCATTTTTGCACAGCCAGACATGGTTTGAATTCAGGGTGTGGTACTGAGATGTGTGCATATATACACTCAAGAAATCTTGAATATTTGTAGAAACAGTCAGGTAGTGTTAACAGATATTTTCTTCACAGGTCTTACAGGTAAAGAAATGTTTGTAGTAGCTTACAAAGGGTATACTAATATACCATGTACAACTGTTCCACTGTCCAACCCCATGCCTGCAAATGGCAGCAGGATAGGTACATACACCATGCACTCTTCCCGATACATGTCTCTCAAGTGTCATGCTGTCATGGCTAGTTAACCTTAGACACAGACAGGAATTCAAGTGAAGTATACCAGTAGCACACGCACATCAGTGCAGGGTACACCTTCTTTGTCATAAATGTAACCCTGACATGTACGAGTGCCCTGTAGTCATGTACCCAGAGTTGTGTCAGCTTGCCCCATACCATGCCAGGTTGACAGTTTAACATGTATGTATGTGCTACAGAAACTATGGGCCATAGGTAGATGTAAAGTGAAGTCAGACCTGTAGAGTATTCAGCACTACTGTTGTGAAAAATAGAAGCCTCGTCCCGGGCTGTGTACTACATGTACTACAAAATGAACTGGCACCTAACCTAAGTGTCATTTTTAATCAAAGCCTCACCTCAGGCTTCATGCCCACTGAATGGTGCACCGCTACAGTTATCCCACTCCACAAGGGGGGATCCACCTTGGATCCCAGGAACTACTGTCCCATCAGTCTGATGAGCCTTATCTGCTAGGGCATGGAAGGCATTATCATGGAACTTATAAACAAAGACATTGGTAACCTTCAAACACTGGACCCCACCCTTCAAACACTGGACCCCACCCAGTTTGGGTTCATGAAGGGCTGATCTTGTCCTCTGAACCTGATTGACTTCTTTGAATCAGTCTCCAGAGCTGTGGACAAGGGTAAGGCAGTCCACACAGCCTATCTGGATCTCGTCAAGGCCTTTGACACCATCCCCCACTCTGGAATCACAGATAAACATACTAAGCTGGGCATAAATCCCTATGTCACTTGATGAGTTGCCACCTGGCTTACTGGCAAAACCCAGACAGTAAAAGTAGCCGACTCCAAATCCAGCTCCAGACAAGTGACAAGTGGAGTACCTCAGGGTTCAGTCTTGGGACTGCTCTTGTTTGGCATCTACTTCTCTGAAGTACAGGCCAACACTAAGGGACTCTGGCTAACAAAGTTCGCAGATAACTGCAAACTGGGAGCCATTATTGAATCCCCAAATGATGTGGATATTCTACAAGAGGGCCTTACAGAAACAGATGCTTGGTGCTAGAAATGTATAGTTATCCCCTTTGGGAAAAACCATGTACCCATGAATTACCACATAGGTGGCAGTTCACTAAACACTGAAAGTGTGATGAGAGACTTAGGGACACAGGTAGACAGTGCTCTCACCTTCGATAACCACATCACCACAACAGTCAGGAAATCCTTCTATGTGGCACACCTCATCACTAAGGGCTTTTCATCCAGAAAAAAGGAGGTCATTGTCCTACTGTATTCATCCCTCATTAGACCCATTATAGACCCATTACAGAGTACAATGCCCTGTTTGGTATGTACCTCACAAGACATCTGCAACAGATGGAAAGGCCGCAGAAATACCTCACTAAAAAAAATCACAGACCTAAAGCAGATGCCCTATGCTGACTATCTAAAAAAAATTCCAGCTATACTGTGTGGCATATCGTCTAAGCAGAGGTGATCTCTGCTTAACATACGAGGCCATTTCAAACCCTGAGCTGTTCAAAATGCTACACTTAAAGAAATCCCAATCCCTCAGAGCTACACACTCCAGGGATCTAAACCTTGTCATCACAATGAACAAAACATGCTGAAGGGATAGGTTCCTGACCCAGAGAATCCCCATACTCTGGAACAGACTGCCCATACATGTCAAGCAGGGCACCTCCTTGGCCCTCTTCAAAAGGAACCTTGACGATTGGATGGGAGATAAGAAATTTACCATGGGGATCATGTCAGTCGCCCTGCTAGACAGGGGTCCAGGGAAGTAAATATTGTGGGAAGAAATATCCAGGGAATTGTTATGGTTGTGCTTGTATAGGCCCTAGGGCCGATAGCCTAGTACCAACCTATGAACATATGACCCTATACAGTAGTTAATGGACTTTTTTATCTCCCCCACCCTTATCTGCATCATTAATTATTATTCATATACTATGGGTATGTTTTTCTCAAAACCTATTGTTGGAACATGTGTTATATTATTGTTCATATATTTAATTGGTTGCATATTAATTGTTCAAATACCATTGTTGGTGGCCTGTTGCTGTCAATGTAACTGGCATGCTGTTACCATGCTTACTGTTGTTCCATTTATGCATGTGTTCTGTTTTGCTATGCAACTGTTTCAAATCTACTATTTTGGGACAATTGGAACACCCACACATGCTGTTATAACTAATTTTGAAATGTTTTGTTTGTGACTAACCAATATATTTTTGTAAAACTTCAACACCATAGCATGCTCGGGAAGGCAGATCCCATCGGATCCGCCTGTCCTGCCTCATCTGGCCATGGCACTGGGCCCCACCCCCAGCACATCTGGGACCCAACCCGGAACATCCTTCTCTGCTGGTCCAGCACCACTTTTGGGTGGAACTGCCTCAGGGGATGGGGCCCACCCCCCTGGGCACAGGCACAGAGAGGACCCCCATCAACCACAACATGTTCCAGGGTCTGGTGCGCAGTGCCATCCGCTCAGAGTTGGATGGATGGCTAGGCCAAATAGAGGGCCGTCTGGCTCACCTCGATGGGTAGCCTGCCCCCGCTGTCCAGCCCCATGCACAGCCATCTTTGGGGCCATGAAGGTGCAGTGGTGGCTGCCCATGCACGGGGATCTCAGTCTCACTGTATCCATTTGGGGGCTCATGGGCCATTGATTCCCAAACACTCTCCCCATCCAAGGTGTTTACCCCCCCCCATATGTCTTGCTGTCTTGTATGTCTTGTGTGTCAGCAAATGCAACCTATCCTACCCAAACTACCTCTCCAAACATACCTACAGCCATTCCCGAACATCCCATTCAGACTTTAAAAAAAAAAAAAGCATCTGTCTCATAAAAAAAAATTGCCCCATACATAGCTCTACATTTTCCCCCATGCATAGTGACGTAAATCAATCTACACTCA
Source organism: Protopterus annectens (assembly GCF_019279795.1). NCBI lineage: Eukaryota > Metazoa > Chordata > Ceratodontiformes > Protopteridae > Protopterus > Protopterus annectens. Next base: position 1,080,122,407 of record NC_056741.1, read on the forward strand.
AATTACTCTCCAAATGTATGTTGCCAACACCCCTCCCTGTGGGGTGTGAGGCTATAAATTCTAAATTTTTCACATCACCCACAGCTGTTGCTGCAGAAGAAATGTAGAGCTATGGTCCTTTCCTACACCCATCCTGCACATTCCTAGCTGCTTTTCCTAATGTTTACCCCCTGGTTACCTCCATTTCGCCACTTTCCTATCACCCTTTTTTCTTTTTTTTTTTTTTTTTGAAATTAGCATGGGTTTAAGTGGGAATAAGCTCTACTAAGCAAAGCTAAAGGGACTTAAACATCTCTTAGCATCACTTAGTTTCACGCAAAACCACAGAAAAGCACTTAAAAGTGCTTTAATCACTCTGTCTCTGTCTTAATCAGCCCAGCAAAAAAATACTCAGCCCTGCTAAGTCTTGAATGCAGGACCCTGTGCATTACAAACACATCAATGAACCACTACACCATCTGAGTTGTGGGGATTTGTAGTGCTTTTACAATCATATTATGCATTACATTCATTTAACACAAGTGGAAAAATACACATCCCTGGCAAGTCTTCAACCCAGGACCCTGTGCACACCAGTCAATGCAGCTACTACTCCTCCACATGAAATGTTAGCCATGAGCTGTGAGAATTAGTAGTGCTTCAGTAAATATATCATGCAGGATGGTCATCCAACATTAGGGAAAAACCTGTGGAATTAGTAATATTATATATATATATATATATATATATATATATATATATATATATATATATATATATATATATATATATATATATATATATATATATATATATATATATATATATATATATATATATATATATATATATATATATATATATATATATATATATATATATATATATATATATATATATATATATATATATATAAATATATATATATATATATATATATATATATATATAAAACCACTACTAAATCCCAAAAACCCAAACTACCGACACCCAAAATTCCGAGACCAAATACCCAAAATACCAAAATATCGAAACATCAAAACTGCAAAATTCAAACTACCGAAAACTACACTCAACATACACCACACTCATACACATACACACACCATCCCCCAGAACACAAACACACAAACCTAAACTACAGACAAGCGGGGGGGCTGCACCCCACCACACCACCCCTACTTAAATATTCTAACTCTAAGGTCGCACTACATACAGAAACACACGAAACACCACCACACACCAACATTCCCCTCACACACACACACACACACACACACACACACACACACACACACACACACACACACACACACACACACACACACACATCATAGTTACAACACACACTTACACACTAAACTCTAACCAACACATTTAAGCATAGATACTTACCTGACCATACCGCAACACCAGAAGCATGAATGTCAAACTCCCGATGATCGAGATTTTGAAATTCACGCTTCTGGTCTTTCAGTAATTAGGGGTTTCAGCTATATAGTCTCGAAAGTTATATCATAGAGTTGTGTTATGTCTGGCAAATCACTGGCAAATCAGTAAAGACTGTCTTCATAACATAATAGCATACATTTGAATGTCAGCTATCATATCCTTCAGAGTATTCCTGTGAATGCAAAACCTACAGTGCTATCAACCGTCTTAAGTGTGTTACAGCAATATTTATAAAGTGTCACTATTTTTGGGCCATTGCCCCCCATTTATGTGTGCCTTTGTCCAGATGTCTTCCTCTAACAGGTTGAGAGGTACGATTGAGCTGCAAGAGTGTAAACACAGTGTGTCATACTGACAAAGAACCGAAATGTATTTTAAGTGTCACCTATGCACATGTATGTATCAGTAGGTGTAGCTGGAAGCCTCAAACATGCAGACATGAGTTGCAAAACATCAGGTAAATAAGCTGTACCTGTTTTACAAATGAGTAGTCTTAGTTTCAGTGCATCAAGCAGACATAAATGTCTACAGCTACAGGTAGCCGTATTGCCTTGAAACAGAAATGATTACTAGATTGATTATAATTACCAGGTTGAAATTGAAAAAGTGCTCAACTGTGTTATGACTTTTGTGTCCAAGACTACAACAAACATCTATATGAGCACCTATATAGCTGTATGAACTAAACAATACCTGACTTGTTAAAACCACCTCTCCCAAGGTAGAGTAAACCTTTGTGGTGGAGAGCAGCAATACACAAATCCAATAATAGGTGGAAATATTGGCTGTACAGGGCCAAAAATGAGCAGGTGCCAAATTGGAAGCAATCTCACCTTTGTCTGAACAAACAAATAAGCTCACAGGTGAATTACTCTAAGGCTAACTATAAGTACAAATTGGACACATCCACCAAGGCCAATCGCAAGGCCATCTTCACGTATGTCTTCAATCTCAGAGACAACAACCTAATCCACTCTGTACTGGTGGTCAATAACACCACATACACCCACACCATAGCTATAGCCAACAGGCTGCAGGTAGGTTAAGTGAAAACATCACCCCTTGTCCCCTCATCAGTAAAGGAGGACATGCACAGCACCTGCTCCCCTCAACTCATCATCAGGGAGCAGGTCCGTAATGCCTTCTCAAAGGAAAAAAACTGAAGTCTCCATGTGACCTGATAACATCCCTGGCTGAATCTTACATGAATTCAGGCATGAGCTTTCAGCTCCATTACACAGTGTAGTCATCATAAACCTGAGCACCAGTTTCATCCCATCTGCATGGAGGACAGCCACAGTCATCCCTCTACACAAAGGTGGAGAATCCACTGACCCAGCCAATCATATGCACATCAGCCTAGCTACCCTGATCTGCAACACAGATGAAGGCATTATCAAGGACCTTATAAACAGGGACATCAAGAACCTGAAAATGGTGGAGCCCACACAGTTTGGTATTGTCAAAGGGGGATCAGGCCTGTTAAAACTGGTTGACTTATTTGAAGTGGTCAACAAACACATGAACAAGATGAAGACAGTGCACACTGCCTACTTTCACCTAGCAAAGCCTCTGACAATAATCCCCAGTTAACCATAATACATAATCCTACACAGCTATACATCGACCTGTATGTTACCAGATGGATAGCTAACTGGCTCCTTGATAGCACCCACTCAGTCAAAGTAATGGAAACCATCTCTAGTAGTAGACCCTTAAAGAGTGGTGTACCCCAAGGATCTGTCTGTTTGGGATATACTGTTCTGAGGTGCAAGACAAATCCAGTGGCCTGTGTCTGACCAGGTTTACAGATGACTGTAAGCTGGCCACTGTCTTCCATACCCCTAGTAATGTGAGCATCCTCCAAGTGGCCCTTACCTAAATCAATGACTAGTGCCAGAAACATTGTCTCAAACTGAATGCCAGGGAATGCATCATTATTCCTGTTGTGGTAGATAGCATTCACAGTAGTCATGACAGTGACAACAATGTACTCAGCATGCAATCAGGTGTGAGGTGACTTGTGCACCAAGGTTGATAGCAACCTGACAGTCTTCAAACACGTTGGCACCATTGTACCAAAAGTTGTCTACATGGCCCATGTCAAAAATAAGGGTATGCCATCCAGGAAACAGGAGGGCAGATCATCCCTGTACTCCTCCCTTATCAGACCCATTACTGAGTATAATGGCTCATTTGGCATGTACCTTGCCAACCACATGCAGCAGTTGCAGAGACCACAGAGGTTCCTGACCAGGAAAATCCAGGGTCTGCAACAACTATCCTTTACAGATAGGCTGAAAGCCCTGTCATTCTACTCAGTCTCATACAGACTGATCATAGGTGATATGTCTTGGCATACAAGGTCATTCCCAGTCCAGCCTTGATGGAGTTTCTGAATATCCGTATGACAAACTGCACTCACACAACCCGCATGCAAGGTCCTTACCTGGTCTGTTACATGAATAGTACTTTTTGGAAACGTGTGTCTCACACAATACACTGTCTGTAAAATACACTCCCTCCCCATGTTTAGCAGAGTACCTCCCTAGCCTTCTGTAAGTAGAAGCTGGATGACTGCATGGGAAACACAAAATACACCCATGGGATCCCAAATAGGGTCCCAGCTGCACAGGGGAAACAGATGCTGGCTTTGAGGGGACATGGGCAAAGATCTGGGCTAAGCTTATGAGGACATTCAGGACTATAGCTTAGTATCCTCCTATGACCTTTTGCACCTAGTACTTTATACATTTCCTGTATGTATTGTAGACTGTCCAGAAATGTTGTCATACATGTACCCCTGTGAGTCCAAACTGTGTAGTTACTGCACTATTTGCTTGTTCCTTTATTAGTTATTATCACATACTGTTACACCTTGTCATTGTGTATGGTCTGTATAGCACTAAGTCAGCTCTTAGAGTACTTGCATATGCATGTGGTGACACTGTATACCTCACTCCAATACTCCTGGTCTTGGTCACACTTACTATTTTGCTAATAGGCTCAACACAGTAGGATTTGTCACCCTTTGTTGAGGGCCTTACAGTAGCTGATAAAGAGATGGATTGTGGCAGCCCAAACTACCTTAAGGTCTGGGCTGCAGGGCCCATAGGTAGAAATGTTGTGCCAGACTTTAAGAGGAGTGTGTGTGTTTGTGTGTGTGTGTGATTCAAAACTCAGATAGCAAAGTGTGTGTGTCATCTAATAGTCCAGGCAGCCAAAGTACTGGTTGGACAGAGAGGCTGACAGATATTTTGGACTGATCGCTCTGCTGACATGTTAACCTCATAGGTGTGCCAGTGTGCAGTGTTATTGGGGATGTGGTTAGAGAGGGAGAAATGATTCCTACACTGACTGTGAGCTCTGTGTGCTCTAAAGGGTAATTGTACTTTAATGTTCATGTACTTGTCATCCCGCCATCGTGTACATCCATCACTGGTGGTAGTGGTGAGTATTTAGGCTCTCTGATGATTGTTCCAGTGCAGGGTGACACACTGACAGTACATACTGGTGGATACAGATGGCATATCACATCATGTACTGTCATTGAGCCACTCATAGTCTGACGATGTCATACAGGATTATTTCACAGATTGCCCAGGTCTCCTTGACCATTCCTGACATACTCTGCTTAGGTGAGTGTGTACTCCACACCTGTATCTGACTGCCTCACACCTATGGCTACCATACCTGTTGACCCCTGCAGCAGGACAGCAAGTTATAGGTAGTAGTAGTGGGTGGATGCTGCCACTGGGTCAGCAGCAGTGTGTATATACTGAGCAGAGAATGTACAGGAATGGAAATAGTACCAGATACCAAAGTACCATCACTGTGTCCCCAGGGGTCTGGCATGCCACAGACACATTCTCCAAACTATGTGGACAAACATCATGTATTGTTCAACTGGTGTGCAGAAATATACATCTGTCTGGCAGGAGGGTCTACATTTTTCAGGCACATGTATGCATTCCACAAACATCTGGGTGCTGAGGATGTCAGACACCTATGAGGTGGTCACCCTACAACACATATGCACTGATCTCAGTTATTGTGTACCTCAGATGTTCCTGTAATGTCCACATGCACCTGTAGGAGCACTCACCTATTTGTGGGATGTAGACTTCAATACATGGTACAGTGATGCTGACCGTAAGAGACACCCAGCAGTCGATGGCATATATGTGTGTGTGGACATATCACAACACAGTCTGTCACAGCAGACAAGCCACTTATGGAATTTCATGTACCATACCAGGTTACTAGGCTGTGGGCCCTGAGCGTCCATATCCCTAGGCCACATGTTAGCCTATGTGTATGCAAGGCAGCAGCTGATGTCCCCATCCACCAGAGACACAGGTGGTATCCTAAGGGTGTATGTACCTCTACCAATTTCAAAGTGGATATTGCACCCAAATCAACCAGTAAAAGTGTATATCAAAAGTGCAAGAACCAGAAGGAATAATCCAGTTACCATCCAAAATCGACTTTATTGTAACCATCCAAAATCAACTTTATTGTATGTTTTTATCTGGTGTGATTTTTTTCTACAATAAAGTCAATTTTGGATGGTAACTGGATTATTCCTTCTGGTTCTTGCACTTTTGTATGTACCACTAACCATGCAGTTGACCATGTTACACCTCAAAAGGTGTAGGTAGCTACTCTGCCTGATGTGGACATGATGTCCATTCCCCCACAGGGTGAATGTATGTGACACAGACCTAAGATGTCAACAAGGCCAGTCCAGGTCACTCACCATGTGGAGGTTGTGTGTGTGTGTGTGCGCACGCGTGTGTGTGTGCGTGTGTGTGTGTGTGTGTGTGTGTGTGTGTGTGTGTGTGTGTGTGTGTGTGTGTGTGTGTGTGTTAACAGAGTGGAGCATGACCTGCACTCATGCAGCAGTCACAGCAATGTGGAATGTGTGACTGCCTGGCATACCAGAGTGAGGTAACTCTTGAGGGGTATGTATTACATCAGGTAGGGACTTGGCCTCATAGCCCATAGGTGTATGGTAGATGTCTGATGGACAGGTATGCCCTGGTAGGGAACTTCTGTGATATCCCCAGCTGCTGCATGTGCTGTCTGATGTGAATGATGAATGGAGGATTATGCACATTAATGGTCCTCATTGGGGGGAACATGACACATCAGGACCAGGAGTGCAATGCCAGCTATAATGCCAATATTGTGAAACTACCTACATACATACTGTGTTGACAGATGGCAGGGGTATGATGTGGTTGCTAGTAGTGGATAGTGTCAGCAAACATGGATGTGCAGGATCTGTAAATAACATTGCCCAATGTATGAGGTCCTGTCATGTGTTTCCCTGTTCATGTCTTTCAAGTGGAATGTCACGTCAGCGGCAACCATCCTACTCAGATGCTGAGACTGCAGCAATAATTGACACATTAATACTGCATCACACAGTCCTCTTCAGTTGGAGCAGACAGCAGCTGCAAGAGTGGGCTGCCCTGTGCACCAAAGTAGTCACCAATGTAAACAATGTGGGTCAGCATGGGCGAACTTATGAGCAGGTCAGGCACAGGGCAACTGACCTTATACACTATGCCTGGCAAATGGCTGCTGCTGTGTCCAAGGATCGTACAGCCACAGGTGGGGATCCTGCTAAGCAGGGCCCACTGACACCAACAGAGTAGTTCCTCACCAACCTTGGGGCAGCCACCGCACACCGTAAAACTATGCACACCTATGTCATGGAGGTGGGTGGCACCCAGACAACATGCGAGTAGCGTCCATGTAAGGTCCCAGTGGACATCAGTTCAATATTGTATCATTCATACTGGCATCCGTAGAGTATCTAGACACATATATCAAATCAAACTGCATTTGTGGGTGCAGTTTTGCAATGCACACAAATGCGCATCTATAGTGAATGACAGCAAATTGTGTAGTATCAGAGCTTGTACTGTACATTTGCAGAAATGCATCATTTATCCTGTACCAATACCACATGTGAGTCTGCTGACAATACCTCTCTCCCACAACTACATAGGTCCCTCTGGTCTGGATGGGGAACAGAAGCCTGAAGCTGGTGAATATGGAAATGTCTTGCTGTATCTCACCAATACCCTAGGCATGTTAAGGGTATGCAGTTTTTCATGCACACAACTGTTACACTTAGCCATATTGCAATATCTGCATGTTCACTTGTGGTAGGGTTAACTGCAGTGCATCACAGTGGTCATTACAGGTGCCTATTTGCAGGAGCTGTAACATTTCTGTAGGTGTTGCCACTGTGCTATACAGGAGTACATCAATAATGTGTACATGCATGCAGTGTGTGTTAGGTGAAGGTTCATCACCTACTACCACTCCTCACGTATCTCAGAGGTGTATATTAGTAGCAACATTAAGTGGACATAGCTGCATTGCATGTTGTTGAGGGCCTGTCCAGAGTGTGAATGTTGTGGTCTGATTGTGTGTTGTGCATATCATCATTCAGATATTGTGTGGTCAGTATAATGGCTTTGCTTCATCTCACTTGTATGTGCCTGTGTGTGTGTGCGTGCGTGTGTGTGTGTGTGTGTGTGTGTGTGTGTGTGTGTGTGTGTGTGTGTGTGTGTGTGTGTGTGTTTGTGTGTGTGTGTGTGTATCAGCAAACCTTATAGTGGAGGTATTAATTTACATATGTTGTCTTCCCCTCACAGGTGAACATGGGGGTCGGTGTCCCTCCCACTTACAACCTGATGTCAGTGTCTCTGCAGAATCTGATGATGACGGTGGTCATAGTGAGGTACAGGTGGGGCTGTTGGGGGCTGATTCCATGCCATTGGTTGGTATCCCACTTTCAAACACAATGTCCCCGCCCACAGTCAGTATGCCCACACATACCTAGTCCCCACAAGCCACAGATAATGGACAGTTGGAGGGGGTGGCATGGAACAGGCTAGTGAGGTGACTATGGCAAGTGTGAGTGTAGACGCTAGCCATAGCCAGAAAGGAAGGAAAGGTCCCACACAGGCAGATGGATAGGGCTGCTTGAAGGAGGACTGCTGCCCATCAAGCACAGCAGGTGACACCAGATGCATGTTTCGGTCCATCATGGAGGCACAGGCAGGTTCTGAACACAACACCAGACAGATGCTCAGGGTCATGAATGCAACACTTCCTGCCATGTGTGATGACCTCCACAGCCTTGATGATGCCTTACGTTATTATGCTGATGTCATGGATATATGGTGGGATGAGACATTGTCAATCCTCAACCGTGCAATGTCGGTGCTGGAGCATGTGGTGGGAGTAGGGCATTGGCCATGTGGCTGTAGGTCAGTAACAAGATCAGCTGAGAGCTCACTGGGCCATGCACATTCACACTCCCATAGTGACAGTACCACCAGCCCTACCAAAGGGAAGGTGCTGTCCACACCACAACAGAGCAGGCCATGGGCACATGATCCTGGCTGGTCCAATCAGGAATATGGATCCAGCAGACAGCAGTCACCATTGGGGAGTAGTACTGCATCTGGCCTTGAGCCTGGTTCTGCCAGTGAGACTCCTGGAAGAACCAGTTCCCATGTCTGTGGCCAGAGATGGTGAACTGTACATCCTGCCATGCATGGTCCATGGCTGTCCAAGATACCCCTGTGGACTGCAACCACATAGCTTGACTGTGTGCATACAAACACTCACACATCTCTATCACAGGCAGGTCACCCCCAGACACATGCAGCACCTCTGCACGGCCCAGTTAGACAACACCCCTTCAAACACACACACACATGATGTCAACTGTATGGCCCAGCCTAGGCCTCTGGCAAACCCACACCACACCCTGTGCATATGATGATACCTGTGCCACATCCCTGTTATCCATACCATCGAAGCAGGGACATGCTCATATGGGTCTGATGCACAGGGTGAATATAATACAGTGTAGTAATGTAATGCTGTGCAAGGTGCTGTCTGCTTCAATTGTTATGGGTACACATCACAGTGTATGTACCCTTTTAGCCATGATACATTATTGTTGTTAGTACTGCTTTGTATCAGCATGATGTTTCAGACAGGTATGACATCTGATGCTGACATGTCTGTCACTATGTTAACTGTGACATATTTAATAATGATTACTCATAAATTCCCATTGTTAGTGAACACAGACCACATATAGGTTGCAAACATCTGGTATTCCATATACATCTGTACAGCTGACTGATATGGCCTGCATAGTTTAACATGGGGCATGTAAGGCAGATGCCATTAAATGCCTCCTTAAAGTAATGCCATGGAGAGGGGGTCAACAGGGCTTAAAATGGTCTAACCAACACACACAACAGCCACAGGGGCTATGCTTCACACACAAGCACACACAGTACTATAGTTGCCTGTATTGAGATTATAACTCCAACTTATCTAATTATTGGTACTGCAACATTACACAGTTATTGCATGCTCCACAGAACTTATAGGGCTGAAGAGTGTATACAAGTAGTTCTAAGGTGAATTGCATCAGTGGGTCTTGTAAAATAGAGCAATGTGAAGTGTACTGGCTGGAACACACCTCAAAATGGTATAACACACACCACTAGGGATACAGTTCACACACACACACACACACACACACACACACACACACACACACACACACACACACACACACATGCACACACACTTACATTTGGCAGGACTGAGTATAGAACCCCTACCTATCTGGTTATTTGTACTACAGTGTTCCACAGTTATTACACCACAAAGCTTAGAGAGCTGACGGCTGTCCAAAGGTACCTTTAAGGTGAATGACATCAGCGCTTCTTGTAAAGTAGGGCAAAGGGAAGTGTACTGGGTGGAACACACCTCAAAATAGTATAACCCACCCCCCAGAGGATATGGTTCTCACCCATGCACACACAGGATATGGTTTTCACACACACACACACACACACACACACACACACACACACACACACACACACACACACACACACACACACACACACAGTTGCCAGTATTGAGTTTAGAACCCCTACTTATCTAGCTATATGTACTACACTGTTACATAGATACTGCATGCACCATGGAGCTTATAGGGCTGAGGGCTGTTCAGAGGTACTTCTAAGGTGAATGACATCAGCAGCCCTTGTAAAGTAGGGCAATGAGAAATGTACTTGGTGGGACAGGCCTTAAAATACTTTGACCTACAAACTTACAGACAGTTACACACACACTTATATGCACACACACATTTTCCAGAACTGAGAGTAGAACCCCTACCTATCTACTTATTTTTATTACAATGGTATGCAGTTATTGCATGCACCACAGAGCTTACAGGGCTGAGGGCTGTCCAAAGGTACTTCTCAGGTGAATGACATTAGCAGCCCTTGTAAAGTAGGGCAATGGGAAATGTACTGGATGGGAAAGTCCTCAAATACTTTGACCAACAAACATACACACTTATACGCACACACACATTAGCCAGCATTGGGATTAGAACCCCTACCTATGTGGTTGTTTGTACTACACTGTTACACAGTTATTGCATGTGCCACAGAGCTTATAGGATTGAGGGCTATCCAAAGGTACATCTAAGGTGAATGACATCAGCACACATGCATACACACGCATATGCTTAAACTGAGATTGCAATTCCTGTCTATTTATTTATTTGTATTATACTGTTATGTACTTATTGCATGTGCTACAGAGCTTATAAGGTTCAGGGATATCCAAAGGTACTTCTAAGGTGAATGACACCAGCAGCCCTTGTAAAGTAAGGTAATGGGAAGTGTACTTAGTGGGAATGGGCTAAAAGTATTAAACCTACAAACACATTTACATTTGGCATGACTGAGGTTAGAACCCCTACCTATCTGGTTATCTGTACTATAGTATTACACAGTTATCACAAGCACCACAGAGCTTATAGGGCTAGCAAGTGTCCAAATGTACTTCTAAGGTGAATGACATCAGCAGCCCTTGTAAAGTAGGGCAATGGACAGTGTACTGGATGGGAATGGCTTAAAATTCTTTAACCTACAAGCACACACACACACACACACACACACACACACACACACACACACTTGCATTTGGCGGGACTGAGGTTAAACCCCCTATCTATCTAGTTATCTGTACTATAGTATGACACAGTTATCACACACACCACAGAGATTATAGGGGTGGAAAGTGTCCAAAGGTACTTCTAATGTAAATGACATCATCATATCTTGTACATTTGGGCCATTGTATGTGTATTGAGGTAGTAAGGCCTCATAATTATTTAACCTACAAACACACATGCACACAAAGGCAGATGATGTCATATTACAACCCCCTACCTCAGTACTATTACATAATGGGGCTCACCTTCATGCTGGCACATGTGACTGATTTCAACTGGTATGCAACTGTCTGCAGCAGGACATCAGTCTATGCCTTTCAGTGTATCCCTGTCTATGACTCACTTTGTGTGTGTGTCTCCCTATTTCTCTCTCTATCACTGTCTGTCTCTCTCTCTCTTCCCCATGTTTATGTGTATGCATGCTTGAAATATTGTTCTATGTTGCCCATATATATATGTCTGTGTATCACATGCAATGGATGCAGCTATATCACATATGGGCCACCTACAGCTAGTTGAGGGTACTCATGTCTGATGGATGTGGGTATAGACAGTTAAAGTGTACATAGCTGTCTGTATGCAAAGACATTGATGCACAATACAGTTATATACTCCTATGTGGGTTTAGACATGGGCCGTAATTCTCTAAGTGTATGAGCATGCCCTGTATGAGCTTCTATAGTAAGAGTAGGACTCCATTCCAGGGATTGTTGTACTCCAGTCTGGTGTTTTGTGTGCTACACCCATACCTGAAACCCTGTTAGTGCAAGAAATATGGAGGTAGCCTGGCAAAATGTGAGGATAATGGCCCAAACATAGGGAGATACTGTAAATATTGCTCTTATTAATGTAAAAAGATGCTAGAGTAACAGGGTTTGTTTTAGCAGACATCTTCTGACATATATGTCATCTGACACTGAAATGTATTGTGTCATTACTTACTGACAGATATCCTCAGATTATCACAGTGATTTACCTGGGAAATACAAGATGTATGATGCACAGACTGAAATTGTGAGCAAAACTATAGACATTCTTGCCCAATCTGATTGGTTGAGAAATGTGGCTATAGCCAATTAGCTGATGAAGCTGGGTAAACAGTCCAGCACCTCAGTGATATACTGGCTGGGGATCTCTTGCTTGTGTGGTATTCTTCTTAACTCATAAGCCATATCCTGGTGTGAGTACAGAGTGCATTCTACTGAGCAGAGATGTCCACTATATGTGTGGTATATTCCACATACCTCTTTTATTTCCAGTTATGTCAGTGGCAGAGCAGTACAGAGTAAGCCTTTATAACCCTTGCAGATGAGAGTGTAGCCCATGTTAAGACATGTCAGCACCCAGAGCCCCTGTCCAGCAGGGACACAGGTGGAGTCACAGTACTGTATTTTCTGTTTCCCATGCAATTATACAGGGAGCACTTCACAAGGGGTTTGAGGCACTCAGCTTGATGTGGACAGGGAGTGTAGTCCAGAGAGGGAGGAGTCTGTGGGACACATATCTGTCACACTAACAAACCCTACTGATATCACATACCAGGTTGATGGTGTGCCTACAGGTTTTTCAAGTGGGCCTTGCCTTATAGGTGTACAACAGTCCCATGACGGCAGGGTCTGGATTGCTTTGTACGCCAGAGGTCACCTCTGAGGGGTCTGTCTGGAACTGAGTAGAGGGACAGTACTGTTAGCCTATCTGTGTAGGGTAGGTGTTTGGGGTCCTGGAATCTCCTGGTGAGGAACCTCTGTGGTCTCTCCAGATGCAGCATGTGCTTTGTGAGGTACATGCTGAAGGGGGCGTTGTACAAAATAATTGACCTTATAAGCTTAGAATACATGGATCTTATGACATCTTTGTCCCTGGATGAGATACCCTTACTTTTGTGTTGGCCCATCTATGAAGCTTTCTGTACAACAGAAGTGACATGGTGCACAGACTTCCAGATGCTATCAACCTGGGTGGCCAAATGCCTCAGTACTAATTGTATGTTGGAAATTGCTGTTAATGTGATAATATGTGGGAACATCAGTCTCCCCTACAGGGATGATGATGCACCTGCAGGCATTCAGCTTGAGGCCATGTTTCTGGCAGCAGTAATTTTTTTGGTGAGACCCTGTTGTGGGACATCCACATCTCATTGGGTATTGATGACTGTTCCCAACTTGCAGTCTTCTGGCAAGTTGGTCAGCCGTTGGCCAGTGTTTTTGCTCTGCACCTCAGGGAAGTATCTGCCATATACCAGAGGCTCTCAGAATAATCCCTGTGGTATGCCACTCATTACAGGTGTACTGCTTGGGTTGGCTACCCCTATTATGATCATGTGGGTTCTATCAATGAACCATTTTGCATCTGGTAGCATATGGATTGCTGCCTAGTTGACAGGGTTCATATACTATGGCCAAGTGGAGAATAGTGTGTAAGGCTTTGGCCAAGTCAAAGTGGCTGGAGTGCACCATCTTTCCCTCATCCATCCCTGTTGGCTGTCTCAGGGATGTCATCCAGAGTTCACTGACATACCTTCCCTTGAGAAAGGCAGACTATGTGGGATCAAGTATTTGAAGTTTGCCAGTGTCTCTGTTAACGAGGTCCATGATGATCCATTATATGGCCCTGCAGATCAGCCTACTTAGGCTGATGGGCTTTTAATTTCCCGGATCAGTGAACACTCCACCTTGGTGTACAGGGCTGTCAGTGTCCGTCCACCACTCGGCTGTGACAAGGGCATTACTCGGGATTTGGTTGTGTAGGGTGCATACTGATGCTGCCAGTTCATGCCTGGATTCATGTAGGTTGCAGGATGGGATGTATTCAGGTCCCATGGAGGCTGTCGTCTTGGTTTTGAGAGGGCAGTGATGCCCTGTTCACTAGTGATAAGGGTTGGGTGGTCAGGTACTGGGGATGTCATGCTTTCCTGATGGGGGTCAGAGGAGAGACATTGCCGCTGAATCAGTCAGCTAGGAGATTGGCTATATCTACAACATTTGTGTATGTGGTGTCCTTGACCACCAGTTCTGCACAGATCTGGGAGCTTTCTTTGCAAATGCAGACATATGTGAGGAAGGCCTTATGATTGCCTGTCTTAGATGTGGGAAATCTGGGCTTGGAGATGCCTTTAGAGGTTTTCAGTGGTGCTCTTATTTGTTTGTTCAGGCTAGAGGTGATTACTTCCAATTGTGCACCTGCTCCTTCTCAGTCCTAGACAGCAATGTCATCATTTTGTTACAGAGTTCCTTTATTGCAGATATTTTCAGACTGGTTTACTCTCCCTTGTGGACAATGATGTCGTTCTGCCAGGTATTCCTGATTCCATGCATCTGTATATATATGCTGGTATAGTACTTGTGTGTACATTTGGACATTGGTGCCTGTGCCTCCAGTTGGGTAGGGGGCTGTTCAGCTGTTTACACCATCCCTTTGGTGGTTGTGCTCAGCATGGGGACATTTCATTTTACCATGGCTAGAGGGGGGGGGGTCAGGAGATAAAGTAATATTGAACGTGACTGTTTTTTTTTGCCAGATTTTGCCAGGGAGGATGATACCATAGGGGTGCTACAGTGGTTAATCATGTTGGTTACTGCCAAGTCCAACATATGTATCACATCTTGTGGGGGTATCAGGTAGATGACCTAAATATTTCGCATTGATAAGATGGAGGAATCTCTGTGCATTTCTGTTTTGGCATGGTTGGTTTTCAAATCAGTGGTTGGATAATATAAGTCAGCCAGGATCAGGGTAAAGAGCTGAATCTTGATATATTTGTAAAGGGCCAGATATGTGGAGTGGGTATCCTGAGTCAGATATGTTTACTACCTATAATTTGCATAGGGGTCTTGTTATCAGTTGACTGCACTTGAGTATCTTGTGTGTGTCAGACTGTTTGACCAGCATGGAGGTGTGTGTCTGTCTAATATATCTTTATACTCCACCTCCTTTGGCCTTGCTGCCCACATTTTGGGGTCTTGCTGTGTGATAGGATGAGTGATCAGGTAAGGATGGGTTGCGCCTCACAGCTGTGGGCCAGGTTTCTGGGAGTGGACAAATGTCACCATCTGCCAGGGTTACAGATGCCTGCAATGCGTATATTTTCCTGTTTAGACCCTAGTGTTTCGTAACGTGGCCTTTACTTTGCATTTTGTTGAGTGTTATATGTTGATAGGATCGACCCCATGACTTTCCATAAAAAAAGCACTATGGAGGAGGCAAGGGGCTTTGCCAGAGGCCTGAAGACCAAATGAGACAGATGCAGGCCATCTCTAGCAAAACAGCGTGGTCTGTCAGTCATATGTTCTCAGGCTGCCAGGCAGTGGATCCACCTGGGATGACACCAGTAAGTAAGCCAATTGTTACTGACAGTCATTTCTGTTTGTATTGAGCCATCATTCCAGGTGGCAGTAGAATGTTGCTTAAGGCTAGGGACATACCTGCATGGGACACATATTCAGCAAGCTGAATCATGTCTGTCTTCCTATAGTCCAGTGAGGTACATCTGATGTCATTCACACCGTCATGGACTAGGCCAAAGTGATAACAGTACCTGTTGTGGAGTGACCTGAATGCATGTGTGATATGGTGGATTCTGACACCTGACAGACAAGTGAGCATGACTTTCTCCTTATCCAGCCTGGTGAGAGCCACATCTGTGTGTCTCACAATGGCGTCTCCTATGAGTAATATGTTGGGTTTATGGTAAGGCCTTAGTGGTTGCAAGACACTGATGTGTGGACTATGCATGTTCTGTGGTGTGTAGGTTTGTGGAGTTCCCATGTGCTTGCATTTTTGTTTTGTTGGGGACCTCCAATTACTTAGGTGTGTGTTGTGTAGTTGTTGGTAATGTTTACTGACTCCATACTCTGCAGGGTACCTATGTTACTGCACAATTTGTTCTGGTGTGCACATTTTCATTTGTCTGGCCAGTGGTTCCCCTTTCCTTATGAATGCCTCTTTGTCCTTCTGTAGTCTGGTAACAGGCTTTGCACACAGTGGCTGCTGTTATGTATTTGCATTTATGTTGTGAGCAAGGTAGACACCATAACATCACACACAGGGTTATTCGCTTCATACCTCTGAGTGTACCTATTTATCAGGTTGTCCATCATTGCACCACTACATCTGCTGTGGTCCTCAGACGGTTTGTGTTGCTATGTTATTATGAAGCTACATGTTGGCTCTAGCTGTCAACCTGTCACAGACTGACATCTGGACAGGCCCATATATGACAGTCAGACACAGGCCCACACATGGGGACAGGGTGTTAATAATGCTCTGCTAAACAAAGACAGTTAGGGGACTGGTTTGGTATTTGCTTGCTTTTTCTTATGGGTATGACATCTGCTTCTCCACCGTCTGCCATTGATGTTTTGACATGAACCTTTCTTGTTTTGCAAATAGGTTGGCAGGCAAATGCAATGTTAGAACAAGCATAACAGATATGTGTGGCATACCTGTGGTCTGTCTGTGACAGCCTGTCATTCCAGGGATATGAATGGTAACCAGTGACTTGTTGTCAGTAATGACACAGTCAGGTGGCAGCCATTTATAGCCTGGCAGTACACTAATTTTCAGGTACCTGCTGTCGTACTAGGCACCGTACCTTTCAATCTCTTACAGCCAGTAATCTGGTGAAAG
The DNA here is from genome assembly GCF_019279795.1 of Protopterus annectens. Taxonomy (NCBI): domain Eukaryota; kingdom Metazoa; phylum Chordata; order Ceratodontiformes; family Protopteridae; genus Protopterus; species Protopterus annectens. The sequence goes on from NC_056741.1 coordinate 1,080,139,550, forward strand.
CAATAAATAATTGGGTGATAAAAGACCAGAAATAGGGGCAGGTATTAAATATTGCCCTTACAAACATAGATAGCTGCTACAATAACAGGTTTTGCATTATTATGCATTTTTCTAAAGGGTATGAAGTCTGAAACTAAAATCTGTTCATCATTTTCTGATTTTAGTCTTTCATGATTTGCCAGTGACTTGCCAGTAAACCACAATTTCATGACAAACAGCAAAGTTATGATGCAAAACTCTGGACATTCTGCAAAAATCTTTACAGTTGAGAAGTATGCTGAGTGGTCCCCTGTCCCTGACTTGCCCATCTTTCCTGCAGTAACAGACATTGACCTCTGGACAGTGTGTACAGGTCCTACTCTAGGTGTAGCTGACATGCAAAATAGTTGGCACAGAAAGTCTTGGACCACAGACCCTGTCAACCACAGTACTGTACCTAGGCCACTAAGTAACTACAACCAAGTGTAAGTGCTGCCCACTTCCTGACAGTATTAACCACGCATATACATAGCTCATTGACCCCTGCATATTGTGGACATGCAACAAGTTATCAAGTTAATTGGGACAGCCCTGGGCATGTGTGCTCTGCTGCTATTACCCTACAAACATACATGTTACTGCATTTCTATGGGGAGACGGGTGTGTTGCGGGGGAGGGCATACCTGTCAACTGTACTCATTTGTACAGACTGTGCAGATGTTGGCTTTACTTTTTGACTACATTTAGCATAAAGTTGTGCCTGTCTTGGAGAATACTGGCATATCACTAAAGACCAAAGGTTAGTATGTAATGGCAGCCATTTGGGTTTCAGACCTCCTACCCTTCAGAGACTTCAGGCAACTGCAAGACCTGCTGTGATATAACTGTGTAAGTTTGTAAGAGGACTATTTCATCATTGTCTCTATTTGTGGGCCTTTGCCAGACATATCTTACTGGATTTCTACAGCTAACTTGCTGGGAGGGGCTGACGGGTAAGTATGGGACCCCAACATTGACATCCATGCATGTGACCTATGAATGACACCCCCAGTGTATTTGTCCCCCACATACACTGCAGTGAGTTTTGTCAGCTATGGAATTACTGCATACTCTGCAAAAGCCAGTATTTTGGCAGACATGTCATGTTGTTCCACATAGCTGTCAGGTGTCTGCTGCTATCCCAGTAGGCCACCCCATTCCCTTGCATACATGCAGCAATACCTGAGATATGCTATGAAAATGTACTACTACATTCATCTATTGTTATGAAGAGTGACTTACCTTGTGCATGCACCAGTAGTGAGGACGGTGCTTGAGGGCTGACTTTGTTGGATGCACTCAGTATACGGCCTATACATGGTAAGATACAGGAAGTATGATGTGTGTGGCATTCATTTTGCTGTGTATGTGCACAAATCAGAGAGAGAGATGTCAGTCCCTGGGTCCCTAGAGTGTCAGTGTATGTGCTATGCGTTGCCTCTTTGCCAAGGCCAGGGCATACTGGGCACACCTATGTCTGCCTACAGGGACAGGCTCATGGGATTCCTCCTCTGAGTCCCCCTGTGCTGGTGGAGGCCTTGGCAATGGTGGGGGGCTGTGTGCCCCTTCCCTGTGATGTTCCTGCCGCAGCTGTTTCTGCAGGATCATATTGTGTAGCATGGCACATAATATGAACATGTGCACACATGTGGCTGGAGAATACTGCAAGGCACCACCAGATATGGCAGGACAGTGGAACAATGACTTCATCATCCCAAACATATGCTCTATAATGTTCCTAGTTTGTGCGTGTGCCTCATTTTGGCATTCTTCAGTGGGTGGGTGTGTGTTCGTGTCTGATGGGTGTCATCATCCACGGTTCCAGTGCATAGTCAGCATCCCCCATGAGATGGCCTTATGGGATGTCTCCCCTGGCAAATGCCTGGTACAGTTGTGAGGCATGCCAGATGTGGGAGTTGTGATAGCTGCAGGGCTGCCAGCACACACATTCATGATAATGCCCTGGGCATTGCACATGACCTGGCAGTTAATGCAGTGATAGCCCTTGCAGTTGACATACACTCTACCATCTTCACCGGGTGGTGCTTTGATGTGGATGTGAGTGCAGTCTGTGGCACCCAGTACCTCTGGGTAGTCTGCTACATGTTGTAAGAGATGCATATTGATGGTCCTCTCCTCATGGGTGCTGGGGAAATAAATGTGCTCACGGGCATGTGGTCGTATGGCATCCAGGAACTGATGGAGTATCCTGGATGCAGATGTCTGTGAGACCCCACTGATGTCCCCAGTAGGTCTTTAGAAAGTACCTGTAGCTAGTATTCTTAAGGCTACACATATCTTGGTTTCAACTGATATGGGTTCCCCTCTGTTGGCTCTGGGTCTGAGGTGAGGCCGGCAGAGCTCAGTGAGTTGCTGAAATATGCCCCTGTCCACCCTGTAGAACTTTAGTATCTCCAGCTCATGTAGCTCCTGGAAAGTTACCCTGGGTCTCAACACTCTTCTCCTCCTTGGTCTGGGCCAGTTGTCAGCATTAGCCTCATCACCATCCTCAGTCTGTAGCACATAGAGATGTAGCTAAGCAGCAGCAGCTTCTATAATTTTGTCAGTTAAAATTCTCAAGTGTGTACACCAGTGGTGCAGAGTATGTGGGAAAAAACAGACTGAAAGGTGTTTGTATACTTTATACTGGTGTGTTGCAGATGCTGCCTGTGTGACTGTCTGACTATGATACATTCCACCTGCCAGCTATATTATTAAACGGTTTGAAAGGCCACCATGAGTGGCAGAGTCTGTATTGGTGATTTGTAGTTCATTTCCTTTATTCTGCTATTTCCTTTTTTTCTCTCTATTTCCACTGTGTTTAAGCCCTGTGGCATGCCATGCAAACCAGTGGAGCTAGTGTAAACATTGCTGAGCAGAAAAGGACATACCCTGGACATGAACATGCTTATCATTTCTTGAACCAGCTAAGCACAGCTAAGCAGCCTCAGACACACCCCTTTGCATAGCTGTGCTTACAGCAGCACCCCTTTGCATAGCTGTGCTTAGTTGAGCATAAATGGGAGTCGTAGAGCCCCAATGTGCTTACACCAAGCATGATACACCACCTTTTCATGTCAGCTGCTTTTTCTGCTTACACCACCACATTATAGATTCTATATGGTTAGATACTCGTAGACACAGTCTCCCATTTTGTATTTAATAAATTTAGCTCATTTACGTACCCCACCGCCTTAGTCCCTAGTTACACCACTACACCAGAGCCTATGTCCTTTAGCAACCACTGTTACCTATTTTTGTTATGAGTCTGTATTCTGCTTATTATAATGGAAAAACTCATGTTTTACATTTAATTGACTTTTTACATTTTTTTTTCTGCACGATCACATTTGCGTGCCACTGTGCTCCACTTAAACGGCCAAAATTAGCCAAAAAATAAATTTAATTTTTGCAATTTTAAAACACTTTTGCATGCCAATGGCCATAGTTTTGACCATTGGCATGCCTAATAGAAATAATACATGCTTTACATTCAGCTGTCATGTCTCTGTTTTGATTTTTGCAGAAATGTACATGGTTAGTAATGGAATACATTTCTGCTGCAGACACTGCTCCAACACAGATGCCTGTCTGCTTGCTGGATTGCTAATTCACTTCATTTGCATGGTTTTCACCAGCAAATGAGGTGATTTGCATTATTCCATGGTGTCCATGTTGGAATAGTGCTGGGAGGCTCATACATGCCCCCAGCCTTGTTTACTGGATCGCACAGGCTTCGAACTCTGTGTTCAAGCCGTGCCACTATTCTTACATGGAGATTAGCTCCGTGTAAGTTTTATTGAATCCTGGCCTGTATGTCTTTGAAAAAAGGTAAATTTGCAAATAAGTAAGATAATTCAAAACCTAGAAAGGTGACTAACTCTCTGATGACCCTTAGTCACACTCTCTTCTCAAGATCAGAGCCATCCTGAACTCTAAGCATATCTTGCAGTGGCTTCAGCATAAAATTGTCTACTGAAAGCATAATCTGACTGGGGTGAAGGCTGTGAATATGATCTTTGGACATGATAACTTACAACGACAACAACTGAGGTGAAACCTCATTATTATTTAGAAGGTCTACAAGTGTATGTCCCTGAATGATGTTTCACTCTGGAAAGCTTAAATATGACTGGTTCTTGTTTCTACAGGCAGTAATGAAAGCATTCCGTTACAGAAGTCGAACTGTCATTGAAAACCTGACAGTTTAACTTTTTTAGTGCACTCTGAATTTTCTGGACTCTTAAGTAAAACTGACTGTAGGCTTTCATTTGAGACCAAAAGCAGATGTAAATACACATGTTCATGCTTGTGTTTAGGCATCTATGGTTACCATAAATGCTGTTGAAAGCAGAGGTTGTCAACAGATATTTCTCTTGTCTGAAGTTGTCAAAAGAATTTAATTTATTGTTGAGTGCAGGACTAAGTGAAAAGAATAACATTAATTGTTGTTCTTACTTAAGAGATGTCTGAGAAGTTGTGGAAAGTGGGAGTAGATGTTTAGTATTTGAGAAATCAAAGTTTAAAATATGTATGCAATCTAATTCAATTCTCTACTGCCTATCTAAATCTGAGTTACATAATAAGTTAGCTAATTGTCATTTACTTCAGGAAGCAGGGTGTGACAATCAGCATAACTCCAACCCTCAATTTTTAATGAGGGGTAAGGTTATCATTATGCCTGGAAATTCAGATCATCCTATATTTTGAGGGCCAGCTTACTCTAAAGAGAGTAGAGTAAGTGAAGTGGGAACTGTATTTCAGCATATCTTTAAGCAGTAGGCTAACCTAACAGACATTTCAGGAAGGAATAAAGTTAGATTTAGGATACACAGACATCGAGGTATTTCATAAGGTAGAAAATATACCATCTTTCAATGTTACACAGATAAAATCATGAAAACAATCTTTATGAAACCACAAGTTTTACTTGCTAAGTAAAGACAAGAAGAAATAAAAGAGTCTCTGCTTCCACCCATAGCATGTCTTTCTTCTGATTTAAACAAATATTTTTTGCACTGAGGTTGCTTGTCTCCCAGTGCCAGCTGCTCTGTAGAAGAATGTTACCGGGTATACATCCAACCAGTATCCATCAGTTTTAAAAACATTAATACAGGGACACTGGTGTAACCAAGCCAGAAATGGCTGATTTGTGTATAAAGAAAATGAGTTCCTATACAAGATATAGGAAACCAAAACCCTTGTTAGATCGTCTGTGCAGTCCCTTCAGAAATTGTCAAGAGGATTTCTTTCTTTGTGCTGCAGAATCATTACCAATCCAAGCTGCTATTATTTCCTCCATGTAAAATGAAGTAGGCCTTAGAATACATATTGTTTCTTTCTTTCTAGAACTGTGGCTGAAAAACAGCTAAGCTGTGTCCATCATTTAACATATGGTCATATCTATTTTTATATCTATATCTATCTATTTTATATTTATTTAACATTTGTTTACTGGGAAACTCCAACTTGGAACAAAGCCAATTTTTAGCAGATGGCTGGGGAAAAACACTAAAGATGCATGTCTTTGCAACATGGGAGGAAACTCACATGAACAAAGGGAGGACATGCAGACTCCACATATAAGGCACCCCAGCTGAGAATTTAACTAGAGAACCTCTTGCTGTGAGGCAACAACGCTACCACTGCACCACTGCATGGTCCAACCCCCCCCCCTCCCCACACACACACACCTCTCTCTCTCTCTTTTCTTCTCTCTCTCTCTATATATATATATATATATATATATATATATATATATATATATATATATATATATATATACATAGTATAATTATATTGATACCTACAATTTCATCATGGGATCAGACTTTACATCATTTGAGACAACAATGCAAATTATTATCTCATCACATTCATTCAAATAAACAAAAGAAAAACCTTTTACATTTGAAAAATATTTGCCTGTTTATTTCTAAGGAAGAAAAAGAAATGGGGCATGTAAAAAACTTAAGATCAAAAGTCAGTATTAAATGAGTAACTGTATCTCCTGTTGAAATTTCTCTCCAGTAGATGCAAAAATTTTAAAATATGTTATTCCAAAAATGAAATGGAAATATCCAAATTGGCACCAAAACGCCAATTTTAAACTAGAAGCTGAATGCTGATATATAAGTACTTGAAGCAATGACTGTTCAGTCCAGGAATAAACGTGATGAAAATGAATTTATTGGGTAAGCGCTTTTGCTAAAAGCTTTGTCGAACCACAAACATAGAAACTAACACCAACTATTTATACATACTTGATATCAATTAACTAATTATGTTAATTAATTAAATTTTAAAGGTATACATTCACTGTTATGTAAAGACATTGGGTATAGACAGAGTACAACATTAAAACATAGAGTTGTATGTAATGTATGAATATTAGTTCCCTTATATTGTATTGGAACCTATAACAAAAATTACAACTCTGCATAAATAATTTATAAAAAAGGTCATCCTTGTAGTGACTTATAAATTTAATAAACTAATGCAATAAAATGATCATAAAAAGTAAAAATGAAAGCATGGAAAATGCTTAGTATAATTCTTCACATTCACGGACTGATAAATTCATAGAGTCATTATAAATTGCTTTAAACACCTATAAATTCTATTATACTATAATCCTAAGGAAAACTAAAACATAACAAAGCACTATGCAGCTAAAAATGTTTACCTAAAATTAAGAGCAAATATTAGTTTTTGTATCTTTTCTTCAGGGCTGGTTTTAATGGGACCCTGTCATTAAGGCCTGGGAAACAATGTGCTTTGGTCTTTATGATCCATTCTGTTTCAATGGACTCTGTCAAATTTCTAATGTCACCACCTCTTGAACTAATTTTAGTCACTTGTAAAGCAGAAAAAGTGAATGTATGTGTGCTTCCTGCACTAATAACATGTTTAGAAAGTGCATTAACTTCAGAATGAATGCGAATTTGGTATAGATGCTCTCTTATTCTTTCTTTAAACATTCTATCTGTCTTACCTACATAGTAGGACGGACAAGTTAAGCATCTAGCCAGATAAATCATATGTTTGGTGTTACAATTCGCATTCACCTTTACATTGATATAATCACCTGTTAAAGGATGTATGAAGGCACTAATATTGGATATATATTGACAATAATTGCATTGTTTGCAAGATATAGTACCTTCAAAATTCATGACATTCATGCCCGTGCAGGAGACGTTGCCACACAACAATCTATGTAAATTATTTTTATTTTTATATGCAAATCTGGGTCTTTCTTGTATAAATTTGGACACTTCTGAATCCAAGTTCAGAATGTCCCAATACTTATGTATACTATCTCTTATATACTGTACATCCTGTGTATAATGTAGGGTGTACCTTAGAACTTGACTGTTTTGTGTTGTCACTATATGTTCTTCCATACTGTACATATCCTTACCTAAATCTGAGAAAATGGGACATGCTCGACTGTGGCGTAGCTCTCTGACACTTGCACTAGCTTCTGCTATTTCTGTTGTTGTATATGCTCTCTGACCAAATCTATTCTCAAGTTCTACTAACTCTTGGTTAAACATGGTAGCTGAAGCGTTTAACCTTGAGACTCTCATGCATTGGCCTTTTAATACATTTCTGAATACATGGGGTGGATGCATGCTGTCTCTATTCAAAAGACTGTTTTTATGACATATTTTTCTGTGCACCCCTGTATTAAAGTGTCCACTGGGTAGGCGCATGATACTGACATCTAGAAATGAAATGGTGTCATTAGAATAGACCAGAGTAAACTTCAAAAACTCGGTCAATTCATTAACTTCATTGTGGAAGGTGATGAGTTCTTCCAATGGACCCTGCCATAGGAAAAAAAGGTCATCCACAAAACGTTTGTAGAATAACACATTATTCCTATAAGCTTCTAATTTAAACATCTTTTCTTCTTCCCAAGAGGCCATGACTAGGTTGGCGTAGCTATTGGCACAAGATGTGCCCATAGCTACGCCATCCCTCTGCAAATAATATTGCCCATCAAAGATGAACAAATTACTTTCTAATACCAACTCCAACAAACTACATAGTACTTCTATTCGACCTGAAGAAAAATTAGAATGTTTTTGTAAATACAAATGAATGGATTCTAGGCCCCTGTCATTTGGAATGTTTGTAAATAATGATTTCACATCCATGGTGACAAGTATTAAATTCATTGTGTTATTTAAAGGTTTAGCTACTTCATAGAAATCTAATAAAAATTCTTTTGTATCTTTTAATATATGATTCTGGTGATACACCAGGGGCTTCAAAGTCATTTCTAGATAAAATGAAATATTTTCTGTAACCCAACCTCTCCCCGAGACTATAGGTCTCAGGGGCGGGTTGGTTGGGTCTTTGTGAATTTTTGGTAGGCCCTTAATAATTGGTATCACAGGCTCTTCTATTAACAGATAGTCGTATAAGTTGTAGTCAATGATGCCCATCTTATATAGTTCTTCCAGTTCATTATATACACTACTGATGATACGTGATACATCATTTTGAACAATATCTGCATAATATTTGTGGTCATTTAACATATCTTTCATTCTTATGATATAATCACTAGTGTCAAAAATCACTATAGGGCCACCTTTATCAGCAGGTCTAATGCTGATATTTTTATCATACATTAAATTCTTTAAAGCTCTAGATTGTTTTAATGTAAGATTACCTCTTTTTACTTTGTTTATTCTACTGTTTAAGGCATATAAATCCTTTTCAACTGCTTTATAAAAGACTTCTATTGAAGGGTGTAAATTAGGAATCATTAGACTAGGCTTTTTTAGTTTTCCTGTGTGTTCATTAGACCTACTGTCATTGAACATTACTTTAAGTTGTAAGTTCCTGGTAAACAACTTTAAGTCCATAATAGACTCTGTAATATTACTAGTTGTTGTAGGAATGAATGATAAACCCTTATTTAAAACTTCTGTTTCAAATATGTCCAACGGTCTATGTGATAAATTATGAACTAGGTTAGTTTCTCCCACATCTTTTTGATAGTGGGTCCCCTTGAATCGTTGAATGGGGCTTTCCTTTTTTGTCTGCCCCTGCTCATAGAGCGATCCCTGTTTTTTTGACGCTGGTCTGCTATAGGGAAAGGGCTAGCTAGTTCATGCACATCTCCCTGTAACACAGATGGTCTGATTTTAGTACGTACTACCTGCAAGAACTGTGTGAGTAAAGGTTCTGCTGTTAATATGTTATAACTGTTACTTGTGGGAATATGTGTCCCACTACTTCTAGCTAAATCCTGATGTACAACAAGTTCATTGTTACCCAAAGTAACTTCATTATCACCATTTGGTTCAGAGTTAGTAATTAATTCAGTAACCATTGCAGTACTGTTAGTTTTTAAATCCACAGTTTTAGTTGCACTATTCATTTGCCCAAAATGATTACTAGCTGTTACAGCATTAGTTTTGATGTTAACAACATTAGGTACAACATTTCTTGACACATTGTTATGCAGGTTAGAATTTATAACATTATTGGAATTAAACCTGGGCCAAGTGAAGACTTGCCCATTAGAAAAATCATTAGTGTCCCTTATCAGCTTATGCTTTTTCTGTTCCATAAGTCTTTTTTCATACAGCATGACACTGTCCATTATTTTTTCTAATTTAATATCAATATTTCTCTCACTAAATTGACTATAAAGGTCATCTTGACTTTTCTTAATGGAGTCGTTTAATGTCTTTTCCTCCGGTAGAAAGAATTCATTTAACAATAGTATGTATTTCAGGCTCACCTCTATGTTGAGCTGCTGCCATCGGCGTAACAGTTCCGGGTAAGTATTGCCTGTGGTCGGCATTTTCAGTACTCGTAGGCCCCTCGGTATTATGCGTTTGCTGATGCAGGTTTCAAAATGAAACCGTTGCATCTGTAGGCGTTTCAGTTTTAATAAGTCTAATTCCATTCCACTTAATAACGAATCCATCCTTTCAACATCGGCAGGGCTTAGCATAGTATCTCCGTGCACTGAAGACAAATCACAGTCTAACAACGGATTTACGCTGTTCTCCAAACAGCGCTGCAAGCGTTCCTTGGAAGTGCGCTTGTTGATTTGAACAGGATTATAAGGTAGCTCCACTCCTGCGTCATCGACATCAATAGCTGCATCCGCCATGGGGTCGCCAAGTGGGACAAGATGTATAACAAGGAATAAAATAAAAAGTATTAAAACAAATGTCCCTGGCAGACTCTGGAAATTCAACAGGAAATGGAAAAAAGCCAGTATTAAATGAGTAACAGTATCTCCTGTTGAAATTTCTCTCCAGTAGATGCAAAAACTTAAATATGTTATTCCAAAAATGAAATGGAAATATCCAAATTGGCGCCAAAACGCCAATTTTAAACTAGAAGCTGAATGCTGATATATAAGTACTTGAAGCAATGACTGTTCAGTCCAGGAATAAATGTGATGAAAATGAATTTATTGGGTAAGCGCTTTCGCTAAAAGCTTTGTCAAACCACAAACATAGAAACTAACACCAACTATTTATACATACTTGATATCAATTAACTAATTATGTTAATTAATTAAATTTTAAAGGTATATATTCACTGTTATGTAAAAACATTGGGTATAGACAGAGTACAACATTAAAACATAGAGTTGTATGTAATGTATGAATATTAGTTCCCTTATATTGTATTGGAACCTATAACAAAAATTACAACTCTGCATAAATAATTTTTAAAAAAGGTCATCCTTGTAGTGACTTATAAATTTAATAAAACTAATGCAATAAAATGATCATAAAAAGTAAAAATGAAAGCATGGAAAATGCTTAGTATAATTCTTCACATTCACGGACTGATAAATTCATAGAGTCATTATAAATTGCTTTAAACACCTATAAATTCTATTATACTATAATCCTAAGGAAAACTAAAACATAACAAAGCACTATGCAGCTAAAAATGTTTACCTAAAATGTTTGTGGTTTGACAAAGCTTTTAGCGAAAGCGCTTACCCAATAAATTCATTTTCATCACGTTTATTCCTGGACTGAACAGTCATTGCTTCAAGTACTTATATATCAGCATTCAGCTTCTAGTTTAAAATTGGCGTTTTGGCGCCAATTTGGATATTTCCATTTCATTTTTGGAATAACATATTTTAAAATTTTTGCATCTACTGGAGAGAAATTTCAACAGGAGATACTGTTACTCATTTAATACTGGCTTTTTTCCATTTCCTGTTGAATTTCCAGAGTCTGCCAGGGACATTTGTTTTAATACTTTTTATTTTATTCCTTGTTATACATCTTGTCCCACTTGGCGACCCCATGGCGGATGCAGCTATTGATGTCGATGACGCAGGAGTGGAGCTACCTTATAATCCTGTTCAAATCATCAAGCGCACTTCCAAGGAACGCTTGCAGCGCTGTTTGGAGAACAGCGTAAATCCGTTGTTAGACTGTGATTTGTCTTCAGTGCACGGAGATACTATGCTAAGCCCTGCCGATGTTGAAAGGATGGATTCGTTATTAAGTGGAATGGAATTAGACTTATTAAAACTGAAATGCCTACAGATGCAACGGTTTCATTTTGAAACCTGCATCAGCAAACGCATAATACCGAGGGGCCTACGAGTACTGAAAATGCCGACCACAGGCAATACTTACCCGGAACTGTTACGCCGATGGCAGCAGCTCAACATAGAGGTGAGCCTGAAATACATACTATTGTTAAATGAATTCTTTCTACCGGAGGAAAAGACATTAAACGACTCCATTAAGAAAAGTCAAGATGACCTTTATAGTCAATTTAGTGAGAGAAATATTGATATTAAATTAGAAAAAATAATGGACAGTGTCATGCTGTATGAAAAAAGACTTATGGAACAGAAAAAGCATAAGCTGATAAGGGACACTAATGATTTTTCTAATGGGCAAGTCTTCACTTGGCCCAGGTTTAATTCCAATAATGTTATAAATTCTAACCTGCATAACAATGTGTCAAGAAATGTTGTACCTAATGTTGTTAACATCAAAACTAATGCTGTAACAGCTAGTAATCATTTTGGGCAAATGAATAGTGCAACTAAAACTGTGGATTTAAAAACTAACAGTACTGCAATGGTTACTGAATTAATTACTAACTCTGAACCAAATGGTGATAATGAAGTTACTTTGGGTAACAATGAACTTGTTGTACATCAGGATTTAGCTAGAAGTAGTGGGACACACATTCCCACAAGTAACAGTTATAACATATTAACAGCAGAACCTTTACTCACACAGTCCTTGCAGGTAGTACGTACTAAAATCAGACCATCTGTGTTACAGGGAGATGTGCATGAACTAGCTAGCCCTTTCCCTATAGCAGACCAGCGTCAAAAAAACAGGGATCGCTCTATGAGCAGGGGCAGACAAAAAAGGAAAGCCCCATTCAACGATTCAAGGGGACCCACTATCAAAAAGATGTGGGAGAAACTAACCTAGTTCATAATTTATCACATAGACCGTTGGACATATTTGAAACAGAAGTTTTGAATAAGGGCTTATCATTCATTCCTACAACAACTAGTAATATTACAGAGTCTATTATGGACTTAAAGTTGTTTACCAGGAACTTACAACTTAAAGTAATGTTCAATGACAGTAGGTCTAATGAACACACAGGAAAACTAAAAAAGCCTAGTCTAATGATTCCTAATTTACACCCTTCAATAGAAGTCTTTTATAAAGCAGTTGAAAAGGATTTATATGCCTTAAACAGTAGAATAAACAAAGTAAAAAGAGGTAATCTTACATTAAAACAATCTAGAGCTTTAAAGAATTTAATGTATGATAAAAATATCAGCATTAGACCTGCTGATAAAGGTGGCCCTATAGTGATTTTTGACACTAGTGATTATATCATAAGAATGAAAGATATGTTAAATGACCACAAATATTATGCAGATATTGTTCAAAATGATGTATCACGTATCATCAGTAGTGTATATAATGAACTGGAAGAACTATATAAGATGGGCATCATTGACTACAACTTATACGACTATCTGTTAATAGAAGAGCCTGTGATACCAATTATTAAGGGCCTACCAAAAATTCACAAAGACCCAACCAACCTGCCCCTGAGACCTATAGTCTCGGGGAGAGGTTGGGTTACAGAAAATATTTCATTTTATCTAGAAATGACTTTGAAGCCCCTGGTGTATCACCAGAATCATATATTAAAAGATACAAAATAATTTTTATTAGATTTCTATAAAGTAGCTAAACTTTTAAATAACACAATGAATTTAATACTTGTCACCATGGATGTGAAATCATTATTTACAAACATTCCAAATGACAGGGGCCTAGAATCCATTCATTTGTATTTACAAAAACATTCTAATTTTTCTTCAGGTCGAATAGAAGTACTATGTAGTTTGTTGGAGTTGGTATTAGAAAGTAATTTGTTCATCTTTGATGGGCAATATTATTTGCAGAGGGATGGCGTAGCTATGGGCACATCTTGTGCCAATAGCTACGCCAACCTAGTCATGGCCTCTTGGGAAGAAGAAAAGATGTTTAAATTAGAAGCTTATAGGAATAATGTGTTATTCTACAAACGTTTTGTGGATGACCTTTTTTTCCTATGGCAGGGTCCATTGGAAGAACTCATCACCTTCCACAATGAAGTTAATGAATTGACCGAGTTTTTGAAGTTTACTCTGGTCTATTCTAATGACACCATTTCATTTCTAGATGTCAGTATCATGCGCCTACCCAGTGGACACTTTAATACATGGGTGCACAGAAAAATATGTCATAAAAACAGTCTTTTGAATAGAGACAGCATGCATCCACCCCATGTATTCAGAAATGTATTAAAAGGCCAATGCATGAGAGTCTCAAGGTTAAACGCTTCAGCTACCATGTTTAACCAAGAGTTAGTAGAACTTGAGAATAGATTTGGTCAGAGAGCATATACAACAACAGAAATAGCAGAAGCTAGTGCAAGTGTCAGAGAGCTACGCCACAGTCGAGCATGTCCCATTTTCTCAGATTTAGGTAAGGATATGTACAGTATGGAAGAACATATAGTGACAACACAAAACAGTCAAGTTCTAAGGTACACCCTACATTATACACAGGATGTACAGTATATAAGAGATAGTATACATAAGTATTGGGACATTCTGAACTTGGATTCAGAAGTGTCCAAATTTATACAAGAAAGACCCAGATTTGCATATAAAAATAAAAATAATTTACATAGATTGTTGTGTGGCAACATCTCCTGCACGGGCATGAATGTCATTAATTTTGAAGGTACTATATCTTGCAAACAATGCAATTATTGTCAATATATATCCAATATTAGTGCCTTCATACATCCTTTAACAGGTGATTATATCAATGTCAAGGTGAATGCGAATTGTAACACCAAACATGTGATTTATCTGGCTAGATGCTTAACTTGTCCGTCCTACTATGTAGGTAAGACAGATAGAATGTTTAAAGAAAGAATAAGAGAGCATCTATACCAAATTCGCATTCATTCTGAAGTTAATGCACTTTCTAAACATGTTATTAGTGCAGGAAGCACACATACATTCACTTTTTCTGCTTTACAAGTGACTAAAATTAGTTCAAGAGGTGGTGACATTAGAAATTTGACAGAGTCCATTGAAACAGAATGGATCATAAAGACCAAAGCACATCGTTTCCCAGGCCTTAATGACAGGGTCCCATTAAAACCAGCCCTGAAGAAAAGAAGATACAAAAACTAATATTTGCTCTTAATTTTAGGTAAACATTTTTAGCTGCATAGTGCTTTGTTATGTTTTAGTTTTTCTTAGGATTATAGTATAATAGAATTTATAGGTGTTTAAAGCAATTTATAATGACTCTATGAATTTATCAGTCCGTGAATGTGAAGAATTATACTAAGCATTTTCCATGCTTTCATTTTTACTTTTTATGATCATTTTATTGCATTAGTTTTATTAAATTTATAAGTCACTACAAGGATGACCTTTTTTAAAAATTATTTATGCAGAGTTGTAATTTTTGTTATAGGTTCCAATACAATATAAGGGAACTAATATTCATACATTACATACAACTCTATGTTTTAATGTTGTACTCTGTCTATACCCAATGTTTTTACATAACAGTGAATGTATACCTTTAAATTTTAATTGATTAACATAATTAGTTAATTGATATCAAGTATGTATAAATAGTTGGTGTTAGTTTCTATGTTTGTGGTTTGACAAAGCTTTTAGCGAAAGCGCTTACCCAATAAATTCATTTTCATCACGTTTATTCCTGGACTGAACAGTCATTGCTTCAAGTACTTATATATCAGCATTCAGCTTCTAGTTTAAAATTGGCGTTTTGGCGCCAATTTGGATATTTCCATTTCATTTTTGGAATAACATATTTTAAAATTGTTGCATCTGCTGGAGAGAAATTTCAACAGGAGATACTGTTACTCATTTAATACTGGCTTTTTTCCATTTCCTGTTGAATTTCCAGAGTCTGCCAGGGACATTTGTTTTAATACTTTTTAAGATCAAAAGTACTAAAACTATGATTTTTCTGAAGTTGGATTTACTGTGGTACACACAACCCCTTAAACTTAATATTGTGCAGTATTTTCACTATAAACTGGTAGTTTACTAATTTCAACATTACATTTGTCATAAGTCAGAACTACAGCAAAATGGTTTAAATGCATCTGAAAAACTGATTATACAGACACTGCAAACTTTTTGTGCCAAAGATTAGAATTGTTGTGCTTACACTTCAAATGGAGCATCACAGTAACCCCTTAATAATGAACTTTTGGAAAAAATGTATTTAGAAATCAGGATGTAATAAAAATAAGTATAATTTATGAAATGGAAATGCAACTTCATACATTTTAATGGGTCTATATCAGAACGCCGAAAATAGAAAAAACGACAGATAACCACATTTTTTCCGAGGGAAAGAATTAGATGTAGATAGAAAATAGTAAGTTTAGTCTAGCTGTTTTCTGTATTGATGTCAGAACTATTCTACTGTATTATTTTAAGCATTTGCCTGTGATCTCTGAACTATTGAATCGCACTGTTTAGTAAGAAGTATTGTCTTGCGTTTTTATTATTTATTATTACATATTTTTAAACCTTTCAACTGTGGCTGTTTTGTATAGACATAATTTAAGCTCTAGAGTACATTGCATGTATATAGTGATACTGGCCAAGCCACTCCAATAGCTTTAGCCCTGGGTAACACTTACTATTTGGATAATAATATTGTGCAGTAATAATTGGACACTCTTTGGTAAGGGCCTTTTTAGTAGCTAATATTAGTGGCTGGTGGCAGCTGGTACTACCTTATAGACTGACAGGAAGGGGCATAGCTGGAGAACCTGTGCCAGCCTTCCCCAGGAGTGTCTGTGTGGTTGTATATAACTCATCTCAAAGTGTGTGTGTGTCAGCTACTTGGGCAGGGACATGAAGCACTGGTTGGACGGAGAGGGTGCTGGAAGTTTTAGCTTGACCACTAGGCTGAGATCTGGACCTTATAGCTGTGCCAGTGGGGAGTCCTACTGGAGACCTGGAGAGAAAGGGAGAAACCAGCCCCGATCTGACTATGATCTCTGTGTGGTCTTAAGGGAAATTGTACTTTAGTGTGTGCATATTTGTTGTCCTTCCCAATGTGGACGCCCCTCACCGGTGTTAGTGGTGAGGACTGAGGTTCCTTGATTACTAGGCCAGTGCATGCATGTCACATATTAATTGTTTGGCAGTGGTGGGATACCCACACCACATATTAATTTTTTGGCAATTGGCTTGTAGTGGTGTGGATAGTGAATTCCTGTAGCTTGTGTACAGTGATCACTGAAGGTGTTTTTGTACTCTAAATCAGCCATGCAGCGAATATTCAGAGTTCAGATCACAATTGTTTTATTTCTTTTGTTAGCTTAGTTAGTCAGGGACAGCAGGCAAGCATGTCAGCAGAGGAGTATGGCAAGCTGTCAAGGAGCCAATTGGCTGAGATGTGCCAGACTAAGGGACTGGTGCAAGCAAACCTGACTAAGTCAGACATGGTTGCAGCTTTGGTCACAGCTGCATCAGAAAACAGTAATCAGGAGAGCAATCAAACTGGCCTTGGAGATGTACAACTCTCAGAGAATGGACAGCCCAACCTTTCTGCAGAGGACTTAAAAATCCATCTGGAGCTAAAGAGACTTGAGTTGGAGGCCAGGTGTTTGGAAACAGAAGAAGCAGAGAGACTGAGATGTCTACAGGCTGAGGAGAATAAGAAACTGCTATGCCTGGACGCTGAGGAGAAGGAAAGGCAGAGGCAGCATGAAAAGGAGATGCTGGCTCTTCACCAGAGTCATGGAGGTAATGGGGAAGGGAGTAACTGGACCCCAGAAGCATGAAAAGTCAGTAAATTTCTTCCACAGTTTACAGAGGGGGATACTTTTGATAGTTTCATTCATATGTTTGAGAGGGTAGGTAAACAGTAAGATGTTGAACAAAGGCTCTGGGCACAGTTCCTGGCCCCCTTATTCCATGATAAAGCTGTAACTGTGTTGTCTAAACTTGCTGATCACAAATGTTTTGATTATACTACTGTTAAGAATTGCCTGTTAGAATTTTTTAAGCTAACAAACTCATAGGAAAAAGTTTCATGAGCATAGACACAAGGCAGATGAAAGTGTTTGTGAATATGTTGCTGAACTAAGCACTTATTTTCATAGGTGAGAGACTGGATGTCAGGACACCACTTTTGAAGGGCTGGCAGACCTTTTGGTGAGGGAACACGCCCTTAGCACTTTGCCTGAGGACATGAGGATCTGGTTAGCTGACAGACAATATGCTACTTCAGATGAGTTAGGCAAGAAGGGAGACCTATACCTAGCAAGCAGGGCATTCCTGCACAGGAAAGGGACCCCCAGTATTGCTCATGGGTCTAAAGGAACCCATTGTGGGCAGACCAGACTGCCCCAACAGAATCTGCCAGTAGTAGGGGAAGCCATTAGTCTGGCTACATGTCCATGACCTAGGTTTAAATATTTTGAATGCAACCAGTGGGCCATGTGGCATACAGGTGTCCATGGAGGCAAGGTGGGGAACAAAAGGTGAGAGAGCCTGTAAGTGGGAAGGACAAAATGCCAATACTAGAAATCAACAGCATAACCAACTCCTGAAAAAACAAAGAAAAACACAAGCTCCGATGTAGCTAGGGCAATGCCAAAATGTTTAATGTGAAGCGCTTTTCGTCGACCACCATTGGAAGACTTCTTCGGACAAAAAAAAGAAACAACATACACAACTTTTAAAATAAAAAGGGTGCCAACAAACCACATAGGTTCATAGGTTCATAGGTCTGTACTAGGCTAATGGCCCTGGAGCCTTTACAAGCCTAGCCCATAGGATTACCCTGGCATTGTGCCACCCGACCTTAGTTCCCTGTGCCTCTGTTGAGTAGAGCCACTGGAGTGATCCTTGGGGTGAATTTTCTATTTACCATCCACTCATCAAGATTCCTCTTGAACAGGGCCAGTGAGGTGCTCTGTTTGACATGTATGGGAAGTCTATTCCATAGCATGGGCAGTCTCTGGGTTATGAATCTGTCCCGCCAGCATATTCTGCTGATTGTGGTAATGAGGTTGAGGTCTCTGGAGCGTGTGGTGCGGAGGGATTGGGATTTCTTTAGATGCAGCATTTCTAACAGAGCTGGGTCAGACACAGCTTTGTAAGTCAAGCAGAGATCGCCTCTAAGTAGGTGATATGAGACAGAGAATAGTTGGAGTTTTTAAGTCTGTCCATATAGGACAAGTGTTTAATGTCTAGGATCCTCTTTGTGAGGTACTTTTGCTGCCTCTCCAGTTGTTGCAGGTGTCTAGTGAGGTACATGCCAAATGGGGCATTGTACTCAATGATTGGCCTAATGAGGGAAGAGTACAAGGAGACAATGACCTCTTTCTTCCTGAATGAAAAATCTTAGTAATGAGATGTGCCACATATAAGGACTTTCTGACTACAGTGGCAATGTGGTAGTCAAAAAAGAGGTTGCTATCAACCTGTGTTTCCAGATCTCTTATAATGCCTTCTGTGTTCAGTGGACTACCATCGATGTGGCAATTGATGGGAACTGGGTGTTTCCCAAAGGGGTGACGACACATTTTTTGGCATTGAGCTTAAGGCCATGGTTCTGACACCAGTTGGTGGCAGTGAGGCTTTTCTGTAGAATGTCATCACTTGGGGAGTTAATAATGGCTTACAGCTTGCAATCGTCTGCGAACTTTGTCAGCCAGAGTCCCTTCATGTTGGCCTGGACTTCTGAGAAGTAGACACCAAACAGGAGAGAACCCAGGACCGAACCCTGTGGGACTCCACTCGTGACTGGTTGTCAGTCTGACTTGGAGTCAGCTACTTTCACACTGTGGGTTCCACCTGTGAGCCAGTTTGCAATCCACCTAGTGATATAGGGGTTGATGCCTAGCTTAGTGAGTTTTCTATGATTCCTGAGTGGGGAATGGTATCAAAGGCCTTGGCCAGATCAAGGCAGGCTGTATGAACTACCTTGCCTTCATCCACAGCTCTGGTACCTGACTCAAAGAAGTCACCCAAGTTGAGCAGGCATGATCTACCCTTCACAAAACCAAACTGTGTGGGATCCAGAGTTTGGAGATTCGCTATATCCTTGTTTATTAGGTCCATGATGATGTGTTCCATAGCTTTGAATATCAGACTTGTCAGGCTAACATGGCTATAGTTCCCAGGTTCTGTAGTCGCTCCTCCTTTGTGGAGAGGGATGACTATAGCAGTGCGCCATTTGGTAGGGACAAAGCCTGAGGTGAGGCTGTGACTGAACAGGGCACACCAGTGAGGTGCCAGTTCACCCTGTAGTTCATGTAGAAAACAGCCATTTATATTATCAGGTCCCACAGAAGCTGTATTCTTGGCCTTGGACAGTACTGTTTTAACCTGTGCAGCAGTAATACTGGATGCCTGGCAATCTACTGGTATTGTATTTGGCCCTTTGTGGGGGGGTAAAGTTGGCACTGTATCTGTCGCCCAGTATATGGGCAATATCTGTTGGCTCGGTATAGGAGGTATCATTATGCAGTAGCTCAGAGCAAATCTGGATTCTGCCATGGAGATTCTTTACATAACTATAGAAGGCCTTGTGGTTGTCTTTACTATCTGCTGCAATTCTGTTTTCATAGCTAGCTTTAGAGGAACTGATGAGGGATCTCAACTTTATGTAGAGGCTGACAAGGGAGTTTTTCCAGTTTTGGGACTTCACCTTATTCCGCATCAGTTTCCTCCTTCTGATGTAGAGTTTGTTTATGGCAGGGGATCACCAGATTGTCTTCCTTTTTGGACGAGAGCGTCTGGGTACTATTGGGTATGGTGAGATCCATGCATTTGTGTATGTGTTCATTCAGTGCATTGGTGTATGATTTGGCGGTCATGCAACTATTCCCCATTTGCATGGGTGCCATGAAGTTAGCCACCTCTGTTTTTAGGAGCCCAAAGTTAGCTTTGGAGAAGTTTTTCATGGTGGTTACCTTTGTGGGGGTGGGGGGTGGGAGGGATGTGGATTTCCAAGGTGATAAGTTTGTGGTCGGATCTAACTAGGGAGGAGCTGACTACTGGTGTAGAGCAACGGTTGCCCATGTTAGTAATGACCAGGTCAAGGATGTTGTTACCTGTAGTGGGGGTAAGAATGAGCTGGTCCACGGCATTGGAATTAATGAATTCCAGGAAACGTTGGGCAAGTGCATTGGTACATGAGTAGTTTTCCCAGTTAATGGAGGAGTAGTTGAAGTTGCCCAGTATGAGAGTGTTAGTTTGGACCCTAATATTATCCAGGGTGCTTAGGAACAAGGAGTGCATGTCTTGGGACATGGTTGGGGACCTATAACAGGCTATGACCTGAATCGCTGTCTTACCCAATGTTAAATGCATCTGAAGTATCTATGATGCATTATGTTGGGCTACCAATCTGGAGGTGTGTGCATCCATTAAGAATATGGAAACACCACCGCTTTTGGAGCTTCGGTCCATGTGCTGGGGCCGAAAGGTGTGGAAAGAGTTATAGCCTGGTAGTCTAGGGGTGCTTTCTGCTGCCTTGAACCAGGTCTCTGTTACAGCACAAATGTCGATGTTCTCCATTTCAAGGAATGCTTCAAGTGAGTGCATTTTGAGATTTAGACTTCTAGTATTGACCAGCACGACCGTCAGATTGCATTTGTTTGTAGCTGTTATGGTGGTAATTTGGTCTTTGGAACACTGCCTAAAAAGGCACTATAGGGGTGGCAAGAGCCTTGGCCAGTATCCGGAAGCCTGGTGGTGACAGATGCAGGCCATCTTTGGCAAAGCATCAAGGTCTGTCAATCATGTCATCCCAGGCAGACAAATATTGGATCCCCTTACAATGACACCAGAAACGTAACCAGTTGTTGAAATCAATCATTTTCTGCTTGTACTGTGGTATCATTCTGGGTGACAGTATTCTGCTCAGGACTAGGGTCATACCCGCCTGGGCTACATAATCCGAGAGCTCCTCCATGCCTCTTTTCATGTAGTCCAGGGAGGTACTTCTCAGGTCATTCAAACCCACATGTACAATGATAGAGTCATATTTGTACCTGTTGTTGAGGGACCTGAGTGCGTGCGTTATGTGGCGGATCCTGGCACCTGACAGGCAGCTGACTGTTACTTTCTCCTTATCCAGCCTAGTCAGTGGGACATTAGTTTGCCTCACCATCGAGTCCCCTATGACTAGTGTGATGGGCATGCTGTTTTGCCTTAGGGGCCTTGGTTGAGTGGCACACTGTTTAGGAGACTTATGTGTCTCGTGATTAGTGTTGTGTTGTTGTGGTCGAGTGCGTTTCTGCCTTGGAGGTCTCTGCAGTTTGGGTAGATTTTTATTGAGAGCCTCCGCGAAGGTGGGTGTGTGGTTTGTGTTTTTATGTGAAGGCAGTGGTGCTGTATGTTCTGGAGGGCTATGTGTTCCATGTGGTGTAGTGCAAGTGTTGACCTTCTCCTCTTGACCAGCTTTTCCGGTCTTGCCTGGAGAGTGGGTGGCTTCCAATTTGGATATACAAATGCATCTCTCGCAAGTCTGAGTGTTGGGAGGTAAGAGAAGAGGGCTGTCAGTGTACATGGTGGGAGGATGGCATAATAGTTAAGGTGCTTACCTTACAGACACTAGGTGCATGGTTTGATTCTTTCAGGAGGTAATTGGCTAGGCTTAAAATGGCCCATAAGGGCAGTTAGTTTAGTACTAATCTATAACCTATGAGGCAGTTGCTACATTGCCTCAGTATGCCCAAGCTCACCAGGTTAATAGGAGAAAGTACAGGGAACTGACCTTTAGACATGCCTGGAGGGGTGGGCATTAATAATGAGTACTGGAACAGTTTTCTTGTAGAATGTTTAGTGCTGGTAGCACTTTTGTGTGCTACAATAATTGCTACAAGAAGTCTGGTATGGTAAAGTGCTAGACTAATAAGCTAGTAAAAGTGCAGGAGAGGAGAGAACTAGCAGATCTAAGGGAAAAATTGAAGAGCAAACTTTGGCACCTCACAGAAGCTTACAAACAGGCCTGGATACAGCAAATCTGTATGTGTACTAGACTAGTTACAGGAAAGGTGGGAAACAAGCACAAACGCAGGCTTTTAAACCAGAAAGTTGAAAGAAATGGAAAAACTGCCCAAACGGCCAATAAACTACAAATTCTGGGCCAGAAACCACTCCTGTTGTGGTAGATAGGTTACCTAGTGCTTACCACTCCCACTGATAAGCTAGAAGGCTTCCCTCCAACACAGAATGGCTTGGGGGGCTGAGAAACTTACATACAGTCCTGGATACAGCAAATATGTATCTTGACTAGACTAGTAAAGAGAAAAGGCAGGAAACAAGCTTGGATTTTTTTTTAACAGAAAAACAGCTAAAACAGCACTAAAACAATTAAAGTGCAGTGCAAGCTAGCACACTTGTGTGTGTAGCAATATTAAAGCAAATACAGTTTAAATAAATGCAATTTATTCAAAATGTATTCTGAACTGAGTTCAATTATTGTTTTAGTCAACTCTGAACAGTTAAAAAAGTGCCAAAAATATACTTATCAGCTGAGAAGCACACTTAGTCAGAACACAAGGAGATTCTAGTAATTTTTTTTTTTTTTTTAGTAAAGTGGAAAGGGAGAAAGGAGAAACAGAAGATAATTCAAGGTTAAGGACCTAAGTGGGTTGTATTCAATATTTACATTTCCTTCATTCCTCCCTAGTACAGCAGTAGCCATGGATATGCACTTGTGTGCTAGTCTGGTTGAGATGGGTAGTTTGAGACATTGTAGCAAATGCCTAATGTGCACTAACAGCCCACTTATTTTTAATAAAACAGATAAAGTATGACAGAGGTTTAAATACACTTTAAAGCTGGAGGCAAAACTCTTTCATACAACGAAAACTAATCCTGAAGACACTGTCATTGACACCTGCACCACATCTACTGCACAGGGTAAAAACCCAACACATAAAACTACTTATGCTGAGGCATTTACAGGTAACTATCCTAAAACACTAAGACCTCCTGCACAGTGCAATAAAAAAGGGTATTCAGCCATCACATAAACACTCCGTTAAAACACCAATCAAAGCTACACATAGTGATACTGTATCCAATGCTAAGCTCTTAAGGTAAACCAGTGCACAGGCAAATATCCTGGTTACTGGTGACTATACATAGTGAAGCACGCCAATGTCCCCCTTGCCAGACTAAGGAGACAGTCATGATTAGCTCCTTTTAGGGGAACAGGATTAATCAAGTTACACAGGCACTCAGGTCAGTGAACCACAGGTACCAGTATGACTCTGTCATAGTCCGTGTGAGTGTTAATGACCTGGGAAGTATCTCCCTTGACTATATGAAGCGATACACGACAGAGCTCATGGATTGTGTGTCTCAGGGAGGTATGAGCCTAGCATCAAGCAGCATACTACCTTCTCCAAGTATGATGCCATGTTACCAACAGAAAACGACTGATTTTAACAACTGGCTTAGCTTCTGGTGTCAATCCAAGGGGGTACAAAATTTGATGGCCTGGGAAGACATGGCTGATAGACCACTCTGTTTTGCCAGGGATGGTCTGCACTTATCCCCTCTAGACTTTTTGATATCAGCAAAGACCTTTTCCAGCCCCATAGTGCCTTTTTTAGGCAATGTCAAATTTATAAACCTCGAAACGTAATTGAACATACAAAGGAATACATAATGTGTTTGCTTGACAGATCTAACCATAAAGCAGTATTGCTCAAAATAAAAATTCAAACCAGTGACCCAACAAAACCAAAAAACTTAAGGAAATATTCCAAACCTAACCTCTCTACTAAGAAACACCTTGGTTAAATCCCAAACACCCCTAAACCCAATAAACATATGCTGAGCTATTTACAAAATCTCTGTACACCCAAGATGATAGCTGTATAGAATGAGTGTACCTACTCATTAAGAATAAGATAAACTAAAAAGACAAGCCACTCCGGTAAAATCACAATATCAATCGGTTATACAACAACAGAAAAAAAATCTTGGCCAAGTGTAGGAGGAACAAAGCCCTGCATGCTAAAAGCCCCCAGATCAGTCTAAACAGGCAGCTAAGAGGGTTAATTAATACTTCAAAGGCTAAATTTGAAGAAAAAAACAGCTTCTCAGGCGAAGAACAACCACAAAGCTTTCTACGGCTATGTCTGTAACCTCAGGAAAAATATGCAACAATGCACAGAACTTATTGTAAATGGCATCACCACATTGAACTGGAGGCCACTGCCAGTCTTTTGGCTGACAAGTTCAGTTCAGATTTCTACCCCCACTCCTCCCAAGAGTCCAAAAGGAATAACATACACCACATTCCCCTCAACCATTATTAGGGAACAGGTCATCAATGCACTTTTCAAGGCCAAGATCATTGCATCAATAGGCCTGATACCATCCCAGGATGCTTACTAAATAGCATGAAACATAACCTCTCTGGTCCACTGAATCACTTTTCAACTGGAGTCTACAGTCAGGTTTTGTGCCCAAGGAATGGAATATGGCTAAAGTCATTCCTATCACAAAGGAGGACCAGCCACTGATACAGGTAACTACAGGCCCATAAGTCTGACGAGACTCATATGTAAGGCAATGGAAAGAATCAACATGGACAATATAAATGAGGACATAGGTAACCTGCAAATGCTGGACCCATCACAGTTTGACTCTGATAAAGGAAGGCCATGCCTATTAAATATGGTGGACTTCTTTGAGAGGATCACAAAAGCAATGGGCAAGGGCAAGACTATGCACACAGCTTACTTCAACCTGGCTACGACTTTTGATACCTAATACGCGGCTTCTCAGTGCTTCTGTGGATCACAAGTGATATCTGCATTGCTTACTGTACTTATTTCCTTGTTTCACTTGAAAGAAAGTTGCTGTTTGTCATTTTTGCATTTAAGTTACCTGTAACACATTGCACTTAAGTTACCTGGCACTTGCTCACTAAAGCAATTATATAAGTCAGCACTAAAAATTAAAAGCACTACACCCTCACTCTCCACTGGCCCTTGTTTTCAATTATTAAGGAATTCCCAATATTATTCTAGCATGTCCAAAGGTCAGTTGTCAATCTCCTCTCCGGTTCAGCTGGTGAATCTGGGAATCTTGAGGCAATGTTACAACTGCCTCATGTACACAGACAACCCTCTCCTCCTCCCAACAAATTCCAACACATGTGAGAGATGCAACCATATAGCCAAACTGGAGGCTAAGCTCTCTCAACTCAGTACTGGCATAACCAGTCAGGAGGAGAAGGAAACCACACTCACTACAATTTCAGTCTCACATAGACCTACCACAACAGCAAACCAAACACATAATCACACAAAAACATACACGGAGGATCTAAATAAAGATCTGCCTAAGCAGCAGAGACTTCCAAAGCAGACACCCAAGCAACCGCTACCCCAAAACAAAACACGTGCAACACATATCTCACAAAGCCAGTGTGCCAAACAGTCACAGCCCTTAAGACTAAACAACACACCTGATACACTTGTAATAGGTGACTCTATCGTCAGGCACACTGACGTCCCTCTCACCAGGCTGAACAAGGAGAGGGTCATGGTGAGCAGCCTGTCGGGCGCTAGGATCCGCCACATAACACAAGCACTCAGGTCACTCCAAGGCAAGTACAAATATGACTCAGTCATTGTCCATGCTGGTGTGAATGACCTGAGACGTACTTCCCTGGACTACATGAAAAGAGACATAAAGGAGCTCTCTGAGCATGTAGCCCAGACCGGTATGACCCTGACCTTGAGTAGCATCTTACCCTCACCAAGAATGATGCCACAATATGAAGACAAGATGATCAATTTCAACAATTGGCTTAAGTACTGGTGTCATTCAAAGGGGATCCAGTGCCTGTCAGCTTGGGATGATATGCTCGACAAGCCACGATGCTTCACTAGGGATGGCTTGCACCTGTCACCCCTGGGCTTTTGGATATTGGCAAAGACTCTTGCTACCCCTATAGTGCCTTTTTTAGGCAAGGCTCAAAAGACAAACCCACCTCCATGGGTATCACACGGGATAAGAAACTAAGAGTAATGCTACTCAACGCCAGAAGTCTAAACCTCAAGATGCACGCACTCGAAACTCTCCTTAGCATGGAGAACATCGATATCTGTGCAGTAACAGAAACCTGGTTCAGGGCTCTCGAGAGCACCCCAGCACTACCAGGTTATACCTCATACCATGCTTTTCGGCCCCAAAACTTGGACCGAACCACAAAAGGAGGGGAAGTATCGATATTCATCAAAGATACCCACACCTCCAGGTTGGTGGCAAAGCACGAAGCATCAGAGACTATCCATGTGCAACTAACAGTGGGTAAAACTGCCTTCCAGTTTATAGCCTGCTACAGACCACCCTCCCAAACCCAGGAACCCCACTCGGCCTTCCTGAGAACACTGGAAAATATGAAGGTCTCTCCAAACACCATTATATTAGGCGACTTCAACTACCCAAACATAGACTGGGAGCATTACTCTAGCTCCAACACCCTAGCCCAAAGGTTCCTAGAATTTATAAACTCAAATGCTATGGAACAACTTGTTACCACTCCCACAAGAGGGGAAAACATACTGGACCTGATCATCACCAACATGGGGACTCTATGCTCCAGACCAGAAGTGTATCCCTCATTGGTAAGATCAGACCATAAACTAATCTCACTGGATATTCACATCCCGACCCCACCCCTGCCCAGAAAACCACAGTGAAAAACTTCTCTAAAGCAAATTTCACACTCCTCAAAACCGAGGTGGAATCCTCCAAAGCCCCCGTGCCTGTGGAAAATACGGCCCAGACTGCAGAATCCTTTATAAACGCATTCTATGAACACCTTCAGGAATGCATGGATCATGCGATCCCGAATAAAACCAAGACCCAATCCTCCAAAGGCAGACGTCCTGTCTGGTGGACCTCAGCCATAAACAAACTATACAATAGAAGGAGGAAGCTACTAAATGATAGAGCAAAATCCCAAAAAGGGAAGGCATCACTGATCAGTATTAGCAAAAGCTACGGGCACTCATAAAATTGTCTAAGGCCAGCTTTGAGAGAAAAATTGCACAGGACACTAAGGATAATCACAAGGCTTTCTTTAGTTATGTTAGGAACCTGGGTGGTAATTCCCAGATATGCTCAGAATTAGTCCAAAATGACAAAAAATACACTGAACCCACAGACATTGCCAACATCCTAGCTGACAGGTTCAGCGCAAACTCCCCCCCCCTCCCCACCAAAAGGGCAAATATCTATGCCAGCAGAGTGCTGCCCCCCGACATCTCAGATGCTCAGGTAAGAGCCGCCCTCTCCAAAGCAAAAAACACAGCATCAATGGGACCAGACGGTGTCCCGGCTGCGTCCTACATGAACTCCAAGAAGAGCTAAACCCAAACATAAAACTACTGTTCAATCTCAGCCTTACTACAGGATATGTGCCCAAAGAGTGGCGTACAGCAACAGTGGTCCCTCCCCATAAAGGTGGTGCCTCAACGGATCTTGGAAACTATCGCCCCATAAGCCTGACTAGCTTAGTCTGCAAAGCTATGGAAAGGATCATCATGGACCTCATAAATAAAGATATTGGGGACCTACAGACACTGGATGCTACCCAGTTCGGCTTTGTTAAGGGCAGAGCCTGCCTTTTAAACCTGGGTGATTTCTTAGAAACAGTCACCAAGGTGATTGACGAGAGGAAGGTGGTCCACACAGCCTACCTGGACCTCGCTAAAGCCTTCGATACAATACCCCACTCGGGCATTATAGATAAGCTCACCAGCTTAAATATAAACCCCTATGTCACTAGATGGATTGCAAACTGGCTCAATGACAGAACCCACATGGTTAGAATTGCTGGAGCCATGTCAGACTCCAAACTAGTTACAAGTGGCGTCCCACAAGGCTCAGTCCTGGGACCTCTCTTGTTCGGTATATATTTCTCGGAGGTACAGGCCAACACAGAAGGACTGTGGCTGACCAAGTTCGCAGATGACTGCAAACTGGGTGCCATAATCGACTCTCCAGCCGACACAAGCATCCTCCAAAAGGGCCTCATAGAAACAGACAACTGGAGCCAGAGCCATGGCCTCAAGCTAAATGCCAAAAAGTGTATAGTCATCCCCTTTGGCAAAAACAAAGTGCCCACAAATTACCACATAGGTGGTAATCCATTAAGTGCAGAAGAAGTAATTAGGGACCTGGGGACCCAAGTTGATAGCAATCTCTCATTTGACAACCACGTGGCCAAAGTGGTTAGAAAAACATTTTATATAGCCCACCTAATCATGAAGGGATTCACATCTAGATCAGGGGAGGTCATCATGCCTCTTTACTCATCCCTCATCAGGCCCATAATTGAGTACAATGCCCCTTTTGGGATGTACCTTACCAGACACCTGCAGCAGCTGGAAAGACCCTAAAAGTACCTCACCAAGAGGATCAAAGGGCTCAAACAGATGCCATATGCTGCCTGGTTAAAGAAACTCCAGCTCTATTCAGTGGCATACTGCCTGTTCAGAGGCGATCTGTGCCTGACGTATAAAGCCATGTCCAACCCGGAATTAATGGACATGCTGCACCTCAGAAAATCCAAATCCCATCGAGCTACGCGCTCGAGAGACTTGAACCTCAGCACTGAAATAAATAGGACATGCTGGAGGGACAGATTCATAACTCAGAGGCTCCCTTCACTCTGGAATAAAATTCCAGTCCAGGTTAGGCAGAGTCCCTCATTGACTCTCTTCAAGAGGAATCTTGATGAGTGGATGGGAGATCGTAGGTTTACCCCGGGTATCACTTCTGTGTCACTGTTAGACAGAGGCACAGTATACTAACCTCGAAAAAGGGCATAGCAAAATAAATTTAAAATGGGTGGTGAAAGCCAAACACATTCTGGCTAGGCTTATAAATGCCCTAGGGCAGATAGCCTAGTATGAACCTATGAACCTATGATACAATACCTCAACTCAGGCATTACAGACAAGCTCAATAATTTAGGTAAAAACCCTTTTATCACCTGCTAAACAGCTAACTGGCTCACTGATATGACCCAGGAGGTCAAAGTAGGTGAAACCACCTCCATCAAGAGGCCAGCCTCAAGTGGAGTCCCCCAGGGCTTGGTGCTGAACACAATCCTTTTTGGCATCTATTTCTCTGAAATGGAAGCAAATGTTGAAGGTTTATGGCTGACTAAGTCTGCAGATGACAGAAAGCTGGGGGTTATCAGTGACTCCCCTGCAGATACTAGCATTCTTCAAAAAGGCCCATCTCCCTTTAGAAGTCATCCATTCTAGCTAATTACCATGTTGATAATACTCGCCTAAGAGTCAACCCAGTGGTCAGAGATCTGGGTACTCACGTACACAGTAGCCTTACTTTTGGCCACCACATGGCCACAGTGGAGAGGAAATCTTTTTATGTTGTGGAACTTATAAGTAAGGGCATGGCATCTAGGTCCAAAGAGATCATTATCCTACTGTACTCTGCCCTTATCATACCAATCATAGAGTACAATGCTCCCTTTAGTATGTACCTAACCAGGTATATGCAGCATACAGAGCGATCTCAGAGGTTCCTTACAAAAAGAATACAAGGCGTAACAAATGTGGGTTACACAGAGCACTTTAAAGCCCTTTGCCTCGAATCAGTCTCCTATAGATTGCTGAGGGAGTGATCTATATCTGGGTTGGGCAGCGCAGTGGTGCAGCATTTTGCACCATCACCTCACAGCAAGAGGTCCCCCGGTTTGATTCTCAGCTGGGGTGCCTTCTGTATGGAGTCTGCATATCCACCCTGTGTTTGTGTGGGTTTCCGACGGGTATTCCTGTTTCCTCCCACATTCCAAAGACATGCAGCAGGTGGAATAGATTAATTAATTAAGTTATTACTCTGGTTAACTGTTTGAGTGCTTGATTGAATGGTTGAACAAAATGATGTTTTACATCAAACATCCTTTTTCTTATGTCAACAAAAAGAATAATGTCATTAAAAAACCTTTAACAAGGTCAAAGCATTCATTCTAAAAAAAACATGATACAACTGTACTTCTGTATAAAAATACAAGGACAATGAGTAAAAGCATTTATATATAAATACATACATGTAGATATATATATATATATATACTTAAAAATAAAAAACATAAAAAAGTGATGTTTAAACAACCGGACCACTGTCACAACCCAAAGGAATGTCAGTACTTAACAGAACTAAAAAGTGCAAAGGTCTAAATTCTAAACACTAAAATTGCCTAAAGTGTGAAACCATAAGTGTTTTCTTGTACTAGTAAAGAAATAAAATTTAAAATTTAATTTATATCACCTCAGTAGACTTCTCAACTTTAAAATGCATGTCAGTGATGTAACCTCGTTTAAACCGGGGAGAGTGTAGGAATTCAGCCTAAGCTGCCAAACCAGTTCACATTTTTCTAACATTAACTGGTACGGTCCACCTATTTCATCAACTACTATCTGGTCTATAACTTTAAACAAGAAAGCATGGAATGGGTTTTCATTGCAGTGTCTCGTTAGGGCATTGTTACTATTCCTCTTCTTTATATGATACGTGTGTTCATAAATCCTTTCTTTTAGTTTCCTGTCAGTTTTGCCGATATAAAAAGCAGGACACGACTGACAGGAAGCTAAATAAACCACTGATTTAGAATTACAACTGTACCAGCCTCTGGCTTTAAACATGCGTTGATGTACTGTCAAACTAGACCCTGTAGATATAAATTTACAATAATTACATGCCTCACATTTATATGTACCTTCAGTCCTAGTAGATCTCTTAACAGTGTTTTCCACAATACTCTTCAAGTTTCTAACCTTTCTAAAAATGATGACAGGTTTATCACCTAATTTCTCTGTTAAATCCTTCTCAAAGGTCAACAAGTACCAGTTCCTTCTAAGAATGCTACTGTATAGAAGTACAGAAGTACAGTTGTATCATTTTTTTTAGAATGAATGTTTTGACCTTGTTAAAGGTTCTTTAATGACATTATTCTTTGTGTTGACATAAGAAAAAGGGTGCTTGATGTAAAACACCATTTTGTTCAACCATTCAATCAAGCACTCAAACAGTTAACCAAAGTGATAACAATTAATTAATGTGGTTTGTTGGCGCCCTTTTTATTTTAAAAGTCGTGTTTGTTGTTTCTTTTTTTTTGTCTGAAGAAGACTTTCAATGATGGTCGACGCAAAGCGCTTCGCATTAAACTTTTTGGAGTTGTCCTAGCTGCATCGGAGCTTGCGTTTTTCTTTGTTTTTTCAAGAGTTGGTCGTGCTGTTGATTTCAAGGGTTTGTTGCTTATGGCTACAGATATTGGCTTGGATACCTCTGGTGAACTAACTACACAGCCATCTTTGTTTCCTGTTTCTGGTGTGAGTGAATCGGTTAATCTCATACAACTGTTGCAAGGGATGAATGAAAAACTTGAAAATTTGTCCACGCGTGTGGACAGCTTGTCACAACCAGGTGCTGCAGTAAGACCAAAGGTTACTGCAGTCTTTACTACTGCAAAACAGCTTTCGGAAAGTTTGTCTTTACCAAACAGTGCTGGTAATACAGTTGGAACTTGGTAATAGAGTTGAAACCGAAGGAGCAAACTCTTTAATTAACCACAGCACGCCAGTAAACAACGGCACCAGCGAAAATTCTAATCACTTAAAATTAACAACTGAGTCATCCTCGGGACATATAGGGCTTCCTAATGTTACAGAATGGTTAAAAGCACAACCGGCTTTTGCAGTTAACCGCAATGATGTACTTAGTGAACGCTCGGCTAGAGGAGGTGAGTCTTTATCTCTTAAGTTGAAAGAGATTGATCAGAAAATGTTGAAACTTAAAAAGTTGCAACTGGAAATAAATTATTTTGGAGAGTGCAAGAAGCAGGGTGTAGTACCGAAAGGTTTCCGATCCTGGCAGTACCCTTCGGGGTTAGAGGCAGGGACAGTGTTTTACAACTAACTGTTAATGTTGTTTGACAAGCATGGTACTGAATTAATGGATATGATGTGTAAACATTATTCCATATCTATAGAGTCTTTAACTAGTGAGATTACAGAGTTAAACCATGACATTAAGACACACCCTGAGTTTTTAAGGTATCACTATGATTACAAAAGGGTTTTTTCCTCTATTGACCAACAGTTAATCAAGAACACTGAAGTGAAGCTTAAGAAACTAAGAAGGGACATTAGTGACTATAAGAATGGGTTTGCATACCCAAAGCCACCGCCTTTTCAGGATAAAAGTATTTTTGGTGACCCTTTTATGCAACATATTAATGGTGTGAATACAGATAATGTTAACAACCCTGAGGTACCCATGAGGGTGGGATCGGGAGTCAATGACCTAGATTTGTTCGAGGAGAACTGGAGAGACAACATTTCTGACAAGCATCCTATTAACAACCTGGTCAGCAATAACCACTACAATGGTAATGAAATGAATGATTCTTTTTCCAACAGAGGCCAAACACCATCCACAGAGATACAACACGAGGGGCAGGAAGGAGAATCACAAATTCAACAGATAGTTAATGTACCTGTCATCTTGTTAAATTGTAGTGGTGATTTTAAGGTGTACAATTATTCTAGTTACACCATTTGTCAAGATCTGTGTGAGCTTTTCAGCAAGGGGTTGACCTTTGTACCCGAGGAGCATTTTGACTTGCCGGGGGTCTTACTTGACTTAAAACTATATATTCAAAAATTAAACTTGGCCTTAATATTTGGGGGTAAGGGCTTCAGTGATGACCCTTTAAGAGTGGCTAGTACCTATAATCCACCTGTTTGTCCCACTCTATCCTTGTTCAAACACGTGTGAGTTCGACTTGAGGAACTTGCGTAAGAACATTAAGAAAAATTATATTGAGAACATAACTGAAGATGAGGCTGAAGCTCTGAAGTTGGTTAGAGTCTTACCCGTTCGCTTTTTAAAACCGGACAAAGGTGGAGGTCTTGTGATCATGGACAATGATGACTATGAGATCAAAATGTTGGATGTGTTGGACAGTAAGATTTATGTTAGATCTAGCATCAGTGAAATGAATACTGCTTACAAGAAAGTTTTTTTCTTTTTTCAGGGATTTGTTGATTGAAGGTTTGATTAGTGTTGAAGTCTATAATTATTTAGAGATTTGAGACCAACAACACCTAATTTGTTCTGTTTACCTTAACTACACAATCCCCCTATGAATGCTTTAGTAAATGCAAGGTCTTCTATTACATATGCATGTTCTGTTTGTGGACTACTTATTAAAGAAATATGTGGTCAGGGAGGAACAGATATGTAAAGACTCTTGGGCCTTTTTGAAAAGTTTAGAGAAATTTAAATTCCATGACAATATTTTTTTCTTGAAAATAGATGTAGTGGACCTTTATTTTTCTATCCCACATGACATAGGGTTAGAATACATTACTAAGAAACTTTTATTTTATAAAGCAGAGAGTGATGAAATACGTTTGATCCAAGAATTACTGGATGTGATTTTGAACAACTATGTTAGCTTTAACTGTGACATTTGCAAGCAAGTGGTAGGTGTAGCAATGGGTTCCCCATGTGGGGCAAGTTACACTAATTTAGTGTTAGCACAATGGGAATGTGAACATATATTCAGTAAGGATATCTATGAGAGGGTCAAGCTCTATAACAGGTTTGTGGATGACATTTTCATCATGTTCCAAGGGAGTGCGGATGATGCACGTTTCTTTGTAGAGGCTTTAAACAATAGTACCTCTTTTTTAAGGTTCACATACACATATAAAGAGGACACCATTAATTATTTGGATGTGGAATTGAATAGGGACATTGTACGTAAAGGCTACTTGGCTAAAATTTACAGAAAGCCTACGTACTCAAACACTTTGTTGCACTTTTCCAGTTGTCATCTGTTCCATCAGAAGAAGTCTGTCCTAAAAGGACAACTAGTAAGAGCTGCTCGTATGACATCTGAGGACACTTTGTTTGAGGATGAATGTAATTTGTTGAAACACATGTTTATGAGTCATGGTTACCCAGAAATGATGATTGATGAGGTGGTGAAAGAGGTCGTTATAAAAAGACTGTTAGGCACCTTTAGTCCCATCCTCACTGTAAAAAGAGGAGAGGTTGATCTGGGTGTGGGAGAAGTGTTGAGTATTGCGGTCCCTACTGTAAGTTTACCACCGATGGATGTGGGTCCAACAGGTACAGACCTGGCAGGTTATAAGAGGAGTTTCATCACACCCTTCACTTTGGAAGCGAGGCTTATCAGTAGCATTCTTAGAAGGAACTGGTACTTGTTGAAATTTAAAAAGGATTTAATAGGGAAATTAGGTGATAAACCTGTCATCAGTTTTAGAAAGGGTAGAAACTTGAAGAGTATTGTGGAAAACACTGTTAAGAGATCTACTAGGACTGAAGGTACATATAAATGTGAGGCATGTAATTATTGTAAATTTATATCTACAGGGTCTAGTTTCACAGTAAATCAACACATGTTTAAAGCCAGAGGCCGGTACAGTTGTAATTCTCAATCAGTGGTTTATTTAGCTTCCTGTCAGTCGTGTCCAGCTTTTTACATCGGCAAAACTGACAGGAAACTAAAAGAAAGGATTTACGAACACACGTATCATATAAAGAAGAGAAATAGTAACAATGCCCTAGCGAGACACTGCAATGAAAATCCATTCCATTCTTTTTTGTTTAAAGTTATAGACCAGGTAGTAGTTGATGAAAAAGGTGGACCATATCAGTTATTGTTAGAAAAACGTGAACTGGTTTGGCAGCTTAGGCTGAATTCCTACACTCTCTCCGGTTTAAATGAGGTCACATCACTGACATGCATTTTAAAGTTAAGAAGTCTACCGAGGTGATATAAATTAAATTTTAAATTTTATTTCTTTACTAGTACAAGACAATACTTATGGTTTCACACTTTAGGCAATTTTAGTGTTTAGAATTTAGACCTTTTCACTTTTTAGTTCTGTTAAGTACTGACATTCCTTTGGGTTGTGACAGTGGTCCGGTTGTTTAAACATCACTTTTTTATGTTTTTTATTTTTAAGTATATATATCTACATGTACGTATTTATATATAAATGCTTTTACTCATTGTCCCTGTATTTTTATACAGAAGTACAGTTGTATCATGGTTTTTAAGAATTAATGTTTTGACCTTGTTAAAGGTTTTTTAATGACATTATTCTTTTTGTTGACATAAGAAAAAGGGTGTTTGATGTAAAACATCATTTTGTTCAACCATTCAATCAAGCACTCAAACAGTTAACCTGAGTGATAACTTAATTAATTAATGTGGTTTGTTGGCTCCCTTTTTATTTTAAAAGTCATGTATGTTGTTTCTTTTTTTTGTCTGAAGAAGTCTTCCAATGGTGGTCGATGAAAAGCGCTTCACATTAAACTTTTTGGAGTTGTCCTAGCTACATCAGAGCTTGTGTTTTTCTTTGTTTTTTTCAAAATGCCAATACTAGGTTGTCTTGAGACAACAAGGTTACCAAACTACCATCCTGTAGATGTCCTCATAGGGAAAGATTTGGATGAGGCAGTACCATGTGCTTATTTAGTTACATGCAGTCAGGCTTCAAGACAAGCATGTGGGTCTGGTAGCCTGGGAGAGACCCAGACAGACCACATACTTGCAACCAGGACTGCTGAAGTGGTTACTTCAGGGAGGGAGCTACTCTTTACTAGTGAGACTGAAGGTGAGCCACAGCTGCTTGTGGCTACTGATGTTACCTTGGGCAGATTGACTGCAAAGGTAGAGGTAAGTAGTAGTACCCAGGTTGACAGTGAGGCAATGCTGTCAGAGGATGCCAGACTCCCTGTGGAAGGGGAGCTGGGAAGGGTTACAAAGAGAGAGTTGAGACAGCTCTCAGACCCTACATTGCAATGCCTGAGTCAGGTAGCTAGTGAGGCACCTGATTCTCAAGGGAAAGGGGAATCTGTATACTTGGACAAAGGATTACTGTATAGAGAGTGGACCCCTGAGGGAGGGCTAGAAGGTGAGAGGAAACAGGAGTTGGTAGTGCCTAGCACCTATCATCTGGCACATCTAGCCATAGCCCATGATATTCCCTTTGCAGGCCATATGCTCATAAAACATACAAAGAGACATATTATGCAGAGGTTTTATTGGCCTGGAATTTCCAGAGATGTAACAGGGTACTGCAGCACTTGTGAGCAGTGCCAAAAGATAGACAAGGCAGGAGACAAGGTGACAGCTCCTTGGAGGCCTTTGCCTGTGATTGAGGAGCCATTTCAGAGGGTAGCTATGGATATTGTGGGGTCTCTGAGTACACCAAGTTGTACAGGGAAAAAGGTTATCCTAGTGTTAGTGGATTATGCTATATGATACCCTGAGGCAGTGGCTCTGTCCTCCATTGAGACAGATGAGGTGGCAAATGTTTTGTTAGAGATATTCAGCAGGGTAGGCCTCCCAAAAGAAATATTGACTGACAGAGGTGCCAATTTTATGTCAGACCTGCTGGTTTGTCTGTAGAAGTAGTGTGGAGTGAGGCTCCTGAAGGGACCCTTAAATCAAGAGCATCATTAGCATTCAAGAATATCATTGTTTTTTTAAAAAGCTATGACAACTCATTAAGGCAAGGTTTAAACAAACCCCCATCTGAATAATCAAACCTGATTCTTTATTATTTAGTAAAGTGTGCCAATCAACTTTAGAAAAACATTGGCCCTGGACCTTATCAATAACCGTAAATGTAAACTTGGCCATTTTGTGAATTAATGTGCGCTTATATAAAGCGTTTGTGGCTCTCCTGAGCTGTTTGGAAATCCAAAGCCTCAATGATCTGGACATCTGTCCTACATAAAACCCGAAAAAGAACAGGTAGCCAAATACACAATCCGTTCACTACAATTGCCATAACATAAAATATCATAAACCTTAGGGGCATTGGAACTAGTAAAGGTCTTAGTTTTAAATATATGGGGGTATGCAGAACAATGTTTTTTTGTTTGTGTTTTACAGTTATTACTTTTGGTTTGGTCTGTGCACATCTGTACATGCAGGTGTTTGTGTATGGGGCCTCTGAGTACCCCAAGTTCCACAGGGAAAAAGTATATCCTAGTAGTTGTAGATTATGCTACAAGATACCCTGAGGCAGTGGATTGGCCCTCCATTGAGGAGGAAATGGTGACAAATGCTTTGTTAGAGAGTTTCAGCAGAGTAGGTTTCCCAAAAGGAATACTGACTGACAGAGGTGACAATTTCATGTCAGACCTGCTGACTTGTCTGTGGAAGTACTGTGGGGTGAAGCACCTGAAGACCACCCTCTACCATCCCCAGACTAATGGTCTTGTTATGAGGTTAAACTCTACAATCAAGTCCATGTTAGGTGCATTTGCAGACTAGGTTAAGAGGGAGTGGGACAAATATATGCCCAATCTGTTGTTTGTTTACAGAGAGGTTCCCCAGGAATCCACGTGGTTTTCACTCTTTGAGGTTAAATATTGAATGTCAAAAATGTAACAACAGTGCACTTTGCTGGAAGAAAGCTGATAAGTCAAGCCTTGTATGACTGTTTGATTTCAGGGCTTGGAGCTGTGATGTCTGAACCAGCAGATTGCTTCTATTGTTTTGATACCAGAGTTAATTGCTAGATTTTACATATCTAATGTCTTTAATTACTGTGGTTTCCTGATCAGGTGCAAGATGAAAGCTATGTTGAACTCTGAGTTTCTGTTAGCCTGGGAAACCAGAGAATTGTTAAGAATGATATAATCTAAAATAAGTCAGCAGGATGTATTCTCAAGTGAAAGGACTTTCTCTGGAGAGAGAGAGAGAGAGAGAGAGAGAGAGAGAGAGATCATTTTGGACTGACTAAATCTGACAACAAATCACTCTACATGTAAGTTTATTTAGAACTGTGATTGCTCTTAGATAGTGGTAGAAAATAGTAAGTCTAGTCTGTTTTCTGTATTGATGTCAGAACTATTCTACTGTATTATTTTAAGCATTTTCCTGTGATCTCTGAACTCTTGACTAGCACTGTGTAGTAAGAAGTATTGTCTTGTGTTTTTATTATTATTAAATATTTTTAAACCTTTCAACTGTGGCTGTTTTATGTAGAGATAATTTAAGCTCTAGAGTACCTTGCATGTATATAGTGATACTGGCCAAACCACTCCAATAGCTTTAGCCCTAGGTCACACTTACTATTTGGATAATAATATTTTGCAGTAATAATTGGACACCCTTTGGTAAGGGCCTTTTTAGTAGCTGATATTAGTGGTTGGTGACAGCTGGTACTATCTTATAGACTGGCAGGAAGGGGAATAGCTGGAGAACCTGTGCCAGCCTTCCCCATGAGTGTCTGTGTGGTTGTATATAACTCTTATCTTAAAGTCTGTGTGTGTGTGTGTGTGTGTGTGTGTGTGTGTGTGTGTGTGTGTGTGTGTGTGTGTGTGTTTGTGTGGGTGTGTTTGTGTGTGTCAGCTATGTGGGCAGTGATACAAATCACTGGTTGGAAAGAGAGGGTGCAGGATGTTTTAGCTTGACCATTAGGTGGAGATCTGGACCATATAGCTGTGTCAGTGGGGAGTCTTATTGGATACCTGGAGAGAAAGGGAGAAACCAGCCCCACACTGACTGTGATATCTGTGTGCTCTTAAGGGAAATTATACTTTACTGTGTGTATATTTGTTATCCTTCCCAATGTGGACGCCCCTCACTGGTGTTTGTGGTGAGGACTTGAGGCTCCTTTATTACTAGGCCAGTGCACAGGCATCACAGTATCATCCAAAAAGACCTATCTAATAATAATTATTCATTAAGCAGACTGCAAACTTATTTATACCAAGCGTGTCATTTTTCTGAATAAGAATTTAACAGTTTCATATAGGAAGCCATATAAGGTACATTTGAAATATGCTAGAAAATTAACTGAACATGCATGTTTAATAATATTACAAAAGAGAGAAATAAAAGAAATAAATGAGTGTACCATGCTTAAAAAATAAAAAAAATCAGTGATGTGCAATATAAAGATATGGCAATCAGCAGAGGATGGGTTAGGATTTTTTTCCTGCACTCTTGGAATGGAAGCAGATTTTAAAAGCAACAAAGAATGGTAACAAACATTAGCAGATTTATAGGAAGATGAATTATTTAACTGTCTTCTGCCCTCCACTTTAATAGAAACCACATTTCTGACAATTTTCTTTTGTTAGTTTTTTAGCAAAATTGTATATCTGGAGGGTCCTGTATTATTTTTCTTGTCCATATTCCAAAAACAAACTTGTTACCTATGCCCTTGTAGCTTGAAGCATGGGCATTAATGCCCTTCTACCTTGCCAATAAACAAAACAGTTGTTCCCATAATGTGTCCAGGCTGTTCTTAAAAACATTTAAACTAGTACTTGCTTTAATGTAAATTAGTAGTCTGTTTCATGCATCAGCTATTCTGTCAGAGAACCAATTAGTACACTTCTCATTCCTATAGAATCTTCTACATATGTTATCTGATGATTCTCTAGTACTTTTTATAACCCCAAACATTCCCAGAGGTAGTTGTCCCTAAATGCCTTATATACCTGAATAAGATCTCCTCTTAAATATCTGTAAGAGACACTGTACAAGTTCAAACATTTTAGTCTTTCATAATAACTTAAATTTTCACATCCATGGATGCCCTTGGTATATTTACATTGTACTCTTTCCAGTTTACTCATGCTTGTTTTCTTATAGGGTTTCTATAGTGTTATTCCGTACTCAAGTTTGGGTCTAATGTAACTAACAAGCAATGACTTCATCATTTTTGATTTCCTAGATGTTATAAATCTTTTTATACAACCTGTAGTTCTATAACTATCATTAACAAATTGGTTGATATGATTAGAAAAACTCATAGCTGAATCTACCCATATACCCAGGTCCTTAAATGAGTCTACAGCTTCAATCACTGTGTGCTGTATTAAATATACAACTTTCAGTTTATGCCTCCCCTATCTCATATGCTTAGTTTTTGATGCATTTATCAGCATATTATTCTCCTGTGACCAAACGGTCAATTTAGTCAAGTTATTTTGCAGACATGCCTTATCTGTAACACATGTAATTAGTTTACCTAATTTCAGATCATCTGCATATAGAGTGTAGAACATCTCAGGTGAAAAAGTTAGGTCTGAAAGGTATAATCTAAACAAATAAGGGCCTGGGACAGAGCCCAGTGGAACACCCTGACTGCAACCAAGGATTTCACCTGTCCAATTGCTGTATAATAGTTGCCATGTCATATTTGTAACCCATGCAGCTATCCAGCTTATCAAGTCTACATCAATACCTATTTGTAATAATTTATTGATCAGTGTTTTGTGTATGACCCTGTCAAATGCTGACGTTGAATCTATATAAATTGCGTCACAGCACAATTTTTCATTCATAGCTGTTATTATATTGTTATAGAGCATCATGTTACAAGTGGTAATAAATCTGTTCTCCACATATGCATGCTGATGTATGGTTTCAATTCCCAACCTATCCAGTTCTGACAATAACGTATCCAATATTACCTTCTCCATTATTTTTCCACAACAGGAAAATAGACTTAAGGGTCTATATGACTCTGGGTTGGTCCTATTCCCCTTTCCCTTGAAGACAGGTTTAATAAGCACATGTCTCCAATCTTGAGGAATCTCCACATATTTATATGATCTAGTGAATAATAGTTATAATGGTACCATAAGTTCTTGCTGAAGTGTTCTCAGGTCATTGCAACTAATTCCGTCACCTCCCTGTGCTTTGTTTGGATCCGGTTTATGCAGTTCTTTTACAATATAGAGAAGTGTCAGTGGCAAAGGACAACACTCCCACAAGATAAGTGCTCCATTGAACATGAGGCTACATCAAGAGGATACACTGTAAATGAGATTTCAGAGAATTTATTAGATATTAAAATCTTATGCAAAGGTAAAGCTGCTCCATATTTTAGTCCACGAAAGGAAGACTTTAGTAATAGTGATATAGGTAGACCCTCTTTTCTTAAGGTTCCCTTGTATTATACTTTGGACAATAAAGAAATAGTAGAAATCTTTGGCAAACATTGGTCTGTACTTGAAGTGGACGATGATATTAGTAGAATAGTTGGTGATCAACCAAGATTTACATATACAAACAGAAAAAATCTGAGGAGATTATTATTGAGGATGAATTCTTTAAATATTATGATAATACAGACATTTATATTCATCAGGCTGTAAAGAGAAGACATAATTTGACTTATAAAGAGAAAATAGCATTGAAACAATTACAGGACAATGATTTTATTACAATCAAACCTGCTGATAAAGGCGGTTTGATTGTAGTTATGGATAGCACCCATTATGTTAGTTCTATGTTAAATTTATTGAGTGATGATAAGTTTTACTCTAAAATTATAGTTAATGAAGTACACGATTATGAATTCTGTGTATAATACTTTAAAAGATGTGTATGATAGATGTCTTATTACCAAAGAAATTTTTGATTATTTATGTGTCTCTAATCCCCTCATTGCGATAATACAGGGGCTCACAAAAATTCATAAAAACCCATCTAATCCACCAATGAGAGCCATTGTGGCTGGTGGGGGTTGGGTTACTGAGCCCCTTTCAGTTTATGTGGAGAAGCACCTTAGACCTATTATAAACTTGAATAAGTTTGTCCTTAGAGACTCAAAACAATTTCTTATTGATTTATATGATTGTCTTAAGGATGTTACTGATTTAAGTGATGTGTTTTTTGTTACTCTTGATGTACAATCTCTCTTTACAGTGATACCAAATGATTTGGGTATACAGTATATTTATGAATATTTAACTCAACATAGTACTTTTTCATCTGTTCAAATAGATCTGATAACGTATTTATTGGAGCAAGTTTTGTAGAACAACATTTGTACTTTCAATGATGAATTATACATACAATGGCATGGCGTCGCCATGGGTACCCCATTTGCGGATAGTTATGCGAATATGTTTTTGGCACACTGGGAAGGAACAGTACTCAGTGTCACTGATGAGTTTAAGACACATGTTCTGTTCTATCGACGCTTTGTAGATGACCTCTTTTTATTATGGAGAGGAAGTTTAGATGAGTTGGTGAAGTTTCATAATGTACTTAGCAACATGATTGGCTATTTAAAATTCATCATGAACTGGTCTCTCACTAGAATAGAGTATCTGGATTTGTATATAGAAAAACTGGGGAATGGTTTAGTTAACACAGGAGTGTTTTGTAAACCATGTTACAGAAATTAATTTTTGTTGATATCAAGTATGCACCCAGGTTACATTTTTAAAAACTTGATTAGAGGTCAAGGTGTCAGAGTCTCTAGGTTAAATGCCATGGACCATTGTTTTTCTGAAAA
Source organism: Protopterus annectens (assembly GCF_019279795.1). Classification (NCBI taxonomy): domain Eukaryota; kingdom Metazoa; phylum Chordata; order Ceratodontiformes; family Protopteridae; genus Protopterus; species Protopterus annectens. Next base: position 1,080,182,528 of record NC_056741.1, read on the forward strand.
ACTTAATAATTTAAAAGATAGACTCTCATCAAGAGGATACACTGTAAATGAGATTTCAAAGAATTTATTAGATATTCAAGCCTTACGCAAAGGTAAAGCTGCTCCATATTTTGGTCCACGAAAGGAAGACTTTAGTAATAGTGATATAGGTAGACCCTCTTTTCTTAAGGTTCCCTTGTATTCTACTTTGGACAATAAAGAAATAGCAGAAATCTTTGGCAAACATTGATCTGTACTTGAAGTGGACGATGATATTAGTAGAGTAGTTGGTGATCAACCAAGATTTACATATACAAACAGAAAAAATCTGAAGAGATTATTATTGAGGATGAATTTTTTAAATATTATGATAATACAGACATTTATATTCATCAGGCTGTAAAGAGAAGACATAATTTGACTTATAAAGAGAAAATAGCATTGAAACAATTACAGGACAATGATTTTATTACAATCAAACCTGCTGATAAAGGCGGTTTGATTGTAGTTATGGATAGCACCCATTATGTTAGTTCTATGTTAAATTTATTGAGTGATGATAAGTTTTACTCTAAAATTATAGTTAATGAGGTACACATGATTATGAATTCTGTTTATAATACTTTAAAAGATGTGTATGATAGAGGTCTTATTACCAAAGAAATTTTCGATTATTTATGTGTCTCTAATCCCCTCATTCCGATAATACAGGGGCTCACAAAAATTCATAAAAACCCATCTAATCCACCAATGAGAGCCATTGTGGCTGGTGGGGGTTGGGTTACTGAGCCCCTTTCAGTTTATGTTTTGAAGCACCTTAGACCTATTATAAACTTGAATAAGTTTGTCCTTAGAGACTCAAAACAATTTCTTATTGATTTATATGATTGTCTTAAGGATGTTACTGATTTAAGTGATGTGTTTTTTGTTACTCTTGATGTACAATCTCTCTTTACAGTGATACCAAATGATTTGGGTATACAGTATATTTATGAATATTTAACTCAACATAGTACTTTTTCATCTGTTCAAATAGATCTGATAACGTATTTTTGGAGCAAGTTTTGTAGAACAACATTTGTACTTTCAGTGATGAATTATACATATAATGGCATGGCGTCGCCATGGGTACCCCATTTGCGAATAGTTATGCAAATATGTTTTTGGCACACTGGAAAGGAACAGTACTCAGTGTCACTGATGAGTTTAAGACACATGTTCTGTTCTATCGACGCTTTGTAGATGACCTCTTTTTATTATGGAGAGGAAGTTTAGATGAGTTGGTGAAGTTTCATAATGTACTTAGCAACATGATTGGCTATTTAAAATTCATCATGAACTGGTCTCTCACTAGAATAGAGTATCTGGATTTGTATATAGAAAAACTGGGGAATGGTTTAGTTAACACAGGAGTGTTTCGTAAACCATGTTACAGGAATTCATTTTTGTTGATATCAAGTATGCACCTAGGTTACATTTTTAAAAACTTGATTAGAGGTCAAGGTGTCAGAGTCTCTAGGTTAAATGCCATGGACCATTGTTTTTCTGAAGAACTTACTAATTTAAAAGATAGACTCTCATCAAGAGGATACACTGTAAATGAGATTTCAGAGAATTTATTAGATATTCAAGCCTTACGCAAAGGTAAAGCTGCTCCATATTTTGGTCCACGAAAGGAAGACTTTAGTAATAGTGATATAGGTAGACCCTCTTTTCTTAAGGTTCCCTTGTATTATACTTTGGACAATAAAGAAATAGCAGAAATCTTTGTCAAACATTGGTCTGTACTTGAAGTGGACGATGATATTAGTAGAATAGTTGGTGATCATCCAAGATTTACATATAAAAACAGAAAGAATCTGAAGAGATTATTATGCCATAAACAGGGTAATAATCGTAATAATTATAGTAAGGGGTTGACCCGTCCATGTGGTACGTGTAACTTCTGTGATTATATTGATAGTTCTGATAAGTTTCATCATCCAGATCTGTAGAAGGATTTTAGTTTTCAAATAGAAGCCACATGTAAAACTTCCAACCTCGTTTATTGAGTGGAATGCCAGTTCTGCCATACTTTTTACATTGGCAAGACTAATAGGGTCCTTAGGGATAGGATCCAAGAGCATGTTTACCATATTAGAAAACAATCGGATCATAATGCCTTAGCCAAACACATAGCTTGCTTTGGATGTGATCACTACTTCGCATTTAAAGTTATTGAGATTATCTCTACTAGTATAAGAGAAGGAGATATTATGAACCATACAGAGTTTAGAGAAAATAATTGAATTATCATTCTCAGGGCAGATAGGGGGCATGGCCTGAATGAAATGGCCACCATTAAACCTTTACTTAAAAAGCGTAGGATACCAAAATAATTCATACTAGCAGGAAGATATAAAATAGAACATATATATTCCCTGTGTATTTGTTAGGCTGTACATTTTTTGTATGCCTTTAGATATATATCTTTAATTTTGTATCATCTTTTGCATCTTAATTAGTTCCTATATGCATTCATGTAGATCAAGAATGCTTATATATGTTATTTACCTGTGTACCTTTAAATAATTATTTTTTAATTGGGATGTCTCTGTGATTGGTTTTAACTTTTTTGAATTTTTATATAAGGACCACAATTTGATATTAATGTTTGTCAGTCTGAAGAATCTACTTAGCGAAAGCGCTTACTGTGTGTTTTTTACAATAAATATTTTATGAATTTCAACGTCCTAGTGGTACTTGGCTGCTTTGTTGTTATCACTATTTCTTTTTCAATATAACCTAATTTGACTCCAGTATCTGTGGTTACCTGGATGTCACTAGGACAACTTATCACCCCTTTTGTGGAGCCAAACTATTTTGCATAAGATTTTGTAAATATATCTATAATCTGTTGTGTCTGAGAATAAAATTTAGACTCTGCACACAGTTTGTCAATTTGTGTGACTCTACTCCTTCCATATCTTTTGTTCAATAAAAAGTTTTCCTATTATGCTCAATATTTTTATATGCATTTTCTTCAATTTTTTTTTTATCTTGCCTCACACTACACTTAATCCATTTGCCCAGGTTGTTTATTTCAGATTTCAAAGTTTTAGTTTGACCTCTCTTCTTTTTCTTATATTTTTTGTCTCTCACCTTAATCGGATATCTTGTTCTTATGAAAATATATCCCCTTGATGTTGTATGGTTAGATCCTGATGTTAAATTTATTTTTTGATTTTTTTGCACTCAAACAATTTGTCTTTCAAAGCATTCCACATTCCATTTGCAGTTTTTCCACTGAACACCTCACTGCAGTTAGTTTTACATGGAGACTGGTTTGCTTGCATATAATCAGTAATTAACCTTCTGTTCATTGGTTTAGATTTCAGTATGGCAGAATTATCTAGCAGCAAATTAACCCCATGATCACTGCACATCAAGGGTGGTAAAACTTGATCTAAAGTAACGGTAATTTCTTTAGGAACACAAACAATGTCTAGTATGTTTCCTCCCCTGGTAGGTTTTTTTACAATCTGAAGCAATTGTTCTTGAATATACTTTGTGAATAATTTCCTTACTAACATTGTTGAATCAATATTATTTTAGTATGTTTCTGGTAAATTTACATCCCAGCTAATATTAATCTTCCCTCCTGTGTTTCATGCCAGAAATGTATAAATTCTGCTAGGTCATCTTCACTTGACTTTGATGGTCTATAGACTTCAACAATTGTTATATTTTCCAGGGTTGTCTTTATAGTCACAGTTACACAGTCTATAGTATTGGTGTTATCAGCAAACATGTAATAATGACAGGTGTCATAATTATCTTTAATCCTTATAACAGCTCCACCTGTTTTTTGTTAGAATGTCTATTATAGTAAAACATTTATACCCTGGCAGAACTGGTTTTCAGTCATTGTTCTTTAACCATGTTTCACAAGCAATAACAACATAGATCTTGTGGGAATGCAGCAAATTTTCACATAATAAACTTTATTATTAATACTCCAAGCAATAACAACCATCAGAGATGCATCAAATGTTGCTATCTGTGAACTATTACATTTTTGACCTGGCAAAAATCCTGCCTAGCGTTTGTCAAATATTGCAAAATATCTGCTGCAAAAATTCTCTTCCCTGATCTTGACAAATGCACGCCATCCTGTGTGAACACGTGTGCCCAGAACTAGGCTTGGATGATTTACACTTTTCCATTTTTAAAAACAGGACATTTTTTTCATGTAGGTATTTACCCAAAAATATTTTCATTTACAGTGACCTGACTATCCTTTCTACAAGTGATTTGTGAAAAATACGTCCTAACACCAGTACAAGCTATATTATCTAAGAGAGCTGTCAGTCTCCTACTAACAGTCAGAGAATCCTTGCGGATGACATCATTTGTACCAACATGAATAAAAATTGATCCATACTTCCTTACATTAAGGCATTCCAAGGCTTGTCATCTTCTATTTTTGCTCCTGGCAAGCATAACAGTATTCGATGTTCATTATCTTCTCTGCAAATATAAGTATGTCTATCATTTGTTAAGAAGGATAGATCTTCATTACCATTACTCTTATTAATCCCACTGTTTTCATTGTGTATTAAATCCACAGCTTGAGCCATGTAGTAAACATCTGTCTTTCTCTTCTTTTGTCTTACAGTAATGTTCTTCAGTCTTTTCATGTTCAGTTTTGATTTCTTCCTTTTCACCTGTCTCTTGCCTCTTTTTCTACCTTCTCTGTTGGAAAAATGATGCCCTTTTATCACCATTGCCTGTAACCTGTGTGTTACATAACAAATCAGTATCCGTTTTACTACATATTCTCTTTCCTTTACAGTCATTAGTCAGATTCTTTATCTTCCTTGTTATTTGTTGTGAAATTCTTCCTTTCTTTCTTTTTTTTGTTTCCTTCTAAACAAACTGGATCCTCAGATTGCTGAATACTTGCATCCAGAATTCATTGTCTTGTTTCATGGGGGTTGAATGATCTTTGCAGAGAATAGATGCATCATTTCCTAAATGTGTTCTGTTTATTCTATGCCTAACATTATTTATTTCATCAGTCCGGTCATTACCTCTGTTTGCAAATGTTTCATCTCACAAGCCCTTGGTTAAACTTATCAAAAAAGGCCCTTGTGGTCATAAGCCTAGTAACACCTACAAACCTATGAAACTATAATATATTGATGATGATGATGATGATGACAGATGTCAAAGGCAAAGCAGATGAATTGCAGCTGATTTCATAAATAAGGGAGTATGAATATAGCATGTAATGATGGTTAGTAAAACAACCTGTTCAGCTACTCAAGGAAAGATATGATCAGCATATGGATGCTAACAATGTTGCTCATACCGATGCTAATAAATTAAAAACAACTTTAGGGCAGACCCTAGAGGAGAAACAGTGCTGTAACATGAATTATTGCAATTGCTGTCTATGGCAAAAATTAAAAGGTGGAAGAAGCACAGAATTCACATATTCAGTTAATGTTTTTGCATTTAGTAGAAAGGGAAGAGTTTGGCCTTAGTCAGAAAGTTGGTGAACTATGTAAAAACAACTGTTTATACATGGACAATAATAGGTCACCTCATCTTAAAGGGAAGTTTCAAGAATGCATATTTAAGGATGTTTCTGATAGTTTTAACCATTTCTTTATAGGTTCATAGGTAGGTACTAGGGTATCTGCCCAAAGGCATTTATAAGCCTAGCCAGAATGTGTTGGTTTTCGTCACCCCCTTAGATTAGTTCCCTGTGCCTCTGTCCAGCAGAGTCACTGAAGTGATTCCCAAGTTAAACTTTCTGTTTCCCATCCAAGGTTTCTTGAAGAGTGTTAGCGAGCTCTGCCTAATGTAGATTGGGATCTTGTTCCAAAGCATGGGAAGTCTCTGGGATAGGAATCTATCCCTCAGAGCATGTGACTTGTGGGGATAAGGTTTTCTTTAGGTGGTGCATGTCCATCAATTCTGGGTTGGACGCTGTAATTTCTTCAGTCAAGCTGCATAGGGCATCTATTTGAGGCTAGTGATTACATCCCACCTCTTTTGATCTGGGATTTTCGGGGACTACCACCTATGTGGTAGTTATGACTATGCACTTTTTGGTATTTAGCTTGAGGACATGATTTTGACACCAGGTATCCGTCTCAGTGAGACCCTTTTGGAGGATGTCTGTGTCAGCCGGAGAGTCAATTATAGCCCCTAGTTTGCAGTCATCTGCGAACTTGGTCAGCCATAGTCCTCCTGTGCTTGCTTGTACCTCTGAGAAGTATATGCCGAACAGGAGAGATCCTAGGACTGAGCCCTGGGGAATGTTACTTGTAACTGGTTTAGAGTCAGACCAAGCTCCCGCAATTCTCACCATGTGGATTCTGTCCGTGAGCCAGTTGGCAACCCATCTTCTGATGTAGGGGTTTATGTTCAGGCTTTACTGAGACAATTCAAGCCTTAGCTAGCCAATTACCTCCTAGCTCACCTGGCCCTGATAGTACCATCCCTATGAACCTACTCTCGTTCAGCTTCCAACCAGTGTCCACGTCACTTATCCCTACCTTGATCAAAAAATTAAAACCCACCACACTCTCTGCTGATCAACTCCCCACTGAGTACCTTCAAAAATCAGCTGATGCTGTTGCCTACCCAGTATCAATACTAATTAATCGTACCATAGCAGAAGCTAAAATTCCCACCATTTGGAAAACATCCTACGTAATCCCACTACATAAAGAAGGCTCTTCCACTGAATTCTCCAGTTATAGACCAATAGCTATACTTTCTCTACTTGCAAAGATTATGGAAAAATGTATACACAAACAACTCATGCACTACGTAATCCAGAATCACCTCATGGCAGATACCCAACATGGCTTCCATCCATACCACAGCACTGCTTCAGCCCTACTAGCTTTTTACCAATACCATAAACAATAACCGTAACAATAATCACATATCATCAGCCCTCTTCTTGGATCTTTCCAAGGCATTTGACATGGTTGACCACCAACTTCTGATTCACACCCTGCAAACTTTCTGTCTAGATTCTAAAGCCCTTCAATGGTGTAAATCCTACCTCAATGGGAGACGGCAGGCTGTTCTTTCGCAGAACAAGCTCTCTAACCTACTACCTAACAACCTTGGAGTACCACAAGGCTCCATACTAGGGCCCCTACTGTTTTTCATCTTTATTAATGACTTGTATACTGTCATCCCAAATGTCAGCTGTATCCAATATGCTGACGACTCCACCCTGATTTGCTCAGCTACATCATATATATATATATATATATATATATATATATATATATATATATATATATATCAATTGTAAGATCGCATTGTCATGGGGAAAAGAGCAAATTCCCTGATCCCCTCTGTAATGCAATCTCTGTACAAACAGTTCCTCATTCCATAAAGTCAATCATATGGGTTCAGCTATATGCAGTTCAGCATTACAGAAAGTTGAAATACTGAATGGGATCTTTGTATATGTGTGTGGGGGAGGTAAAAGCTGTGTTTTCCCTGTCATGTACTAAATTCCATGAACGTTACTAGCCATGGGAAATCCCTCATATTAACTTTACCCCACCGTATGCACCTTATCATTTGACTAATTTGATATGAACTTTCTATTTGAGATACAATTTGCAACACACTTTCCAAGTTAAGAGATCCTAAGGCATCCTAAATGTTATGGTCTGCTACCCAGTCCACCTTTAATACTATAGAAAACTGGCTCTTTAAACATCGATTGATGCTAAATCCCAAAAAAACTAAAATGCTGTTATTCTCACCAACACAAAGGTCTGCTGCTTTTACCTTTACCACAAAAGCAAATGATGGCACAATAATCTCCACCGACCCCTCTACAAAACTATTAGGTGTCATTATTGATAATAACCTAAAATTCGACCTACATGTAAACCATTTGATCAAAACCATCAATAAAAACCTAGGATCACTTTACAGAATAAAAGCCTTCCACACCCCTCCAGCCAAAATTTCCATAGCTCACTCTCACCTACTTTCAGCATTTCTATATGCATCCCCCCTACTCTCTAATCTAAACAAGACTGTACTTAATAACCTCTCAACCTGTTATAATCACATTGCCAGGTTTGCCACTTGTCTGCCTTTTAGGACACACCACTGCATCAATCTTAACCAGCTTGGGTGGCTTGAACTACCCAGTCTAATCCAATATAACCTACTGATTATGGCTAATATATATCTAAATATATATATATATATATATATATATATATATATATATATATATATACACACATATCAATTGTAAGATTGCATTGTCATGGGGAAAAGAGCAAATTCCCTGATACCCTCTGTAATGCAATCTCTGTACAAACAATTCCTCATTCCATCAAGTCAATCATATGGGTTCAGCCATATGCAGTTCAGCATTACAGAAAGTTGAAATACTGAATGGGATCTTTGTATATGTGTGTGGGGGAGGTAAGAGCTGTGTTTTCCCTGTCATGTACTAAATTCCATGAACGTTACTAGCCATAGGAATTCCCTCAAATCAACTTTACCACCGCCGTATTCACCTTATCATTTGACTAATTTGATATGCACTTTCTATTTGGGATACAATCTGTGACACACTTTCCAAGTTAAGAGATCCTAAGGCATCCTAAATTTTATTACAAAGAAATACTCTGAGCAACATAAGAAGATGGTTAGTAAAGCTAATAGATTATGGGGTTGTATATTAATGACTAAAAAATTAGGGGCTCTGTTGTTTTTATATATCAGTCCGGTATTTAATTATAGATATACAATTCGGTAAAGGATGTGAGGCTGAATGTAGGGAATAATGGTTTATTCAGAGATGGAGTACATCAGTTTGTTTTCAACTATTATAAAAAATTACAAATTTTCCCTTTATTTAAGTGATGGCATCAAATAACACAGGAAGGAGAAAATCTTGATTAACCTTAGAAAATAAAGGGGATTATGGATATATCATCATGGGAGCAGCTTTACATTTACTATTAAGAAATGATATGTGTTACAACTATATCTATAGAAGCATTTCTGCAAATGAGTTATTGGATCCTAACAAGTTGCCTTAAGTGCACAAACAAACAGACAAATAAATTTAGATATGTTTATGAACAGATAGCTGAGAACACATAGAATATGTTCCTTAGGAGGGTGCAGATTTGAAAAACACTGATAAGTATAAAACAGCTTAATAAGAGATTATTTAAGCCTGCTTGAAGATGCAAAAGGAAATGGAAGTAGTTATTGCGAGGTCACTCTGATTTTGGAGTAGCATTAATATTCGGTCAGATATGCTTCACAGTCACCTGGTCACTAATGCCCTTCCAGGGGGGTTGGGTGTTGCCATTTCTGAAAGTCAGGATGCCATGTCAGAGCTAGATAATAGGATGGTTAATGGCACTGAACATAGTACTATCACTAACCATGTCCATGCTTTATCATCCTGTAGTCTGATAGTGTATTTTGAGCATTGTTTAGAAAAAGCAGAATTTGGATGTGGGATGAGTAAGTTATAATAGAAATTAATAGTTATTTCTGTAACTGTCCTTCTAAATTAACCAGGCTGCAATAAATTAAAATCATTTCTATTGCAAAAGAAATTTTGCATTTACATATGCAACTGAAATAAATGTTTTCCACCAAACAGTTATGTTAGATACATATATATCCTCAATACTTGAAATGAGCAAAGAATTACAAATACAGGCTTGCATTACTTAGCACTGTACTGTGGCGCTAGCCAGTTCTAAAGTCCCTCACATAAAGTATTTAACTTATAACAGTAATAAACTAAATGCAATCTGTCGTTATGGTTACATAGTGATATGTGTGTGTGTGTGTGTGTGTGTGTGTGTGTGTGTGTGTGTGTGTGTGTGTGTGTGTGTGTGTGTGTGTGTGCGTGTGTGTGTGAGCTAATGAAATAACTACAGTAATAAAATGCCTGCATGCATTTTACTATACAGTTCTTCCAAAGACTTCAGTTTGAATATAAACCTTATGTAGGTTGATCCAAATCTCCTGTCTCCGTATGTTATTTATTAAGCCTCTTGACATGACATGGTATCAGAATGTGGTGAAATATCTAGAGCTACTGAAGAAATACATCTGTCAACATGACAACTATGTTTGATTTCAATATTTTCTGTGTTAGGTCCTTGTCAGAAAATTGGAAAGTGTGATTCCAGAAATTAAATATATTCACCACTGCAGGTAGATCAGATGAAAAGTCTAGCAGTTTCAGTGTGTTGTGTCCCTGCATGTTGCTATGAAAGTGATTGTAATATTCAACTCTTTTACTTTTCTCAAACAAGTGAAAAGGACATTTGCACACTATAGAATAATTCAGAGATTAGAGCTCATAGAGCATATTTCAGTTATTAACCTTGCATCCTTTCTAAGAACTTAAATCTCCTGTGAAGAGTATTATTGATTATATTACTACATTTAAGTATAATGCTAATAAATGTGAATTTGGTGAGATACATGATTTATATAGAGTCCCTACATTATCATAAATAAGGAAACAAGAGACAGACTTTTGAGAGTAACAGCCATGAGCTTATTAAAACCAGTGATTTATAAAGAGCAAGCAAAAGGTCTTTGACACAGTCATATCTTTTAACTACAGAAAATATTGTGTATAATATAAAGTGTGAGTCAAAAACAATGCAGACATAAAAAATAAAGTTAGGATATGTAGTAAAAGTAAATAATATAAAACAGAAAGCCATAAGAGGATTAGAAATGAAGAAGAGAAGTATGGTCACATAATTTTCATTTAAATTTGCAGTACCTGTGAGGACAAACATGACAAGAAAAGTTGTCCATCATTTAATCAAGTTTGGCAAATCTGTGCTAAAAAGGACAGTTTATAAAGATGTACAGACCCAAAAACAAAACTCAAATGAGTTTGCATTGTTTGGGGAGAAATATGACAAATAACTACTTACTTGTATAGTGGAAATGAAAAAGACTAAATGCAGTTAAATCTGATAACGCATGACAAAGGTAGGAGTGTTAGGTTGACTATTGATAAGAAATAATGAAAATTAATGGATAAAACCTGGAATGTAAATTAAACAAAGTTAGAGAGTGAAATACTTTGTCAGAAGATAATTTTACATGGCTGGGGTTAAATCGCTGTGGAAAGAAAGATGTGTCTACATTGTGAACTTATTTTGGCCTCTGACTGGCATCATTAGTTCAGAAGGTTCTGATATGAGGATAGTTTCTACACACATCAGTGGAAGTGATGGCACATTTGTGAACTACATTCTTGTCTGCACTGAAAGCTAGTCAGGGAATATAGATGATATTAGTTGTCGTGCCTTTCTGCTTATCACGGTTAGGGGTCGCCGCAGCGGAACTCCGGTCTGCTAATGTTTGGTAGTGGATTTTTACATGCCGAGTTACCAGCCCTGACGCACAACCTTTAACGAAGGCACACCCATTCATGTATGCCTCCACATAGAAGACACTCTAGCTGAGAATCGAACAGGACAGCGTCTTGCTGTGAGGCGACAACACTACCGATGATATTAGTAAACACAGGAAATGCTGTAAATAATACAAATGCCAAAACTCCACAGCAGTGCAGAAAAGAAAGCCAGTAAAGGTTCATACACCAGTAGGCAAAGACAAAGCCAAGCCAGACCAATATGGTATAAAGTTTAATACAAAATATCCACACCAAATAAGCACTTTCATTTCACCCATGGAAACTTCATCATAATGATGTTTTGTCACAAAAAAACTGTTAAAATAATCCAAAGCTGAATGTGAGTGGCTTTAAGGTAATTATACAACATTTGAAAATTTAGAGAAACATCACTGAAACCTGTTTAACATATATACACCCACATATCCATAACACAATTTGGTAAAAATATTTACAAATATTTACAAAAATGTATGTACACAAATATTATTTACAAAAGTGTATAGAATCTCCTAAACATGACAACAAAGGTGTTATAAAATGTTTGCTTTCAGTTTCAAGGCAGGAACTATAGAAAGGTAATAATTTAAACCAGGGTTTACACAGGCATCAAAAAACATTTGCCATAACATCTCTTGATATTCCAACCTAGTCACCACCCCTTTCTGGAATATGAACTTGTTGTATCACCCAGAATTTAAATTTGGCTAAGGGACAAACTAAACAATGTCTATACAGGGCATTGCTGTCTTTGCCTCTGTTTAGATCATATAAGTTCTCATATATTCTCTGTCTAAGACATCTCCCAGTCTTGCCTACATAGAATGCATAACAGATGGTGCAATATGCCATGTATACTATTCTTTTAGAGGCACAATTGTGGTGATATTTATAATGTAATCTCAATTTAAATAAGACATTTAATATATAAAATGTGAATTATAGTTTTGTAATATTGTATTATTGCACATTTAAATATTTGGAAGTGTTTTTATATATTTTTATGTCATTGATAAGATGGTTCTGAATTAATTTAAAAGCATTTTTAACTTTTTCCCTTATAAGGACTTCCATACATTTTGGCTCTTAATTGACAATCAGCTTTAATTGTTCATCAGGGACTATTTAAGTATGGTATTGGTGCATTTTAATTTGTTCTGAAGAAGTATTCAGTTACAAGACGAAAGCACGCTTGACTACTGGTTTGGATTATTGTAATAAATCAAATTTTTGTCTGCTTTGGATGTTGCTGCGGCACTTTTTCCTATGGTTTCCATAGGGATTGCTTTGTCTGTTCATTGGTTGAAGTTTGGCAAGTTCCTACCTGTTTTTTTGTTCTTCATGAAAATGAGTTACTCAACCATAAACTTAACATTTCCTCAGAAACTGCAAGCTGAAGTTAAAATATCAAATCATCGATGCACACTCTCAGTGAACATGATCACCATGTAATCAATTAAATATTACAATTTCTGCAAAACAAAACAGTGGCTAAATCACGACTCTTGAAGGCCAGTAGGCCATAACATTCAGAAAAGAAGCTGTGAGCCAATGAACCTATTTATTTTATTTAACATTTGCTTGCCAGGAAACTCCAGGGAAGAAACGGTCCAGACACATGGCATTATAATGTTGGAGGAAACTGGAGCACTTAGAGGAAACCCCCAAAAATGCAGGGAGGTTATGCAGACTTCACACACAAGGTACCCCAGCCAAGAATCAAACCAAAGAATCTCTTGGTGTGAGCCAAGCACATTAACCACTACACCACTGTGCCATCCAGTGAATGATCTATGAAGGGAGCTAACCCATTTACACATATAATCATTTGGTTCCAGTATTCCCTTTCTCATATTCACCACTTGTAGGAAAGGCATAATATATCAGAACTTTCACCCTACTAAAAACTACAGCAAGGTAATCTTCCAACACAGATATGACTGCTAAACACTTTTGTAGGTTACACTCCCCCCCAAAAAAAAAATCATCTGCATAATCTCTCTCTCTCTCCCTTTGCAGCATACCTCTCAACTATTTCTTTGCTCAGGAAATAGGGACAAAGCCAAAACAAAGAGAAACAAAGCCCCAAAAATTAGTAATGATTTTTAAATATTATTGCAATTCACTTAGAAAATTAGTTGAACAACGAGCTTGGTATCAACATAAATTTTCTGAAGAATAAGAAGTATGAAAATTTACGACTTGGCATTATTCACAGACTATAAAAGTCAACTAGAAAAGTAAAATACATCATGAGACACAGCCCAGGGCAAAAAGTAAAACATAGTAATTCACCATCACTTTAAACTAGTACATCAGTTAACACCTTAATGGAAACTTTGGTGGATGCTTTATTTGCTTTGCTTTTATGTAATCTGATGAACTGAACTCTAGCCTCCACTCTCCAGCTAATCATGAACAAAACAGTGATGCTGACAATTAAAGGTCATTCTATCATACGAATAAAACTCCAGAAAATAAAAAAATAGAGTGACCACCATAGCTGATGGCACAAACTTTAATAATGTCAAAATAAAAAAGTACATGCACAGATGAAACAAGTAAAACATCAGATAAGCGCTTTCACACTAATTGTGCTTCATCAAATCTAAACTACAGGAAATGGAGGAAACAATTTAAATCTCTATACACCAATGAAAACCCCCAAATCAATGAGGTCATTTCCATGATTTCGGTGCCAGTTTTAAAGGAATGTTATCATTTAATCCTGGAAATTTAGCAGCTTATAAACCAGCAATCCACCTCATTTCAGCAGCTTTGGTTCTGTTGATCAAGTCACTCCCATTATAACATCAGGAATGAGCTGTATAACCATAAAAACAAAGGAATGATCTTTATTAATGGATATATGCTTAAATCGGGCATTAACCATATTATGTTATTATCTCACCAAGATGTTGTAAAACACCCTCCTTTTACATCCTATTCATTTTATCCACAAAAAAGGCTCTGCAGGACCTGCGTTGAGTCAAATAGACTAAATCTTTTGTTTTACAATCTGCATAAAATTCAAAGGTAAAAACTCAACCTGTCACAGGATGTATAAAGGCTTTGGTACAAGACATTATATTACAGGCTTTGCATGTTCTACATGGATATGTACCAAGCTTTGAAGATCTTACATCATGTTTTATGTGGGGATCATAGCAAAGCTGTCTCTTAAGTGACAAATTATTCTTAAAAACAAATTTTGGTCTATCATCTACAATACTTTTTATTTTGTTATCAGAAAGAATAATCATCCAATTTTGGGCTACAGTATCACAGACCATACTAATGTCATTACTAGAAGTAAGGGGTACCCTACATGAATTAGTACCATAGGCTCAAGGTATCTCATTGGCGGCTAATCCTCTATGAAAATAAAGCATATCCTTTGCGTGTTGCAGGCTATTAACCTCTGATAATGACACGTTAATTTCATGCTGCCTATATACTGTATCCAAAAAATCTTCAGTTAGCTTCTCATTGCCCTTAAAATAGGCTTAATTATTAGTATGCAACCTGGACATCCTTAAAAATTGACCTTTCAGCGCATTCCCAGATATGTGATTGGGGTGCATACATGAATGATGTAGAAGGCAATTCCTTCTACAATCTTTTCTATACAGTGATGTTTCAATGGAACCATTCCTCAAAGTTAGAGTTACATCAAGAAAATCTATTGCTTGATCAGAATAATGTAATGAAAGCTTAAAGCATGTACTGTGACTCTCTAAAAAATTAACAAAACACTCCAAAGATTCATTACGTCCATTCTATAAAATAAAACTATCCTCAACAAAGTGCTTATAATAGAGAAACGTGATCTGAATGCATGATTAGTGAAAACAACCTGATTCTCCCAGTTAGCCAACACTAGGCTGGCATAACTGTTTGAGCAGGGTGTCCCCATCTGACACCCAACTTCTGCCAATAAAATTCATTATTAAAAACAAAAACATTATTTTTCTAAAACCAACTCTGATAGTGTACAGATCAAGTCTATATGTGCTATTGTGTATTCACTATTATTATATAAAAAACTCCTAATGGACTCAATCCCCAAATCATTAGGCATGATGGTAAAAGGAGAACAGATATCAAGAGTGGCTAATAGCAAGTTATATTCCATATGGCCCAAATGTTCAACAAAATCTACCCAAAATCTTAAAAAATCTTTGGTATCCTTAATTACTGCTTGTGCTTTAACAAGTAATTTATTGAGCTTGCTTTCAAAAAAATGGAAAGGGATTCCTTTGCCCATCCATGTCCTGAGACAATAGGATGCAATGGGAGATTAACAAACTGTTTGTGAATTTTGGGAAGCCCATGTATTGTTAGAATCAAAGGTTTCTCAATGAAAAAAGTTATGCAATTCTTTAGTCAACGGTGAATTCATGACCAGTTCATAAAGATGGGTGTGTACTTGCTGAATCAAATTGTTATCAACCATAGTAATTTTGGTGTGTGTACAATCATCACTTAACATTTCATTCATACTAGCAACAAATCTAAAATAACAACTGCCCCCCCCCCATATGCTAGATGAATAGAGATATTGTAATTATCTTGCAGTTGTTGCAAGGCCAGCCATTCATCACAACATAGGTTAAAAAACTTCTTGGAATGGGCTCTACTGAGCTTGTTGAAAATCTCAGCCTCACAAACTTTTAAAAAAGGCTCAACCAAAGGATGAAGCTGCGGGTTAAATTGACTTGGTTTCTTAAAATAATAACAATCTGTTGATCCAGTGGATGGAAAAAGCATTCTCAAAACAATATTCTGGGCAAAAAGTCTAAGGTCAATAATAACATCACTAACATGTAATGGTTGCACTGAGATGAAGGATAATCCTTTATTCAACAATACATCTTGCTGTTCAGTTAGAATATATGAAGAGAGATTAACAAAAACTGCTGAAGACTCACTTGTAACTCCTTTATTGGTAGATGTTTTTCAAAAGATAACTTCCGCCTTTTTCATCCACAACTGTGTGAAAGATCTCTCCTCACTGATTGGGGAGTTTCATATCAAGTGACAGATTTAGAAAGAATGTCTGTGGAATTTTATTATTCATATTAGTCTTCAGTCTGGCACATCTTACTGCATTTTGGTTGGTCAGGACACTTGCAACAACACCAATCCCAGTAATCTTTACAATACTACTAGACATGGAAATTTCACTCAACTGAACTGAATCTGTATTATGGGCAGTATTATGCAGTAGTCTCTCCTCTGATAATCACATCGCCGCAGTAGTCAGGAAATCCTTCTACATGGCACACCTCATCACAAAAGGTTTCTAATCCATGAAAAAAGAGGTCATTGTTCCCCTCTACTCATCACTCATTAGACCCATTATAGTGTACAATGCTCCTTCTGGTATGTACCTCACAAGACATCTACAACAACTGGAAAGGCCACAGAAATACCTCACAAAGAGGATTACTGGCCTCAAACAGATGCTCTACACAGACTGTCTCAAAAAACTGCAGCTTTATTCTGTCGCATTTCACCTACTCAGAGGTGCTCTCTGCCTAACATACAAAGCTATGTCAAACCCAGAGCTGTTGGACATGCTCCACTTAAAGAAACCCCAATCCCTCTTAGCTACATGCTCTAGGGATCTAAACCTTGTCACCACAATAAACAGAACATGCTGGAGGGTTAGATTCCTGTCCCAGAGACTTCCCATACTCTGGAACAAACTACCTATCTATATCAAACAAAGCTCCTCATTAGCATTCTTCAAGAAAAATCTTGATGATTGGATGGGAGATAGGAAATTCACCCCGGGATCACTTCTGTGGCTCTGCTTGACAGGGGCACAGGAAAATAATTTTCTTGGGTGGCAAAAGCCAGGGCACCATTTGGCTAGGCTTATATAGGCCCTAGGGTCAATAGCCTAATACCTACCTATGAACCTATGAACCTATGGGCATGGCAGTACATGGCCATACAAATATATACCCAATTTTAAAATCGAAAAAATCCTTTTCCAGTTTCTTCCTTTTCTGTAATTGTAAATAATCACTAAATGTTGCAACATTTACTAAAACACTGTTGATTTCAGACAAAAAACATTCAGAGTTGAATCTATCATGGAATTATTTCTGTAATTTTTCCACTTTGTCAATTAATTCTTTTTCAATGGGCCAAAAAAAGTCTGTGAGCAATCTTATATAATTAAAACTAAGTTCTAGATTCAGCTCTTGAGTAATTTGGGATAAACATCCCCATATGTCAGCATCCACATAACTCAAAGACCATTAGGACAACCTTATAATGCAGGCAAGTCTCCAAATGGAGGTGTTGCCATTGCAGTCCTTTTAGTCTGAAAAGATTGTTCTCAAAGTCTCTGAGGAGAGGTTTACAGATGTCCATATCTAAAGTTTCTTCTTATGTAACTTCATGGCCAGTTAAATTAAGTCTTAGCAATGGATTCCCATCCAGATTCAAAACACGATTCAGATATTCTCATAGATACAAATCATCCCTCGGGCAGTAGTCCAATTTGATACTTGAGCCCTCAGGCATGTGTTGCCACAAAACCACAAAACAAATTACGAACAAAACAGTGATGCTGGCAACCAAAGGTCATTCTATCACATAATAAAACTCCAGAAAATAAAAAATAGATCGACTGCCATGGCTGATGGCATAAACTTTAATAATGTCAAAATAAAAAACACATGCACAGATGAAACAAGTAAAACCTCAGATAAGCGCTTTCACACTAATTGTGCTTCATCAGATCTAAATGACAAGGAATGGAAGAAACAATTTAAATCTCTATACACCAATGAAAATTCAAAATCAATGTAGTAATTTCCGTGATTTCAATGCTGGTTTTAAAGGAATTTTACCATTTTAATCCTGGAAACTTATCAGCTTGTAAACCGGCAGTCCTTCTCATTTCATCAGCTTCAGTTCTGTACAGAGTACAGACATCAAGATTGGCTAATAGCAAGTTATATTCCATATGGCCCAAATGCTCAACAAAATCCCACAAAGTTCATAAAAAATCTTTGGTATGCTTAATTATTGCTTATGCTTTAACAAGTACTTTATTGAGCTTCCTTTCAACAAAAATGGAAAGGGATTCCATTACCCATCCACATCCTGAGAAAATAGGATGCAATGGGAGATTAATCAACTTTTTGTAAATGTTGGGGAGCCCATGTATAGTTGGAATCAAAGGTTTCTCAATGAGTAAAATAAAGGATTTAATCTGTTTGGCTCAATGCATGTCCTGCAGAGCCATTTATGTTGATAAAACAAAAAAGATGTTAAAGGTGTGTGTTTTACAACATCTTGGTGTCATAAGGAGGGGTAACATGCTTAATGCCCTATTTAAGTATATAGCCCTTAATAAAGATCATTCCTTTCTTTTTATGGCTATACAGCTCATTCCTGATGTTATGAGGGGAAGTGACTTGATCAACAGAACTGAAGCTGCTGAAATGAGGTGGATTGCTAATTTACAAGCTGATAAGTTTCCATGATTAAATGATAACATTCCTTTAAAACCAGCATTGAAATCACAGAAATTACCTCATTGATTTCTGGATTTTCATTAGTGTATAGAAATTTAAATTGCTTCCCCGATTCCCTGTTGTTTAGATCTGATGAAACATGATAAGTGTGAAAGTGCTTATCTGATATTTTATTTGTTTCATCTGTGCATGTGTTTTTCATTTTGACATTATTAAAGTTTATGCCATTAGCCATGTTAGCCACTTTATTTTTTATTTTTTTATTTTCTGGACTCTCCTACTAATAGCAGCTACTGATCACAGTGCAGATTGCAGATGCAGAATCGTTTCTGATAGGCATTTGTAAATTTGTTTTTACTTATCTGCTGCTGGAGCTTGAGAAAGTAAATTTTATCATCCTAATGTACTGTGGACACACTCACATGGGTGGGTACTGTGTGGACTCTGCAGTGCAGAAAAACTTTAATTGTAATGTGCCCAGCCCTAGTCTCAAGTCCACTCGCTGCTGCTGCTACTAATCCCTTCAAATTAACAGTCTGAGACAAGTCTCAAATGGATTCTGACCAAATTCAGCAGGCAGGGAGTCTCCCTTACAAAGATGATGTCATCATGCATACTCCTGCCCGTTGATGACAATGTGTGGAGAAATCAGCTATTATTAATCCTGTAAATGAAAGTAAAAAAAAAAAAAACAGGAATTGAAGAGATCACCACATTATTTTACCCTTAAAACTGATAAATACCAAGGGATTCAGTGGAGTTAAAAGGTATGTCCCCAACCTGTTATATACTTCTGCTATCATAACCAAGCTTAACTCATCTTTTTCAAACAAACTAGAACAATGTTGCAATAAAGTAGCCAAATACACAACCATCCAACCAAGAGTATAGATCACATCACTGCCTCTCTCTCTAAAAAAACTAAACTGACTTGAACTAATTAATTTTCTATTGTTCTCAGCATTAAGGACAATTTTCAAACTTCTCCATGACCCTGAAAAAATTCCAATTTCTTCACTCCATTATTCAATCTTAGACTAGTAAGAGATCTCTATGCTTCTCAGACAAAACATTACTCTCCATAATTTGGTTAAACAACAATACAGGATACCCAGCCACTGGGGATGCACAAACCCAGCCACTGGGGATGCACAAGCCAGTGCATTTCTTTGTGCCAGTCCCAAGCCTGGATAAATGGGGAGGGTTGCATCAGGAAGGGCATCCAGTGTAAAATTTTGCCAAATCATACATGCGGACAACAGTACAGATATACATACCGGATCAGTCGAGGCCCGGGTTAACAATGACTGCCACCAGTACTGTTGGCCAACAGGGTGCTGGTGGAAATTGGGCTACTGTTGGCCGAAGGAGGAGAAGAGGGGGAAGGCATGCCCGAAGGCAGGTAAAGGCTAGGACTGTGATAGTGAGGGTCTGAACTTTGAATGTTGGCAGTATGACTGGTATAGGGAGAGAGCTAGCTGATATGATGGACCGAAGGAAGGTTGGTATATTGTGTGTGCAAGAGACCAGATGGAAGGGGAGCAAGGCTAGGTGTATCGGAGGCGGGTTCAAATTGCTTTATCATGGTGTGGCTGGGAGGAGAAATGGCGTAGGCATTATCCTGAAGGAACAGTATGCTAAGAGTGTTTTGGAGGTGAAAAGAGTGTCGGATAGAGTGATGTTTATGAAGTTGGAAATTGATGGTGTAATGATGAATGTTGTTAGTGCATATGCTGTACAAGTTGGGTGTGCGATGGATGAGAAAGAAAAAATTTGGAGTGAGTTGGATGAAGTGGTGATGACTGTACCCAAGGGTGAGAGACTGGTGATTGGAGCAGATTTCAATGGGCATGTTGGTGAAGGGAACAGAGGGGATTAGGAAGTGATAGGTAGGTATGGTGCTAAGCAAAGGAATGCAGAAGGTCAGATGGTAGTGGATTTTGCGAAAAGGATGGACATGGTTGTGATGAATATGTGTTTTAACAAGAGGGAGGAGCATAGGGTGACATACAAGAGTGGAGGAAGATGTACACAGGTGGATTATATCTTATGCAGAAGGGCCAGTCTGAAGGAGATTGGAGATTGTAAAGTGGTGGCAGGGAAAAGTGTAGTTAGGCAGCATAAGATGGTGGTTTGTAGGATGACATTGGTGATCAAGAAGGGGAGGATAAGTGTGAGGGCAGCACCAAGGATCAAATGGTGGAAACTGAAAAAGGGTAATTGTGAGATGGAGTTCAGGAAAGAGTTAAGACAGGCACTGGGTGGCAGTGAAGAGTTACAGAATAGCTGGGTAACTACAGCAGAGCTAGTAAGAGAGATGGCTAGAAAGGTGCTTGGTGTGACATCTGGAAAGAGGAAGGAGGAAAAGTAGACATGGTGGTGGAATGAGGAAGTACAGGAGAGTATACAGAGAAAGAGGCCGGCAAAGAAAAAGTGGAATTGTCAGAGAGATGAAGAAAGTAGACAAGAGTATAAGGAGATGAGGTGCATGGCAAAGAGAGAGGTGGCGAAGGCTAAAGACAAGGCGTATGAAGAGTTGTATGAAAGGTTGGACACTAAGGAGGGAGAAAAGGACCTGTACCAATTGGCTAGACAGAGGGACCGAACTAGTAAAGGTAAGGGTGATAAAGGATAATGAGGGAAACATACTCACAAGTGAGGAGAGTGTGTTGAGCAGATGGTACGAGTACTTTGAGGGGCTGATGAATGAAGAGAATGAGAGGGAGAGAAGGTTGGATGATGTGCGGATAGTGAATCACGAAGTGCAGTGGATTAGCAAGGAGGAAGTAAGAATAGCTATGAAGAGGATGAAGAATGGAAAGGCTGTTGGACCAGATGACATACCTGTGGAAGCATGGAGGTGTTTAGGTGAAATGTCAGTGGAGTTTTTAACTAGATTGTTTAATGAAATCTTGGAAAGTGAGAGGATGCCTGAGGAATGGAAAAAAAGTGTTTTGGTACCGATTTTTAAGAATAAGGGTGATGTGCAGAGCTGTAGTAACTACAGAGGGATTAAATTGATCAGTTACAGCATGAAGTTGTGGGAAAGAGTAGTGGAAGCTAGGTTAAGAAGGGAGGTGATGATTAGTAATCAGCAGTATGGTTTCATGCCAGGAAAGAGCACTACAGATGCGATGTTTGCTCTGAGAGTGTTGATGGAGAAGTACAGAGAAGGTCAGAAGGAGTTGCATTGTGTCTTTGTGGATTTAGAGAAAGCATATGACAGGGTGCCTAGAGAGGAGTTGTGGTATTGTATGAGGAAGTCAGGAGTGTCAGAGAAGTATGTAAGAGTGGTACAGGATATGTACGAGAGTAGTGTGACAGCGGTGAGGTCTGCAGTGGGAGTGATGGATGCGTTTAAGGTGGAGGTGGGATTACATCGATCGGACAGGAGTCCCCGTGGACTATGATGTTTGCAGATGACATTGTGATCTGTAGTGAGAGTAGGGAACAGGTGGAGGAGACCCTGGAGAGGTGGAGATATGCTCTAGAGAGAAGAGGAATGAAGGTCAGCAGGACTAAGACAGAATATATCTGTGTGAATGAGAAGGAGGATAGAGGAATGGTGAGGATGCAGGGAGTAGAGGTGGTGAAAGTGGATGAGTTTAAATACTTGGGATCAACAGTTCAGAGTAATGGTGAGTGTGGAAGAGAGGTGAAGAAGAGAGTACAGGCAGGATGGAGTGGGTGGAGAAGAGTGACAGGAGTTATTTGTGACAGACGAGTACCAGTAAGAGTGAAAGTGAAGGTCTACAAGAGGGTAGTGAGACCAGCTATGTTATATGGGTTAGAGATGGTGGCATTGACAAAAAGGCAGGCTCCAGAACTTGACGTGGCAGAGTTGAAGATGTTCAGATTTGCACTGGGTGTGACGAGGATGGACAGGATTAGGAATAAGTATATTAGAGTGTCAGCCCAGGTTGGAAGGTTTGGAGACAAAGCCAGACAGGCAAGATTATGTTGGTGTGGACATGTGCTGAGGAGGGATCCAGAGTACATTGGGAAAAAGATGCTAAGGATGAAGCTGTCAGGTAACAGGAAAAGAGGAAGTCCTAAGATAAGGTTTATGGATGTGGTGAGAGAGGACATGCAGGTGGTTGGTGTGACAGATCAAGATGCAGAGGACAGAAAGAAATGGAAACAGTTTATCCGCTGTGGCGACCCCTAATGGGAGCAGTCGAAAGAAGAAGACAGGATACTCCTGTAGTCACACTGCATTGTTAATAGCTAGAATACTTCCCCACTCTACTTAAGAGCAGTCTGCAAAATGTATGAGTTTAAATGCCAGCTGAAGCAACATCTGACAGGTAAATGGCTCTCCACCTGCGCCAGCTCTAGTTAAACTGGTACTAATACAGCTATGTGAATTCATGCTATAATTCTCTCTGCACAAAACTTAATGCCCTAGCATTACAAGTATGCTATCCTCTGTCATCTCATCTCCTTTATATTGTACCTCCTTCCCACATTCCTTTCTTTGGGCTGCTCTCTTTTATCTTTTCTTCCTATGTCTTAGACTTAGCAGAAGACTTTATAGTAACAAATATTCTTACATCAAACCTGACAATCTATGCATACTGATGATATTGCACTGCATATACCTCCCTGTATTTAAAAAATAATATAGTCATACACAATAAAAACATCTGTTATTTTCAATTGAATCTGTTTTCAAATGATGCAATGTCAAGGATGTCTGAATAATGGAATATTTCTCATGAATGAAACTGACTATAAATGATGAAACAATGCAGACAGTGCAGCGGTTTGCATTGTCACCTTGCGGTTCTCTGGTTTGAGTCTCAGCTGCAGTGCTTTCTGTGTAGAGTCTGCATGTCCTCCCTGCATTTCTGTGGGTTTCCTCTTGATGCTCCAGTTTCCTCCCACATTACAAAGATGTCTCTGGAGAGTTTCGCCCTGGGCCTCTGCTGAAAATGGGCTCTTTCCTAGTCGGACTTTCCAGGTAAATAAATAAAAAGGATTTTCATGATTTCTGTGTAATAACACTTTTTTCCCCTAGCCACCGCTGAAAAGGGAAACTGCTCAGTCAGACTTCCCCAGTAAACAAATGCAATAAATAAATAAACAAACAAATTATATATTTGAACTGTTGAAGACTGGTGTTTATTGTTTAGATTTTATTTTTAAATTGCAGTATGATCATAATCATCCTCACTGTAATATAATTAAGCAACAAGGGTGGCCACGGTGGTACAGCGGTTAGCATTGCCGCCTCACAGCAAGAGGTTCTCCGGTTCGATTCTCGGCTGGGGTGCCTTCTGTGCAGAGTCTGCATGCCCTCCCTGTGGTCGTGTGGGTTTCCTCCAGGTGCTCCGGTTTCCTCCAACATACCAAAGACATGCTATAGGTGGATTGGACACTCCAAATTGGCCCTAGATGTGAATGTCTGCGTGCATGTGCCTTCTGTGGAAGGTTGGGTGCTGGGCTGGCACCTCAGCACTGTAAAACTCCACTGCCAATCAGGAGCGGACGGGTGATCCGCTGTGGCAATCCCTAACTGGGAAAAAGCTGAAAGAAGAAGAAGAAGCCCAGGCAATGACATGTCTTGGTATGTTTCATATATGTTAATAAGTACTAGGCTATCTGCCCTTGTGGGCCATTTTAAGCATAGTCAGTTTCCCTTTTGGTGCTTGAAATAACCCATCCCATTTGCTGTTAGACTGGTCTTACACATCCCATGGTTGATAATTAAATAGTATCCCTAAAGAGAGTAACTGGGATCATACCATAAATAATCTGAGGGGACTAATGCATGGGATAAAGCATTTAGGTGCTTCCTTTGCCCATTAGTAGTACAGGATGCAATCCTGAGTTACATTTTCTGTTTTCCATTCATAGATCCAACTTGCACTTAAACATAGGTAGGGATGAGTTTTGTTTTATATGGATGAGGAGTCTGTTCCAGAGCAGCAGTATTCTATGTGAGATGTACCTGTCAGTGACTGTTACAGTCCCTCCAAACTGTTCTGTTACTGTTGAAGAAGAGGTTTTGATCCCAGCACCAAATATATTTCTGATGCCATTTGACTGTTAGATGTGCAGTAAATCTACCAGAATTCATAATTTCTTGAATGAGAAAAATGTAATACTTATTCTATTTGAAATAGCTTTATGGTTTGTCACAAAACATTTCTGAATTTTTTACTTCAGTTTCTTAGTCACTCCCCTGGATTCACAAAAGCTTGCATGGAGTGCAAGATTGGTGCAGGAACCCACGCAGGCAATATGTCTGCCGTACAATCCAGGAACAGCCTGCAGGGAAGTGCATGAGCGCTCCTGCACTAATCTTGCATGGACTAAGCCCTGGTATGCAAATCACCCCATTTGCAGGTGAAATCCATGCAAATGAGGTGATTGTCCAATCCAGGAAGCTTGCAACAGTCTTTGCAAGACTAGTGCTATCCGAAGAAATGTACTCGGTTGCTAACCGAGTACATTTCTGCAAAATCCAAAACAGAGCTATGACAGCTCCAAATAAAGGCTGCATATCATTGAGGAAGCATGCCAATGGCCAAGTATAAGGCCACTGGCATTGCAAACAATACAAAAAATAAAAAAAATATATATATTTTTTTGCCGATCTCGGCTGTTTAAACATAGGGCAGTGGCGCGCAAATGGGATCAGGGGGGAAATAAGAAAATAAACCTAAAATAAGCATTCTAACTAAAATCAGTATTCTGCCATGCAAGTCAATGGCAGGCAGAAGACAACCCGGCCAGTGAGTAGTGGTTGCTAAGAGGGGAGACTCAGTGTGAGATATGAAAAAAGACAAAAGGAAAAACTGTTGCAGAACATGAAGATGCCAAACAGGAACAAAAGGATGAGCCACTCTACAGTAATAAAATGCACCTATTCAGGCCAAATTCAATAAAACCAATTCTGGACTTTATTGAAGAAAATAAAACAAATGATAAGCGCTTTTGTCCTGACCACTTCAGAACTTCATCAGATAATGAATTAATTTACACAAACCATTTATATAGTACAGTGGAAACTGGGTAAAACAATCATTAAAAGTTAATAAGTTATTTAAAATGACACACCCCCTTAAAGAAAAATCATGTAAAAAACATGCTTTATATATGAAAACTTGTTAAAATGCATAAATAAATGTGGAAAATTCAAATTGTATTCTAAAAACATAATAAAATATATAATTTAATAGTATAGAAGTAATATATTTTCTTTTTTATAAAAAAACACTGTTATCTTTCTAAGTCTTTTAGTTTCAACAGAGAGCTAATGGAAATATGTTCATTTAAACCTGGCCAACTTGATGCATTAAGATGAAGTTGCTCGTAGACCTCTCTCCTTTCTAACAAAAGTGACCAGGCACCACCTTGAGGTTCTGTTTTAATATTGTCAATGACAGTGAAATGAAAAGAGTGACCAGTATTTTCCATAATGTGTTTACTAAGTGCATTTGTATCTTTTTTTAATTTTATATGTAGCGTTGTCACCTCACAGTAAGACGTTGTCCTGTTCAATTCTCAGCTAGAGCGTCTTCTGTGTGGAGACATGCGTGAATGGGTATACCTTCATTGAAGGTTGTGCATCAGAGCTGGCAACTCGGCACGTAAAAATCTACTGCCAATCGTTAGCGGACCGGAGTTCCGCTGTGGCGAACCCCTAACCGGGAAAAGCCGAAAGACACAACAATAACAACAAATGTTTGTAAATTTGTTTTTTTAATTTATGGTCAGTTTTTCCAATGTTAAAACATTTACAACAGTTACATAAGGCACAATAAATAATCAGTTCAGATCCACAGTTATATTTTTGATATAATTTCACATCAGTGTTGTTTATCAGAAAAATGTCCCTTTCCTTAATGTGTTTGCAATATTTACACATGCCACACTTTTTCATGTGCCCAGCATTATTCACTCCCTTTGGTTTCATCGCAAAAATGCTTTTTAAGTTTCTGCCTTTCTTGAATACTATGGTGGGGTGTGAATCAATGAAAGGTCTAATGGCTTTCTCTTGGTTTAGAATGGTCCAATTCTTTTCCAAAATTTTCCTTAATGCAAAACTGTCATTGGTTTATAATGGTAATAAAAGATGTCTTATAGTCCCTTTTAAGTTCTTGATTCTGCACACTTAAAGACTTGGTAAAATTATTGGTATTGATGGTGCTGTTATCAGTGTCTGTTATTAAGGGGCTAAAATGCCCTCTCTCCCTTTTATTTACTACCTCTAACATAATGTCAGTAATAAACTTGCATGGGTAGCCTCTTCTTGAAAACATGGCTTTCAAATTGTCACATTCGAACTGATACCATTCGGGCCGCCCTCACAAATTGTCCCTTTACAATAGCTTTTTTTCTGTTTCATTGGATGTGTACTTGAAAAATGAAGTAAGGAGTTGGAATAAGTTTCCATTCTGTATATTTCTGAAACAAATTTGTTGTTGGTGTGATCTTTAATGAGAAGAACATCTAGGAAAGGCAGCTGGTCCATATTGTAGTTGTGTGTGAATTTCAAGAAGGTGGTGGAATTCATGTACAGTATTAAATCTACCATATGTTCTGGGGGTCCATCCCAGAAAATAAAGATATCATCCAAAAAACGGGTGTAACATTTTTCATACTTAAATGTTGGCAAACGTTTGTTAGAAAACAGAGAGGTTTACTGGCAACTGCATCTCAGTGCATCAAGTAGGTCAGGCTTTAATGAACACATTTCCATTAGCTCTCTGTTGAAACCAAAATCCTTAGAAAGATAACAGTGTTTATTTTAAAACAAAATTTATATTTCTTCTATACTATTAAATTATATATTTTATTATGTTTTTAGAAAACAATTTGAATTTTCCATATTTATTTATGCATTTTAACCAGTTTTCATATATAAAGCATGTTTTTTACATGATTTTTCTTTAAGGGGGTGTGTCATTTTAAATAACTTATTAACTTTAAATGATTGTTTTACCCAGTTTCCGCTGTACTATATAAATGGTTTGTGTAAATTAATTAATTATCTGATGAAGTTCTGAAGTGGTCAGGACAAAAGCGCTTATCATTTGTTTCATTTGTTTTACTTTTTTCAATAAAGTCTAGAATTGATTTTATTGAATTTGGCCTGAATAGGTGCATTTCTTACTGTGGAGTGGCTCATCCTTTTGTTCCTCTTTGGCATCTTCAGTGTGAAATATGTAACTATGCATTAGCAGGCAATCCTATGAAAATGAGGGGAAGGATAGTGAATCCCGGTTTTCCCCAGCATGTGAGGCAGATCCCAACAGTGTAAGAGTACGAATAGCTGGGTGCAAGACTAGAAGGTAGGTGACATCATGGGTGTGTGTGTCAGGCATAATGGAAGTAGTTTGGAGACCTGTGGCTCAGGTTTGTTTCTAGCTTAGCACAGCTAAGCTGGGGGGGGGGTCTAAACCTGCCTAGCACTCTTCACAAAGTGTAAGCTGGTGTGCGTGCCATGCACCGGGTTTTACAGGAAGAAAAAAGAAGTTAACCCAGGAAATAGCAGCAATGTGCACATTTAAGCACTCTGTTTGTGAGGCATGCACATGGGCTTAAACAAGGAAGTGATGGGAAGGGAAAACAGCAGTAGGAAGGTATTCAAGGAGAACTAACCTAGCTGGCAGGTGAAACGTATCAGAATCAGACAATTACACAGGCAGCAGACCAGCCCAGTCCAGCCCAGAACACTACTATAAACTAAGCAAACACCTTCCCCTCTAGTTTTTCCCACACTCTACATCACCGGTGTATACAAGCAGGGAAATTGTAACAACCAAACCTACAAAACAAGAAGGGCTGCAGCAGGCAACATAGAACAACATGTGCAAGAGGCTGAGGGTGGTGAGGATGTGAATGCTGCCATACAACCCACAGTGAGGAGATGGAGAAGAGTGTACAGACCCAGGGTAACCTACCAGGAGCTACATGAGCTGGAGATAGTAGAGTGCTATAGAGTGGACAGAGACCTCCTACAGCAAATTGTTGAGTTGTGCCGGCCACACCTGACACACCAAACTGACCGAGGGGAACCCATCCCAGTGGATACCAAGGTATGTGTAGGCCTAAGTATACTAGCCACAGGTACCTCCCAAAGCACAATTGGGGATATCATGATCATCTCACAGGCATCAGCATCCAGAGAATTCCACCAGTTCCTGGATGCCATGTCAGCACATGCCAGTGAGCACATATATTTCCTCAACACCCGTGAGGTGTTGACCAGCAATATGTGTCTCTTCCACCAAATAGCAGAATACCCTGGGGTAGTGGGTGCTATAGACTGCACGCACATATGCATCAAAGCACCACCTGGTGAGCAGGGTCAGGTTTACATCAACCGCAGGCGTATCCCCTCCATCAACTGCCAGGTTGTATGTGATACCCAGGGCATTATAATGAATGTGTGTGTCGGCTGCCCTGGAAGCTATGATGATTCCCACATATGGCATCTGACGCAGCTGTACCAGAGATTTGCCAATGGGGACATCCCCTATGGTCACCTAGTGGGGGATGCTGGGTACACACTGGAGCCATGGCTGACGACACCCATCAGAAATGCACACACACCTGAACAACAATGCCATAATGAGGCACACGCACAGGCCAGACATATAATAGAGTGTGTGTTTGGGATGCTCAGGTCATAGTTCTAGTGTCTGGATGCATCCGGTGGAGCTTTGCAGTATTCATCAGCTACATGTACCAAATTGTTATGGTATGTGCTATGCTACACAATACGATCCTGCAGAAACAGCTGTAGTAGGAACAGCATGGGGTACGGCCACACAGCCCCCCACCAATGCCAAGGCCTGCACAGGCACAGATTGACTCAGAGTAGGAACAACCTTAGCCTGCCCCAGTAGGCAGAAGGAGGCATGTCCAGTATGCCCTGGCCTTGGCAAAGAAGCAATGCATAGCACATACACTGACACAGTAGGGACCCAGGGAGTGACACCTCTCCCTGACTCACACATACAGTAAAAGGGATGCCAAATATGATACTACCTGTGCTCAACCATGTATAGGGAGTGTATTATGTGCATCCAACATAGGCAGCCCTCCAGCTCCATCCACAAGTCTGGCACACCCTCAAGGTAAGTCAATCAACCTACCAGTTGCTAAATGGAGTAGAATGTGTTGTTACCTGTAGCTATGGTATGGATGTGAGCATGAAAGGGATTTGGGTGGCTGAATGTTATGGCAGCAGACAGTGGACACCCATAGTGGCACCATGACATCTGTAACACATACTGGAGTCACCATAGTAGCCAGCACTACACAGGGAGACAAAACCCACTGCAGGAAATGTGCTGAGTGACATGTGTGTCCATATGACCCACATATGCCAGTCAGGATGGTTCATATACCCAACAACAGTCTCAGCCAGAGGACAGGTGTAGACAAACCCAAACAGAGCCTGTGCCATGGCCCAAGCATGATGGCTATGGTGAACCCCCTGGCCTTCACAGACAGACCACTGCAGGGCAGGCAGTGGGATGTAAGTTCTGATGGGTAGGAAGTCAGACAATAATATATAGGGCAACCAAAGCCACGATCTGTAGTACACTGGTATGCCTCTAGTCAGCATGATAGTTAGCAATACAGAATGAAATGGAGTACCTGACATGCCAGTACAGTCATAACAAATGTGTACAAGTTTCACGTGTGCCGAACACATCCTACATAGTAATGTAATAACAGTCAGGTGTGCCCCCCCAAACCTTGTGTAAAAATGTAGAAATAGTCAGGTGTGCCTCCCTATCCTACATAGTAATGTAATAAAAGTCAGGTGTGCCCCCCGACCCTATGTAGAAATGTAGAAATAGTCAAGTGTGCTCCCATCCTACATAGTAATGTGATAACAGTCAGGTGTGCCCCCCCATTCTTGTGTAGAAATGTAGAAACAGTCAGGTATGCCCCCTCATCCTACATAGTAATGTAATAACAGTCAGGTGTGCCCCCTACTCCTGAGTAGAAATGTAGAAACAGTCAGGTCTGCCCCCCCTGCTATGCAGAAATGTAGTAACAGTCAAAGCCAAATGATTGATGGATACCCTGCAGATACAGCATACTACCTGTTGATGTACAACACAAAGATCAGCACTGCAGCACAAACTACCTGGACATGATCCACACATCCAATACAGATGGCCATACTGGGCATGCTCACACACTTAGAGAAATTAAGGCAATATGAGTCAGCAACATACTGAAAGGTCATACTGGGTATGCTCACACACATAAACACATGAAGGCCATGACTGCAAACATCAGTGGACCAGACATATCTGGCAGTTGCAGTTGTTAGTGCAGACACTCATCAGTATGCACCACTCATGGCTTGTACACACAGTGGATAGGAATACAGACATATATGTCAGGACAACACACTATAATAAGCCAAAGTTAGACGTACATGGATGTGTGGAAGAGGGTGACTGTGACAAGGAGCCATCCAGGCCTGTCCCACCCAGCACACAGCCAAAGGGCCCCAAACACATGAGGTGCAGATGTCACTCACTGCAGATACTAGCCACCAGTATCTGTCAGCATTACAGACTATGTGGTGCACGTGCCAGCTGTGCAACATGGCTGTACAAGGAAGTAGTCATCTAGCAGCTTTATACATGTACTTGTGACATATGACCCCCTGTGAGCCCTCATGTGGTGTGTCAACCCCTAGATGAATGGGTTATGGCCCATGCACACACCGCCCCTCCCCATAGCTCTACTATGACAAGCCTGCTGAGGTCATCCAATGTGAAATGCACGTTTGGGAAAGTTGTAGCCCAGTAATCTCTGTGGCATGTCCCATAACTGCGTACTGCTGGAGTGTGGTAAACTAGTTAGGTAGGAGCTTGAACCCCAGACTTGATGAGTGTGTGTGTGTTTGTGTGCATGTCTGACTGTGCTGAGAGCAATGCTTTTTAGGGTACCCACACTCCATACAACTCGTATACTCAACTTTGGCAAGGCTGCTGATGTCACCCACCTAGAAATACACCTCTGGGAAGGTTGTTGCCCAGTAAATCTTGGTAGCACGTCCTGTAACTGCGCACTGCTGTAGTGTGATAAAGTAGTTAGGTAAGAGTTCTAACCCTAGACTTGGCAACTGTGTGTGTGTCAGTCTGTATGTGCATGTCTGACTGTGTAGAAAGCAATGCTTTTTAGGGTACTCACACTCCTTACAATTCATATACTCAACTTTGGCAAGGCTGCTGATGTCACCCACCTAGAAATATACCTCTGGGAAGGTTGGCGCCCAGTGATTTCCATAGCACATCCTGTACCTGCGTACTGCAGTAGTGGGATAAAATAGTTAGGTAGAAGCTCTAACTTCAGACTTGGCAACTATGTGTGTGTTTTGTCTGTGTGTGCATGTGTGTCTCTCTCTGACTGTGTAGAGAGCAATGCTTTTTAGGGTACTCACAATCCTTACAATTCATATACTCAATTTTGGCAAGGCTGCTGATGTCACCCACCTAGAAATACACCTCTGGGAAGGATGTAGCCCAGTAATCTCCATCACGCGTCCTGTAACTGTGTACTGCTGTAGTGTGATAAACTAGTTAGGTAGGAGTTCTAACCCCAGACTTGGCGAGTGTTTGTGTGCATGTCTGTTTGACCCTGTCTGTGTAGGGAGCAATGCTTTTTAGGGTACTCACACTCCTTACAATTCATATACTCAACTTTGGCAAGGATGCTGATGTCACCCACCTAGAAATACACCTCTAGGAAGGCTATAGCCTAGTGATATCCGTAGCATGCCCTGTAACTGCATGCTGCTGTAGTGTGATAAAGCAGTTATGTAGTTGTTCCAATCCCAGACAGGGCAAGTGTGTGTGTGTCTGTCTGACCCTGTCTGTTTAGAGAACAATGCTTTTTAGGGTACTCACACTCCTTACAATTCATATGCTCAACTTTGGCAAAGCTGCTGATGTCACCCACCTAGACATACACCTCTTGGAAGATTGTAGCCCAGGGATCTCTGTAGCATGTCCTGTAACTATGTACTGCTGTAGTGTGATGTAGAACTGGGGTAGGGTTTCATCCCCACCCATAGCAGTTCTGGATGTTTTGTGTGTTTCAATGTTTGCGTATGGAGCAATGCATTATAGGTTAGTCACTCTCACTACATTTCAAATGGCTTACTTTGGCAAGCCTGCTGATCTGATGTCATTCATTGTGAAATACACCTTTGGGGAAGGAATTTTCTAGTAATCCACGTGGTGCGTCCTATAACAGCTCCATGCTGTAGTGTGATATAGACCTCTTTTAGGGGTTCTATACCCGCACATGTTGGTTGTGGAGGTTTTGTATGTGTGTCACTGTGGGTGTAGGGAGCAATGCATTTTAGGCTAGTCACACTCACTACAATTTGAATGTCCTACTTTGGCAATCCTGCTGATGTCATCCAATGTGAGCTACACCTTTGGGGAAGGAGTACTCCAGTAATCTTTATGGCACGTACTATAACTGTGTAGTGCTGTAGTGTAATAAACTAGTTAAGTAGGGGTTCTACTCACAGACATGACAGATGCGTGTGCTTTTGTGTGTTTGTAACATGTATCCTGTGTGGAGGTGATTGTGAGTATGTGACACTATTGGCCAATGTGGAGTGGGTTTTGCATATTTCTTATATGGTAGCCCTACTATATATCACAATGTCCACCATACAGGGATAACAGATGTGAAATAGCTGAGAGGATAGGGTGTAAAGCCATACCCATATATGTGACATCAAGGCCAAGCAATCACAGAATGCAACCCCACTATTACTCAAACCACACTCTAAACCCATGTCTCATACACACACACATGCCTAGGCAACAGTCAATATGTGGGTATTACACTGCATATTGGCCAGTGATAGTAACTATGGGGTAATAGCTGTGGGCTACAGAGGGCATGGCACCCTGTCCATCTGTCCAATATGCACGTACATGAAGAGAGTGCACCTTCCCCATGTTCCCCAATGGACACCTAAAACACCTGTGGTGCCATCACATGTGACACACAAAGGACATACCATGCCTGACAACATGCCCTGTATTGACAGATGCCACTGACACCAGGGAATGCCATTAGTATGCTATCAATTTAGGTGCAGGGTAAACCTGCTGCCCATTACCAGTTCCCACCACATGTGGGCAAGACTGGGACATCTGATGATAATCTGTGTTCACAACATGGGCAAGACACCCCAGGTACAGTCCTACATGTCACTGTACATGCATGTGGGATGTGTGTACATACCAGACATTGTCCATGTCATGGACTAAGGAACACATACATGGCAAGTGATGCACAGCAGTGGCCACACACAATAGTCACATAGGTGACTGGATGGGGGATACACTACAAATACCTGCCTGTGTGGGCAAATGCAGACACTACAGCACTGAGCCACAATGTGGCCTGATGCCAAGGAATACCCTTCGCTTAGCCTTGTACAGCCGTCTGGCACAGTCGACCACCACACACCCGTGCAGACATGCACCCCTGCATATCATTACTGACACCATGTGTGTTTGTGTGTGTGTTATATGATGCATATGTTCACATCCACACTCCCTAAAACCCCCATGGGCATACTGAAGCATGCTGTCTGATGTCAGACACCACCCCATAGAACCCCCGTATGACCCATGTGGTGCATGTGATACTTGCACAGTGATGTGTTGTGGCAATCCCATTACTGATGAGTTGCAATGCTGGCCCTGCTAAGTGTGTCAGTGTGTGTGCATCCCTGTGATAGTGTGGCTGTGTTGATGCTGGCACCTGTTCATGCAGACAGGCATGTGTACATCACCTACCATATAGATACTGTATCCCTGTTGCAGATGTCAGTCACCATCACATATATGTTCTGAGGGCTCCACAACCAGTAACCCATGCGGCACATCCAATAACTGCGTAGAACTGTGATAGCACTGCATAGTCATCAGGGGTTTGATACCCTGTGCTGCTAGGTGCGTGACACGAACATGCTTAGGTTTTACTCTTCCCACCACTCCCTGACTTGCCTTTGCCTCTGTCTGCTTCTCCCACTCCCTCTCTGGTGGATGTGGAGACCTATACCTGCTTTGCTTGGCAGCAGTATGTGTATTTTAAGTGATGCTCATGATCAGCTGATGGCCTCTGCATGAATTTCAGCCCTACCCTAGCTGGTTGCATGTGAAACAGCTGTGGTAACATTCCCATAGCCAACTGCATAGAAACACACTCCAATATCTAGCAACATCATATTTGGTGTTGACCCTTTTCATTAACTGTGAGCAGGAACTAGATACGTTGTTTGGCAAACAGCATCTCAGATGGATTGGGGATTTACCTCTAACAACATACACTGTGGAAACAGGGAAACACACAGGAGGGGGATGTGCCTGACCTGACTACAGATTGTAAGTGCTGCTATACTGCATTTGGAGAACTGTTGGTTTAACAGTGTGTGTGTGGATATGACTGTCCTACATGTCTCAATACCTGCCTGTCAGTTCCATGTTTATGAGGAATCCTCATTTTCAGGGTCATCTGCAGACAGGGCAATGTGTTGTGCCTTTGGTTTCATGTGCTACCAATGGAGCATCTATCTGTGGACTGCAGAAAGTAGTGTGAGGATTGCAGTCTGTAGATGGTGAAATCCGTGACAGTTACAGGCTTCTTATCCCTCATAGGACATATATTGCAACAAACCCTGTTACAACAGTAAATGTATGAGGTTATCACAGCAACATGTCATTATTGGCCCTGTGTATGTGCTTCCAGCCACAACTCTGTCAACCTGTGTACATATGCCATGCATGAAGTGGTGCATATGTGCTGTACACCATAATTACTGTCATCATATCTGATAACAAGCCAGTGAGATATCAGACTGCTACACATGTTATGTACAGTAGGGGTTATATTTGATGACATAACCTGGACATTCTGTGGATGTTTGTATAGTACAAAGGTCTGTGTACTTATGGTGAATGTCGACAGTGTGTGTATTGTTAATATGTACTTTAGCCTGTGTACAGACTGTGGTAGATGTCATTGTTCTAGGTCCCGTCCTATCTGATGTTACATGCTGCTCCACTGTATGGTATCGTATTGGTGTACATGTTTGTAGGACCATACACACACATGTCCCATACCACAGACAGCCATCAGACCAAACTGTGTAGCAGCCCAGTACATGTATGGCCAGTCTGCGAGTGGCACATATGAGGATGGTGTCGAACAGATAGTCCATATACTGTTATATTATGCTAGATTAACATATGCGGCTGTGGCTGTGTTCACATTGGTTGTGGTTATGTACTTTCACACAGGTGTAGCTTACCCTGTGCTGTGAAATGCCTGTAGAGCCTGCTATATATGCAGGTACATCTGCATTCCCCCATAGGGGATGTAGGCCAGTGTTGAGCCAGTCTGCCTGTAGCCTACACAGTGCATTGTTACATGCCTAGCAGCTTAATGTACCCAGTGAGATGTCATGTGCAGATACTTGCCAGATTTACTGCTGCTGGGCCTACCTTAGCAGTCGTGTATGTCAGACAGAGCAGTAGGATGCTGTACAGATGTATGTTAATATCTAATGGGTGGTATGTGGCCATGGCACCCCTGTACCAACAGTTATAATGTGTCAGGCCAGACAGGGTGTGTGAATGCATAATCTATGGTGGTAAATGTATTCCAGTCATTATGTGTTATACCCATCTACATGGCTGTCTACATCCATATTGTCAGGCATGGTTCACATGTTTAGCACTAAGGGGTTATGTGTAAACCTCTGGACTGTACAGAGTGTGTCAGAATGTCAACATATTTTGGCCATTATCTCTGCTGCAGTCCACAGGGGCAATATGTGCTAGCAGCTGTACTTTACTATGATGTCCTTAGGATGTCTGTCAGTAGCCAATGGCACACATGTTATAAGCAGATGTGACCTCCAACACACACCATGTCTGTGAAGACAATCTCAATGACAGTAGGAATAGTCTACTAATATACCTGCTATACATACCTGACATTCCCTTGCACTATGACTGTAGGACTATAAAGGCTGGGGTAGGGCTACACTCCATCTCCAGGACATATGATGGAAATATATGTACATACTATTATCCTGATAGTCATATATATATATATATATATATATATATATATATAAAAAATTACACATGTGTAGTACTTCCAATCACCATTGTCATGGCAACCACCTACTCTAACCCCCTACATCACGTGGGCGTGGTCCCTTTACATTGCCTGTGTGATGGACATTCTTCCTGTGTTTGGGCATCAATGTTACAGACAGCAGGTAGCAATACCTTTTATAGGAGAACCGGCACACTCAGGGCAGCTACATATGTGTTGGAGATTTAGGAACTACAGACAGAGTGTGAGTAGAGTTGTGTTATGCTTTGTATAGTACTGGTGTTACAGGGTGTGTGTGTACATACTACTTTACATTGGAATGCAGTCTGTCTGCATAGCTCTCAACTGTGGGCCTATCCTCTTGGTGGCAAGAGGTGTGCCTATCATGTGTTATCTGTCCACCACACAGGTACTGTGTCAGATATTTCACTGGCAGTGTGTGTGTTGAGTACTATCACTACATAGCTACATCCATTTCTGTTTCTAACCTCAATTCCCGGACTAAGGATATGTTGCAAACTGTACTGTAACACCAGCAACTTGCTTAGTGTATGGCAACAGTTCTCCACATTTGTGCCTGTGTTCCAGCGTCTGTCCTCCACCTACATACCAAGCTTTGCACATATGACATACTGTTGGGGGTTGTTCTGTAGTGTGCTGTGAGTATATCACACTGCCTGGGGCTGGCGCCATATATCTGTGGGCGTCACCTACACAATACATGTGTGCTCTTATGCACTCCAGAGGCCAGTGTATGTATCAGTGGTATATGGAGCTGTATTATTGAGTCTGGGGGGGGGGCACCATAAATGACCTAAGCTGATAAAAAATGTGGGGGTATTAGCGGTGAGCTGCCTTAAGGTATCTGGATGTACAGTACCATATACTTCACCTATATTTACATTACTTACATAAATTGGGTTAATGCAAGCCTACTGCCATACAGACTGTTCTATTTGTCAGTGTGCATGTGATGGTGTCAGTTACGCCTTGTTATGTAAGAGTTACAATCCATTTGGTCACATGACGTCTTTACCACCTAGTGATTTTGTACAGAGTGTAGATAGAGGCTGCTGAACTATACATCTGCATTACATACTGTTGATTGTTTGGTATGCTGTGGCCCAGTCTGTCCTCACTATTGTACAATTTGAAGGGCTTGGCCTGGATAGCAACAGTTGTGAACCTTTCCAGACTACTGTATTAGTATAACTGTTTCACAGTTGCATTACTCTGTTTCTATGGATGTCACTGTCTGAACAACTATATGACATGGCATATAGAACTGTAATAGTACACATTTAAAGGTATTCCATTTCTGCAAACCTGTCTGTGGTGTTTTCCCTATGACCTCTCTGTGGATATATGTTGCCGGCAATGATTGTCATTTGTATGGGTGGCCCATACAGTGTCCAGTTGTTCAGGTGTTAACTGTAGGCATAGTGGCTGTTCCATATTGTGTGCACCTTCTACATGTGTATCTTACTGTACATATATTTGCGTGTGTATGTATAGTCACATGTATATCTATATATCTATATATATGTATATATATATATATATATATATATATATATATATATATATATATATATATCTGCATATCTGTGTCTGTGTTTCTGTATCCTGGGGATGTTGATGGTGTCCACATTTTACATTACCTATGGGAGTCAGAATGTACTGCATGATATGTTACCAATACCAGCCTGACATCATACAGGTGGGATGTAGTACTGTTAACATCTTGTGCCCATGTTGTGTTAGGTCCTGGTTATGGGATCAGCAACACTTGGTAGTCTATTGCAGGGTGGATGTGTTTGGCTGTGGGGGTGGGATGCCTATTCGTACAAGATGTATAGTGTGTGGGCCCTCTCAACCCCATTAACGGTGCACGTGGATATATGTGTTTTTGTTAATCTACCATTGCTATCTACAGATGTATGGCCATATATACCTCTATATATATATATATATATATATATATATATATATATATATATATATATATATATATATATATATATATATATATATATATATATATATATATATATATATATATATATATATATCTGCCTACATATATAACAATATGTCCGTATATACCTACATAGATATATATCTGCGTACACATATGCAACTTGCTGTGTATATGTAGACATACAGGTGTAGACACATATATGTGTTGATGTAGGCATTTGCATGCATATATGATCATATATATTAATATATATGTATATAGTTTTAGAAATATATATATATATATATATATATATATATATATATATATATATATATATTAATACATAGATATGTAGTATATGTTTAGATATTAATATATTTACACATACATCTAGATGTTGGTATACATTCTCTGTACTGTTGCATGACTGGACTGGATGTTATGTTTCTTAAAATATCAGCTTTAGTTGTATCTGGCATGGCTTAGTTGTAAATCACTTTGTCTATGGTATGCAGGGTCCTGGATTTCATCCTTGCAGGAGTTGTTTATTTTGTTGCTGGGCAGAACACAGCTCATTGGATACAGAGTGATTAAGGCACTTTTGAGCAGCTGTAAGTGGGTTAAAGCCTGTTTGTGCAGGGGTAAGTACTGCCCACACAGGTTAAGCAATTTAGAAGCTAACTGAGTATAAGAAATTGTAACCGGATGTTAGCAGTGCTTACCTCCGCGCAAACCCGCTTACAACTGCTATAAAGTGCCTTAATCACTCTGTATCCAATGACCCGTGTTCTGCCCAGCAACAAAATAATCAGCCTCTGCAAGGCTCAAACCCAGGACTCTGCAAATCATAGACAAAAGGATTTATCACTAAGCCATGACAAATATAAATAAGTCTGATGTTATCACAAACATATCCAACACAATAATTCAGCAGTACCGGAAATATACTTTAACATCTAGATGTATGTGTGTGTGTGTGTGTGTGTGTGTGTGTGTGTGTGTGTGTGTGTGTGTGTGTGTGTGTGTGTGTGTGTGTGTGTGTGTGTGTGTGTGTGTGAGTACACACACACATATATATATATATATATATATATATATATATATATGTGTAGATATATAAAACAAAATAGATATATACTTCTCTCTCTCCATGCATACATCTATACATATGTCTCTCTCTCTCTCTCTCTCTATATATATATATATATATATATATATATATATATATATATATATATAAAACTAAATAGATATATACCTCTCTCTCTCCATGCATACATCTATACAGATATGTCTACATATATATATATATATATATATATATATATATATATATATATATATATATATATATATATATATATATATATATATATATCTATATATATATATATATATATATATATATATATATATATATATATATATATATATATATATATATATATATATATATATATATATATATATATATATATATATATATATATATATATATATATATATATATATATACATATATATATATATATATTTATATACTGTTCCATACCCAGTTATTAATGTGGCGCAGATATCTAGATGATTGTTGGGTGGTGTGGGGAGGGTCTAAAACAGAAAGTCAACAGATTCAGGGGTATCTTAACCAGAATGTATATGGCTTACAGTTTATAGGTAAACTGGAGCTTTTTACTATTGAGTTTTTGGATGTTACAGTCACAAAGGCTATTGGTACTATAATTACCAATTTATACAGAAAGCCTTTTCCAAGAACTCAATTTTACATACAGGGAGTTGTCACCCACACCACACCGTCCATAACATCCCGTTAGCACAGTTCCATAGAGTTAAAAAAAATTGCACAGAAGAAAGAGATCTTGAACTACAAGCTTCAGACTTAAAATCTAGATTTATTAGTAGGGGCTATGCAAGAACTACCATAAGTCAAGCATATGAACAAGCTAAAAAGAAACCAAGAATTAATTTATTAAAGGAGGCTGAGGACAAGGGAGACTCCCATTCAAATACCCCAAGATTTATCACTACGTATGGCAGCAATACATACAAGGTTAGGACTATTATTAACAAATACTGGTATGTGCTCATCACAGATCCTTTTTTCTCCAACTTGTTGGGTAATGTTTATCAATTTGGATATATGAAAGGGAAATCTTTGGGTCAATATTTTGCTTCTTTTAAGAAAGGTTAATCAATACCAAGACAAACTTAACAATCCAGAGGGCGTATTATTTTCTGTGGATGTTGTAAGTATTGTAAGCTTATATAAAAAACGTAGTCATTCACTTTGGTTAACACCGCAAAAGTTTATGAAATCAGAAGTTTGATAACATGCACCAGCACTTGGGTCATATATTTGGCCGTGTGCCAGTGTGGTGCATTTTATGTAGGACAATCTTCATGTTCCCTGAAACAGAGGATAGCATTGCATTTAAGTGACATAAATTGCCAAAGGGCTAGAAATGCATTATTTAAGCACAAACTTATACATAAGGGGGCCCATTTTGTGTTTCTTGGTATTGATAAAGTTGACTCAACAGTTAATGATGACAACATAAAACATAAGATATTAACCAGTAAGGAGCGTCGATGGACCATTAATTTGGGGGCCCTTCATAAACCGGGCCTAAATGACCATTGGTGAACATTTCTGTTTTTTTAGTTTGCTTAAAATCTGATATGTAATGTAATAATTCATAATACCTGACTGTTATAGGGCTGAGTACTAATGTTTGTGATATATAAGTGATATATATTGCACTATGACTTTAAGGGTAGCACTATTTATCTGAAGGTTTGCATTGTGGGTTATTAAACTGATGACGTCAGTGGGCTAAACCGTTCTGTGGTTTTGACTGTGGAGTTGAATAAACATGGAGGAATAAGGATTTTGTGAATTCCGAGATTTATTTATTTCCTGCTACGTTTTATTGAATTACTGTGCTGGAGCATGGTTTGTGAACTGTGTTACCGGCTCTGAGCACGTTAAGGGCTGCAATGTGCACCAGCAGTTTGGGACAGTGTTATTGTGGGTGCTGGTGTGGCCGAGAAGATTCCATTGGGTTTTGAGGCCACTTTTTCAACTATAAGGTGGTATGGAGCAGCAGTGTTATTTTTGGATGTTTTTCCTCATTCACAGTCATGTAAGATGGCAACCAGAGGAGATTTGCTACAGTTCACGAGTGCATTAGTAGCTGATAAGGAGGATTGCTCCTTTTTTACCAGCATACATGCTACTAGCGAAGAAACACCGGAGCAGGGACATATGGATTTGTTACAACATTTGAAACAGTTGACTGATTGTTCCAAAAAGGTACGTTCTATGGTCTGGCATTGTAAACTATTGAGAGCGTATTCGCAGGCCAACATAGCACCACAGGGATTAAAGGTTTATGTAGAACCCAGCGTGGATACAGAAGACGAGTCCTTTATGAAAAAATGGAGTGCTGTTCAATTAACTGCATCGAATATGTTTATTAATCTGTTGATTGAACATTATGATAAGCAGTTACCCGAGGGTATGGTTAAATTAAAAGCTAGCCAGGAACGTATTCGAATTTTTGAAGGGACTCAAAAGTATGAAGACATGTATACGTTTTTTTCGGCTGACATGGACAAATTTGAAAAGGAGTTATAGGGGCGAAAAATGAAAAAATACACCAGAGACCTAATTGGCTTTAAGAACGAGACCATTTATGTTAAGAAGAAGCCTACATGGGGGGTACGTTTCAGTGATTCAACTGGTTCAAATAGACCTAAAAGGAAGAGGGTTAGGTATTTTTTGAGGAACAACATGTCCAGTAAGTCTGAAGGTTCATCTAGCGTATCCAATACAAATACTGAATCAGAGATGGTTGAAGCAAGGGGGAGTGTGTCACCAGCTTCCAAGAGGTACAAAAGCCCTTTAGAAGGGGTGGTCGCA
The DNA here is from genome assembly GCF_019279795.1 of Protopterus annectens. NCBI lineage: Eukaryota > Metazoa > Chordata > Ceratodontiformes > Protopteridae > Protopterus > Protopterus annectens. The sequence goes on from NC_056741.1 coordinate 1,080,225,511, forward strand.
AGCATCGAAAATCCAATGCTAATGGAATTGAAGCAGGCCTTCCAGGCCCGACTACAGGAACAACAGAAGGGAGTTTAACATCACTGGACTCTAGTGAAGTGAATCGGTTGGTTTTAAACCTAACTGAGAATAATTTTTCATAAAGTGAATTACGTTTGCTTAATAAAGGTCTTGGATATGTACCATCGATTTATGTCTCTCAATATGATGTTATAAATGATGTTAAGCGGTTTAGTAGACTTCTTAATTTGAAGTATAATTTTATGCATCAACAAAATGATTCAGTTTATAATGTAAATCAATCTTTTCATTTTACACCGTCCACTTTTCAACCTCCGTACCATAGCACAGTCAGAAAATTTGAACAACTTGTTATGCATGATTTGTATTTGAATCAGGCTTCAATTTTTTGTCCTTCAGGTGATAATCTTGGGGTTGAAGGATGGAAGGCTCTCAGTTCATTGGTTTCCAGTGATCAGGTTGTTATAGTAGGAGCTGATAAAGGAGGGGCAATAGTTATATGGGACAGAAACCAGTATAGGTATGAAGCATTACGACAATTGAAAGATCTCATTTTCTATTGTGCCCTCCTCTTAGACCCAATAAGGGGTTTTAAACATAAGATAGATGTTTTTTTTACAGGAGGGTAAGGAGGCTAATGTTATTCCAGCCCAACTTTTGTCACATCTGACTGCTGAACTTCCAGTTTCTCAATATTTTTATTTGGTCCCGAAAATTCACACATCTTTAAGAAGTCCACCTGGATGACCCATAGTAGCAGGCAGGGGTTCATTGACTGAACTCCTGTCTGAATATTTGGAGTTTAAATTAAAACCACTTCTGTCTTTAGTCAGAACTAGGATAAAAGATACTAAACAGTTTCTAGTACTTATGGATGATCTACAGATTTCAAATACAGATTATTTAGGTACATTAGACGTGCAGTCCTTGTACACTAGTATACCCCATGAGGGGGATATTACAGCGGTACAATATTGAATGAAGCAGTCGGGAATCTATGCTGACAAGGAGATGGAATTTCTGTTGTCACTATTCATGTTGGTTCTGGAACACAATGCATTCACATTTGAAGGACAATGGTATTTGCAGATGAAACGGACAGCGATGGGGGCAACTTTTGCCCCCATCTATGCTGAACTTTTCATGAGTTTTTTAGAAACCCAGTATATTTATGGTGAACATGAGTTCCATACCCAGTTATTAATGCGTCACAGATATCTAGATGATTGTTGGGTGGTGTGGGGAGGGTCCAAGACAGAATGGCAACAATTTCAGGGGTATCTTAACCAGAATGCATATGGCTTACAGTTTATAGGTAAACTGGAGCTTTTTACTATTGAGTTTTTGGATGTTACAGTCACAAAGGCTATTGTTGGTACTATAATTACCAATTTATACAGAAAACCTTTTTCCAATAACTCAATTTTACATGCAGGGAGTTGTCACCCACCCCACACCATCCACAACATCCTATTAGCACAGTCCCATAGAGTTAAAACAATTTGCTTAGAAGAAAGAGGTTTTGAAGTACAAGCTTCAGACTTAAAATCTAGATTTATTAGGAGGGGCTATGCAAGAACTACCATAAATCAAGCATATGAACAAGCTAAAAAGAAACCGAGAATTAATTTATTAAAGGAGGCTGAGGACAAGTGAGAGTCCCGTTCAAATACCCCAAGATTTATCACTACTTATGGCAGCAATACATACAAGGTTAGGACTATTATTAACAAATATTGGCCTGTGTTGAACACACATCCTTTTTTTTTCAACTTGTTGGGTAATGTTTGCCAATTTGTATATAGGAAAGGGAAATCTTTGGGTCAATATTTTGCTTCTTTTAAGAAAGGTCAGTCAATACCAGGACACACTTATCAATCCAGAGGGGGTAGTACTTTTGGTGGATGTTGCAAGTATTGTAAGCTTATATCAAAAATGCAGTCATTCACTTTGGTTAACACCGCAAAAGTTTATGAAATCAGAAGTTTGATAACATGCACCAGCACTTGGGTCATATATTTGGCCATGTGCCAATGTGGTGCATTTTATGTATGACAAACTTCATGTACCCTGAAACAGAGGATAGCAATGCATTTAAGTGACATAAACTGCCAAAGGGCTAGAAGTGCATTATTTAAGCACAAACTTATACATAAGGGGCCCATTTTGTGTTTCTTGGTATTGATAAAGTTGACTCAACAGTTAATAATGACAACATAAAACATAAGATATTAACCAGTAAGGAGCGTCGATGGATCATTAATTTGGGGGCCCTTCATAAACCGGGCCAAAATGACCATTGGTGAACATTTCTGTTTTTTTAGTTTGTTTAAAATCTGATATGTAATGTAACAATTCATAATGCCTGACTGTTATAGGGCTGAGTACTAATGCTTGTGATATATAAGTGATATATATATATGCACTGTGACTTTAAGGGTAGCACTATTTATCTGAAGGTTTGCATTGTGGGTTATTACACTGATGACACCAGTGGGCGAAACCGGTCTGTGGTTTGGACTGTGGAGTTGAATAAGCATGAAGGAATAAGTATTTTGTGACTTCCGAGATTTATTTATTTCCTGCTACGTTTTATTGAATTACTCTGCTGGAGCATGGTTTGGGAACTGTATGTATATATATATATATATATATATATATATATATATATATATATATATATATATATATATATATATATATATATATATATACATATATATATATATATATATATATATATATACACATATATCAATATATATAGATAGATATGTATATACAGATATATATATATCTATAGATATAATACAGAACATAGCAAAGACATGTATGAACACAGGCACCGTTAATGGGGTGAGGGGGCTCAAGCAACATATTTCTTACATGTATTGATATCCTCCCCACCCAGCAAAACAGGTCTATATATATATATATATATATATATATATATATATATATATATATATATGTGTAACTACACATGCACACACAGAGGTATGTCTAGGAAGATACATAATCAGAGGGTGCACACCATACTGAACAGCCAGTATCCATACAGTTGAAACCTCATCTGATGGACAGTGTATGAGTCACCCATACCACAGACAATTGTTGCCTGACACATATTCCCACAGAGAAGTCAAAGTATGTAACGCAACACATAGGTTTGTATACATAGGAATGGTTCAGTTGTGTACTATTACAACTGTATATGCCATGTCATATAGCTGATTATGCTTTGCCATACATACAGAGTAATGCAACACTCAAACAGATCATTTATTACAGTAATCCGAAAACATCACCTCTGTTGGTGTCCATGCCAAGGCCTTCAAGTAGTACTACTGGACAGACATACTTGGCCACAGCAGAACAAGCAATCAATAGTAAGAAATGCAGATGTATAGCCCAGCGGCCTCTAAATACACTCTGCATGCAATCCCTAGGCGGAAAATACTTGGGTTGACACTATGGATGGTATCTGTCACATAACAATGTATAACTGAAATTATCACAATCACACTGATGGCAGTAATCAGTAGGCCAGCAATATTCACAAGGTGAAATGTATGGTAATGTACATCCGCATACCTTAAGGCTGCTTACTACTGGTATTCCTCACATGTTGTAACACCCTAGGATACTTATGGTGCATATCCCCCATGCACTGACTTACAGTGGCATTGCACACTGTTACATACACTGACCTCTAGACTGCAGAGGTGCACACATGTATTGTGCAAATGAAGCCCACATATATATGGTGCATATGGTCTGTACACCATTATTTATTGACATCATACCTGATAAAAAGCCAATCAGATAACAGACTGCTGGACATGTTGTGTGTAGTAGGGACTGTTTCTGAGGACATTACTTGGACATTCCGTGTTTTTGTGTACAGTACTGTGGTCTGTGTACATAGGGCAGGGGTCTGGAGCTTTCACTATCCAAAGAGCCATTCCTGAGCCCTCACCCACCAAATTAAATTCATCAGGAGGCACAACAGCTAACTGACTCCTACAATGAAGATAGCAGAGCATATACGGTTTCATATATAGTTATATTAAATATAATATAACTAAGTGTATAAGAACAATACCTAACTTATTTTCCATAATTATGTTCCTGTGTTGTGATTGCTTGATGTGTGTGTGTGTGTGTGTGTGTGTGTGTGTGTGTGTGTGTGTGTGTGTGTGTGTGTGTGTGTGTGTGTGTGTGTGTGTGTGTGTGTGTTGTGTGGTAGAGTGTCCATTAATCCTCAGAGGTACAAGGAGCCACTACAGCAGGGTTGAAGAGACATATGTGGCTCCAGATTCTCAGGGTTGCAGACCCCTGATTGATGATGATTGACAACTGTATGTTTATTGCACTTAAGAAACATGGGCTCTGTACAGAATGTGGTAGATGCCATTGTTCTCTGTCCTGTTCTGTCTGATGTTACATGCTGCTCCAGTGTTAAGCATGTGTATCATATGTGCTTGTGGCTGGGCTGACATTGGATGTGGGTATGCATTTTCTCACAGGTGTCTGCTATGTTGTGCAGTGACCTACATGTTGAGCCTGCTATAATTGCAGCTACATATGTATTCCCCAATACAATATGTATTCCAGTGTTGTGGCAGTCTGCCTGTGGTTTGCCTAGTGCTTTGTGACATGCCTAGCAGCCTACTGTAATTACACAGTGTGCTGTTATGTCCAGTTACTTTCAAGACATACTGCAGCTGGGCCAGCATAACTGTTGTGTATTTCTGACAAAGCAGTGGTATGCTGTACAGATGTATGTCACTATCTATTGGGTAGTATGTGGCCATGTGTACTCAGCACCACCAGGTATTATGTGTCAGGACAAACTGGCGTGTGTGCATGCATACACTGTGTGGGCATATGTACTCCAGTATTGTTGTGATATACTCATGTATATGGCTAGTAACATCCACATTGGGAGGCGTGGTCCACATGTCTCACATGAAGGGGACATGTGTACACTTCTGGACTGATCACAGAGTACCAGAATGTCCACATATATTGGTCATATCCCTGCTGTAGTCCACAGGATTATTACTGTGCTAGCACTGGTACTGTACTATGATACCCTCAGGATGTCTGTCCATAGCCAATGGTGCACATGTCTACAGCAGATGTGACCTCCCACACACAACATCTGTTAAGACACCCCATGACAGTAGCAACAGTCTACATGTATACCTGCAATACATCCATGACATCCCCTTGCACTAAGGGATTGGGACTATTGGTGCTTAGGTAGGACTCTACTCCATGTTCTGAACATATGGTAAACATATATGTGTACACATATATCCACATATCTATAAATATATATATATATATATATACACACACACACACACACACACACACATACACACACACACACAAGCACACACACACATATACATATCCACATACATATATGGACATATGTATATATATATATATATATATATATATATATATATATATATATATGAATACTCACACATATACATATACACAGCAATGACTCCAAGTGGCTAAGCTTCTGATGTCATTCAAAGGGGATTCTCCAGTATCTGTCTGCCTAGGACAACGTGATTGACAAACCACGATGCTTTGCCAGAGATGGTCTGCACCTGTTGCCCCTGGGATTCAGGTTAATGGCTACAGCTCTTGGAACCCCCATAGTGCCTTATTTAGGCAAGGTTCAAAAGACAAAACCACCACCATAACAGATACAAGCATGCAAAACTGAAGGTAAGGCTACTCAATGCTAGACATCTAAACCTACAAAGGTACTCTCTTGAGACACACCTACAAATGGGGAATATCGATATCTTTGCAGTAAATGGGACCTGGTTTAACGCTCCAGAGAGCACACCTGTAATACCAGGCTATGTGGCACACCTCATCACTGAGGGCTTTTCATCCAGAAGAAAGGGGGTAATTGTCCCACTGTACTCATCCCTCATTACATATATCTCATATATGTGTGTGTGTGCATATATATATATATATATATATATATATATATATATATATATATATATATATATATATACCTGAATATATTTGTCAATGTATAGATGTTTGTGCATATCTGCACCATTGCAATGTGTACTCCTTCCACATTGTACATTCCCTACGGTAGAATGACATTTCTGCTTGATATGTTACAGATATTGCCCTGACAGTTTACAGGTCAATTGGCTTACTGTTAAAACATTGTAGCTGTGTTGTGGAGGGTCCTAGAGTCATGGACTGCATGCGCTGGATACTGGATTGCACAGCATATCTGTTAGGGCTGTGGAGGGGGGAGCAATATAGCAGTAATTACCAGGCATCCCTCATTTGTGCCCCCACCCCAATTAACAGTGCATATGATCTGTTATGTTGTATGCACTGTTAATTGGGGTGGGGGCACAAATGAGGGATGTAGTGCATATGATCCGTTATGTTATGTTGTAACTGCGGTGGTGGTGCTGTGGTAGCATTGTCGCCTCACAGTAAGACGTCCTGTTCGATTCTCAGCTAGATCATCTTCTGTGTGGAGACATGCGTGAATGGGCGTACCTTCGTTGAAGGTTGTGCGTCAGAGCTGGCAACTCGGCATGTAAAAATCTACTGCCAGTCATTAGTGGACCGGAGTTCCGCTGTGGCGATCCCTAACCGGGAAAAGCTGAAAGACACAACAACAACAACAACATGATCCGTTATGTTGTAGTGAGTGGTTCAGGATGTTGTTCCCATATGGACACACTATACATATTTCTATCTGTATATATATATATATATATATATATATATATATATATATATATATATATATATATATATATATATCTACATAAATATATATATATATATATATATATATACATAACCCTATATATATATATATATATATATATATATATATATATATATAGATATACATATGAACATACTTATCTATTTATATACAATTGATGTTATATGATTATTTGTGTCATACATATATATACATACAGCTGTCTATCTAGCTACATTTACAGATATATATTTGTCCATATGTCCATGCATGTTTGGGTCATAATTTTGACCTGCACCTGATTCTCTTGGCAATTGACATGGATGATCTCAGGATTGAAGTCAGTAACTACTGACGACACCTTTGTGTTTCAGACTTCAACTCCTTCAAAATATGTGTTTTAATACATATAACTGTTTAACTAGCAATGTTTTAAGTATGAGAACAGTATTTGACATATATCCCTATTTGTACCCACATTTTGGCACACTTTGTCCAGAATTCTTGCATTAAGAAGTTGTGTGTTATCATATTACTACATTTCCTGTACTGTTGAATGATTGTGCTGGATGATATGTTTGCGAAAACATCAGATTTATGTTTATCTGTCATGGCTTAGGGGTAAATCACTTTGTCTATGATTTGCAGGGTCCTGGGTTTGAGCCTTATAAGGCTGTTTACTTTATTGCTTGGCAGAACACGGGCTGTTGAATACAAAGTGATTAAGGCACTTTAAAGCAGTTGTAAGAGGGTCTGCGTGGGTTTGCACGGAAGTAAGCACTGCTAACTTCCGGTTACAGTTTCTTATACTCACTTAGCTTCGACATTGCTTAACCTGTGTGGGCATTGCTTACCCCTGCGCAAACAGGTTTAAACCTGCTTATTGATGCTTAAAACTGCTAATTTCTTTAAAAGAAAAGAAAAAGGGTTGATAGGAAAGTGGTGAAAAAGGGGCACAAACAGGGAAAGACAGTAGGGAAAATAGCTAGGGATGTGCAGGAAGGATGTAGGGAAGGTCCATAGCTGTCCATTTCTTCTACAGCAACAGGTGTGCGTATACACTGAATTTAGAGGTAGGTTTGGACACAAACCCCTGGGAGAAGGGTGAGGACAACATTTCATTGTGATGCCACTTAGACCAGATTACATGTGTCCAGTGGACACGTATGCGGAATTAACAGCTATGCATGGGACGAGATATTTTTGTGGGAACAGATTGCCCTTTTATTTTCAGGAGAGAGTGGGATGTTGTGGGGCTAGTAGGTATATTTGGGAGGTAGGTTGGGTAGGTTAACAGACAAGACACACAAGAAGCATACAAGGGTGGTATATGACACATGTCGGGGTAAACACCTTGATGGGGAGGGGTATTGGGATATCAGAAGCCCACAAGCCGCCTAGTGGTAACAGTGGGACTGAGGTCCCCACCCATGGGCAGTCACCACTGCACCTTCACAGCCCCAGAGGTGGCTGTACTGGGGGCTGAGCCACAAAGCCAGGCTGACTCTCTAATCATGCGGCCCTCAAGCTGGTGTAGAAGATCACCAAACTGGTCATTGATCGCTGTACGCACCATGAACCTGACCTGGCGATGGATGACAGGTGCCTGTCCGTGCCCACTCCCAGGAGAGTGAGCCCCATCCCCTGAGGCGGTTCCACCAGAAGGTGGTGCAGGACCAATGGATAGGGAGGTGCGGGGTTTGGCTCCAGACATGCTGGTGCCCAGTGCCTTGGCCAGCTGAGGTGGGACAGGTGGATCCGCTGGGACCGGCCTTCCCAAGCATGCTATTGTGTTTAGATTTCAACATCATATATGGGTTAGTAATAGGCAACACATTCCAGAGTTAGGTATAACAGCATGCATAGATACTTCCATTAACCCAGACACCAGATATAGAATAGTTGCATAGCAAACAGAACACATGCATATATGGGACAACAGTGGTAATAAGAACAGCATGCAGGTACGTTGCTGGAACCATGACAACAATGTTGGAATAATTCAATATGGCACATGCATGGGAACTATTAGAATATTTATTAAACAATTGGCCATTATCAGAATCAGTACATACCAGTTGGGGTGGGTATGTTGATTATTGTTGAAGATAAGGTGGGAGCAGACAAAGATGTCAATTAACAAGTAATATATTCCTGTACTCCACATTACTTTCCTAGTCAGTACTGTTATCTGAATCTTACAAGACTTACTATACTACCCTATACTCCTATATTGGACACTGATATGGCTGTCAACATCATTACACATGAACCGGTTTTACCTGCAGTATACACCTCTTACCTGGTATACCTGTGGAGGGAATGTTTGTTAACACTGACTAACTGTTTGTACACATACATCCGGATTCCGGGTTGATGTTTTGCAGTATGCTATCCAACACTTTCTGCACAGACTCTGGCCATGTGTTGACAACATGCTGGTATGCCTCAACATATCTAGAATATTGCCCTATTCCACCTTTAGTGACCTGACACACACATATACATGCTTTCCTACACAGTTATATTATGTAGCACAGTGTGGGCGACACTGACCAGTGATATTTTATTATTCAGAGAAACTGCAACACTCACAAATCCTTACAATACTAGGGTGGACAGTACCAGTACAGGTTATATTGATCTGTATTTCACAGCACAGTGTTCATATCCAACATACCTGTGGGAGCAGTGTTTGTTCTTAGTCACATAAGGTATTGGGGAGTTGCTAGTGTGCCAGGTTTGTTGTCATAGATGTGTGTGTCAATCAGTTGTATTTCCTGTTTGCTGCTTATACATCTGGGATCATCCCACTGATTTCCCAGGGTGACAGGTTGATAGGCATTAGATATGGGCCACTGTAATATACAGTCTGGACATATCTGCACAGTTGTGGTGTATAATTCTGTATGTAGACACTACCACTGACAGGATTCAAACTGTGGCTGCGTGTGCTAATAAAATAACAGTTCACATCTCAGTTGCATGTGCTATTTGGGTTTTGTTGTCTGCATTTCCCTTGTTTGCTGTCTATGTGTCTCTCAGTTGTACTAAATGGCCTCTCAGGATTACAACTGTCATATACAGGCATTCCTACACATTCACGTTATGGTGCATGGTGTAGGTAACAGTGCTTAATACTACAGTACTGTTACATGATTGCAAACCTACATTACCATATGATGCCAGAATATACACATACAGTCCAGCAGTTAGACCAGCTTTGTCAGGGTATTACACTTTTATTGCCATACTAACAATATGAGACTCTTCCTGCCATATTCCCTAGTGTATGCAGTACTTGCTTTGAACAATGCAGGTTTTATACTAGCAATTACTTTACTACATATTTTATTTTTATCTCCTATGACAGTAAAAGCATGAGTATTACTAACCTGCCTCACATCGCAACCGCACCAGGTGGCAGATGTGGGCCTCCTGGTTTGCAGCCCACTCCAGTGCAGCTGTGGTGGACATAACAGGAATATTTAGCCATACCTATCCATGATATACCTGAGCTGGCAGTTGGCATTGTTTAAAGGAGTATACCACTCGGCACAAAGAGTTAGCTGGTCTACACATTGCTCACATTTCCTAAGCTGGCCTGTGCAATTCTTGGTATTGCCTACAGTAGACATTCATTATAATGCCTTTTTGGCATTGTGTTATTATTCATTGCACCTTTTATGTATGCCTAGTATCCCTGATTGATGTGTACATACACTCTGTGGGGTCCTTGTGTTTTATTGGGGACTTTGACACTCAATTACAAGTACACCTCACTTCTGGGCTTACTGCTGTACTCTAGTTCACATATTTAGTTTATGTAGTCAGTTATGACACATATGACTGTATACTGATGCTTTTCACAGGTTCAGTTTGGTTATACTATGGTGAGGACATGTTTACTACTACCTCAATCCTCTGTACTTCTCTGATGGTTTGGTGGATAGCTACTCGGACTATGGTGTATAGGATCCTGGGTTTGAGACATGCATGGCTGTTTATTTTGTTGCTGGGCAGACAAAGGCACATTGGATACAGAGTGATTAAGGCACATTAAAGCAGTTGTAAGCATGGGTTTGCGAGGTGGTAAGCATTGCTTATATCAGGTTATAGTTTCTTACACTCAGTTAGCTTCTACTTTGCTTAATCTGTGTAGGCAATGCTTACCCCCACGCAAACACACTTAAACACGCTTACTAGTGCTTACATATGCTTACTACTGCTTATCTGTGCTTACACCTCTTTACTACTGCTTTATTCATTATGACACTGACTCTTCACATGTGCATTTCCGGCAGTTCTCCAGTTCAAAAAATATATGTTATTTAGTGGGTTTTGCAATAAATATATTGTTTATACCATGCTTTGCCATGTAAAATAGACTGTGCTGCAGTGAGTCTCGAACTAGGAATATCTGCTCGTTAGGCAAATGCTTTGCCCAATACACTATTGCTGTGCTGCTTCATTTGCATATATCTTCCTTGATATCCTCTTCAGCCTTTAATGCTGCTTTAACCATAGCTAAGCAATGGGCACACTCGCGCACCTATGGTTAGCTGTACTTGGATTTAAAAAAAAAAATAAAGGGGTTACTTCTTTTGATTTTTATGTCCTGTTGCTGTTGTACACATGGGGGACTGTTGGTGGGGATATGCGGACACCTATGAATGGTCTCACTCATTTATTTCTACTTTGTGCTGTTTTACGTTGCAGGGGTATGTTTATTCTGAGAACTCTGCTCTCAGACATGTCCCCTGCACTCGTACAAACTCCATGTAAGCCTAGGAGGTTGGATAAAGTGCCTTCGTTAATATGCATAACGCGCTGCCATCCTCCTCCTAAATGGGCACTTCTGCACAGGACTTAGCTAGTCCTGCACGGAAGATTAGTGAATCCGGGGGACTGTATTTTCCTTGTTTGTTTATTTGTGTTTGTGACATAATACAAAGGGCAATGACCTGTATTAACAATTACTGAATCAGGTTCATCCTGTTTTCTGATATTCAACATGTATACTACTTCTTTCTTTTGTATTGCTTTAGTTATTTCATCTTGAATTTCACCTTGCAATGGTAAAAATGATCAATACTTAAAGTATTTTATATTTAAATCTGTGCAACAGTTTCCCTGGAGCTTTCCTCTACAGCAATCCACTGAAAATGGACACTCCATGCAAGGCATTCTTAGACGTAAAATGAGTAAGCAATAATGCCTGACAGGGTGTATGTTAATGTATAATTAACGCCCACCCAGGGGTGTTATGAGGCCTGATGCTGCACACCCTGTCAGGAATTATTGCGCTTAGAGAATGGGCTCTCTGTAAAATTGTTGTATTTTACTTACTTTTTAATAATACTATATTATTTATATATATATATATATATATATATATATATATATATATTTTTTTTTTTTATGTAAAAATAGCTCATCTGCCTAATATTTCAAACTTTCTGTAGTATATGTTAATGGTGTTAGAGGAAGAATTTTGCATCAAAAATATATATAAAAATAATATAGTACTTAAAAAATAAATAAGCATAACACAACAGTTTTATAGAGAATCTATTATCTCTATCTCTCTCTTTCTCTCTCTCTCTCTCTCTCTCACATAAACAGTCTCTTCTGCTTTCATATATGTATACACATGCAGTCTCTTCTGGTTTCATACTGCATTCACTCTCACAAGCATAACTCTCTACCTCTTAGCACAAAAAATTTGGACAAAGCCAAAAATAATGGGGGGACAAAGCACCAAAAATAGGGACACATTTTAAATATTGCTCCTATAAACTTAGAAAGTTACTAGAATAAAAGTGTTGTATTACAATGCATTTTCTGAAAGATATAAAACCTGAAACTCTTATGCTTGTCATTATTTAGTGAATTCACTCCTCACTGATTTGCCACAGGACTTCAGAAAACCACAAATTTTATGAGGAACAGACAAAAATACGAGGCAAAACTCTTCACATTCTGGGAAAATTTGGACAGTTGAGATCTGTGCAAACAAGATCACACTCACTCTCTCTCTCTCTCGATCTCACACACCCACACGCAGTCTCCTCTGCTTTCATACACACATTCACTCACACAAGACCGCTGTCTCTCTCAGCTTCACACACACAGTCTCCTCTGCTTTCATGCACCATACACACACACACACACACACACACACACACACACACACACACACACACACACACACACACACACACACACACACACACACACACACAGAAACACAGAGTCTCCTCTGCTTTCATACACGCATTCACTTACACACACAGACAAAACCATAAACACACCCATACCCATACATACAAACATGGACTCTTTTTCTGTTTCTTTTTTTATACTCGCTAGACAGCAAAAGCACTGCTTAGTGAGTGTAAAGTAATGGCGGCCATTAGTTTGTTTTTTTTTCCATCATAGCTCCACGGAAGCTTGATATGCTGCCGTGAAGCAGCAGGCTCATTTGTCAGCAGCCATTACTTGTACATTAATACCCTGCTGGAGAACGTTCGTTCTACAATCAGAATGCTGATGTATAGTTTGCCCATTCTCTAAAAATAAATACTGACTGAGAAAGAATATAAAATCATGAATTTGTGTCTACAAAGGAAGTAATGCCTATTCTTGTGCTAGCTGCTATATTTTGGTTTCACATGAAATTTTGCAAGTTAAAACTGAGGCTGTTTTTGGTAAGATGATTTCCTGTGGCTACTAATCTAGAATTTGTGTGCTAGAAGCAACATGACATACATAATCTATCACTGGAACTGCTGCTCTGTACAATGTTAGGCAGAAACTGTTCTATGCATTAGAGGTGCAGAAATAGGAGGACCTCATGTGCTTTGAGTGGGATATTTTTCTTTGCACACAACCTATTGATCAACATTTCAAAATATCACTCAATATATGGAGTGGTGGTGCTGCGGTAGCATTGTTGCCTCACAGTGAGACGTTGTCCTGTTCGATTTTCAGCCAGAGCGTCTTCTGGGTGGAGACATGCGTGAATGGGTGTAACTTTGTTGAAGGTTGTGTGTCAGGACCGGCAACTCGCACGTAAAAATCTACTGCCAATCATTAGCGGACCGGAGTTCCGCTGTGGCGACCCCTAACCGGGAAAAGCCGAAAGACTCAACATATGGTGCATTATATAAAAATTAAAAATTGTAACTTAATAGCAAATAAGCTGCCTCCAGTTTGCATGCTAGTTGCTTAAATTAAAGAGCCTATTTATAGATAAATAAAACAACTGTACAACACAGCACCATGACTATAATATTAAACAAGCATAACTGTGCATTCACTAAAAATTTCACCATTATAGTATAATTATTAAAAAAAGAACAAACTAAAATAATTATTATTTACAACCAAGTGCACCAAACCTCCCATCACCCTGTCAGTGTTGGCCATCCAGAGTGTCTCAAGTGGTCTAGTATAAATAGTCCTGAAAGTGCTTCAGTCAACTCAACTATCAAGGTAACATCAGTCCATATTCCCACAAGGGAACAAAATCAGCCCACATGAATTTCTTAATCTAAAATCATCCATCCTTTTGCCCAACTAAGTGACAGTTTGCTAGCGTTCTCATGAACTTTACCAAGTTAAGTAATGTAGCTCTCCTGTCAAGTTCTTCTTCCCAAAACTAGATGGGAGGGGAAGCATAATGCAGTTCTGCCCCATCATAACCAAAAATCTTAATAACCCCTTTCATACTTAGGTATAGTACTCAGTATACTACCTTACAAAGCACTATGTCTTTAGAAAGTGTCATAGTAGAGTCCCAAATCTTCTACATGAGACTATCAATACATTTCCAAAATTAATTTAATTGATCACATTACAAAATATATTCTCCTGTCTACTTAGTAACTCTAACCTGCAACAATAACTATAAAAGGAAGCTGTCAGGAACATACATGAGCTATTAAAATGTGCCCTTGCATAAGCTTCCATAAACACATACACCATTTTCTGCATCCCATTCTGCAAGCAAATGTTTTTCTAACCACCGCCACCATTCTCCTTCTCTAAGATGCTACCCATCTTTATCTCTCCCTTAACCAGGACTGATGAAGATGAAAGCCAACTATGACAATGACAACACAGACCGCCCTTGGGAGAAAGCCATTCCTAGAGGTCTCCCGAAGCGATAACTATCCAAGAAGATCAACAGCTCATTGCAGGAAGACAATTTGTACTGCTTTTTCTGGATCAGGTGCTGATTTTTTTTAAATAATTATAGAATTCATGCTGGAAGTCCTGAAGCTGATTAACCATCTTTTGAAAAGAATGCAACTCATTCAACAAGATTAAATGAAAAGCACTTTTTAATCCAAAATTGCATCATGATCCTCATACTCCTTTCAAACCAGGATATCTTTGATCTAAAAGCTCCCTTGCCAATAACTACATACGAAAAGAAGTGTCATACCAGAAAGATCACTTACTACCTAATACCTTCCATAACATTAAGCTTCAGTGGTATAATCCCTTCCACTCAAGCATCTGCCTCACTTCTCTGTTGTACCCTTGTCATATCTCGACATAACCAATAGCCATGGCTCTTCACTATATCTAAATCGTGTCCATGCAATTGCTATCTGTGCTGATCCCTAATAAAAAATATGTACTGTATTTGTATTTGTTGTCACAGAGAGGGAAAGGATTTTTTTTGTTTAATCCACTGGAGCAAGTACCTCTTTCAATACGTAAGACACAAGTACCGGTCTGGATATTGCCTTTCTCAGAATTACATATAGGCAGAATGTGACTAAGGCAATGCAAACCTGTGATACTCAAAAGCAATTCCTAACCTTAGCTGTCTATGATAAACTGTCAGACTTTGATAATGGACATTGTCTAGGACTAATTTCTTTTTAAATAAAGTTAACACACACTGCAAGGTTTTGTTACCACTTGCATTTAGATCTGTAAACAACAATAAGAGAAAAACATTTTCTTCTAAAATTAGTTTTTGATGTGCACTACATCCATGGTTAATAATACTGTGCTTCCAAACATACACAGTACATTCATTTCCAGCTATATCTACTGTTTGTTTCAAAGGGAGAACATTTGGCATCAATGGGGACTTTACTTGCATTGATTAAAGGACTGCAATTACATTATTTCCAAGTCATATTTTCTGCAAATGGATATACTGTTGGATGAAGCAAATGATAATTAAAGAAAACTGGTAGTTATACATGGCTTGTGCTGAAAAGGCAAGTCAGCAATTTCATTATAAATATATGCTGCATCAAAAGTCAGAAAAAGCTTGCGTATGTAAATGGCATGAAAAAAGAGTTTCTTATAGAGCACATGCTATAAGGGCCAAGATCTTTTGCAAAGCTATAAAACTGGATTTTAAAATGCTGTCTTAGTTGTTTAATGAAGCTGTTGACATTTAACAAGATATGCAAATGCTGAAGAAAATATATTACCTGTGTTGGAATTGATTTTTTCATACTTGCTGACTGAATTTGCATTTTCCTTTTAAAGTAATAATTGAAGAGTCTGAATATATAGCAAATAATATATAAGTGTAAGCAGGTAAGGAAAGTGCATTTGGTGATGACAGTTCTGATGGTACTGTAAAATACCACTTGCATTATGCAGATACTATATTCACAATGCTGGGGGTGCAGACTGTAGCACTGTCCCTTGGTGTAATTGGGTCACTTAGCTTTTTAACTCATTCTTTTAAGCAAGCAAAAATGTCCTCAGGGGTAGATTTTACAGAGACCACAGATATGGCTAGAGGGCATTATTGTGCTTATTAAATGAGTTATCTTTAAGCAGTTTTGTAGTTGCTCTATATAAGTATAGTACACTTGGTCAGCTTATATTTTGCCCACATAATTTTCCAGTTGTCAATGAGACAACAGTAGACTGTTCTATCATTACACATGAAGATATACCCCAGGATTCAATAAAATCAATGCAGGCTCTGTGTAGGCCCTACATGGAATGCATCCATGTACATGGCCATGATTCCCCCTCGGCAGTGCGGCATGCATATTAATCATAGTAACATGGATACTGAGTCCATGAAAGCAACAGGCTGCCCTGTACTTGTGGAATCTCCAGAAAAATTCTAGACAGGTGGTAAGCACAGGATGATCATTTTTTTTAATTATATTTACATGATGTTTGCTAGGTGTGGCACTGTGCTTATATATATATATATCTATATCTATATATATATATATATATATATATATATATATATATATATATATATACACATATATATGGGTCTACTTAATTTGATCGAAAGACCATTTGACCTAAACCCATTTGATCGAAAACCAGTATTCAAGGCAAATAATAGGGATTTGTCCCACTCCCCAATGTTGTGCGACGTTGGAGTTGGCATATATAGCTAGGGGGGTGTGGGGGGGTGCAGTTTAAAATCTGTACTTTTTGTTTTATTTTCTTCTTTTAAAGGAAGCTACGTGGGGGGGCTTTTGTCCCTACCCCCCAATGTGGGGGGGTTGTGCCCTCCATCCCCCTAACTATATATACCAACCCCAAGGTCGCATGACATTGGGAAGGGGGACAAATCCCAGTTTTATGCCTTGAATACTGGTTTTCGATCAAATGAAATTTTGATTAAATGGGTTTAGGTCAAATGTTCTGTCGATCAAATGAAGTAGACCCATATATATATATATATATATATATATATATATATATATATATATATATATATATATATATATATACACACACACACACACACACACACACACACACACACACACACTGCACACACACACACACACACACACACACACACACACACACACACACACACACACACACACACACACACACACAGACCAGATGTAATAAACTGTAATATTTGTTTCTTTGTTTTGTTTTTTTTTTCCTGTTTGCACAGTGTGGCACAATGCTTAGCAATGCCGAGCTGTGCTTATACATATACAGCAGACATCTGATATATATCTAAAATTAGAAACTGGATGTAATCAATTTTAATTTTTTCTGGTTTTTTTTCTGCTTGTTTGCACATTGCAGTGCGGTGCTTCGCAATGCCGTTAGACATCGAAAAAGAGAAACTGAATGTATTCAGTTGCTGTAGTTCTGTTGTGCTTAGCAACATGTAAACCCACAGAGCGAAGCTGAAAAATGCTAGTAGGCATCTTAGTAGTATATGTGAAGATATACTGCTTCCCTTTACTGTTCAAGTGGCTAGATAGGTTGAGTCATGACCTACAGTGTTGTAGGTCCTAGTTGTGAGTCTTTAGCAGTATTATGTTTTACATATTTTGCTATGAAAATGTGTCAGGTGACTGAAACATCAGTTTAATTTAAAATTAATGAAAATGTTATATTTAGAAAAGCTGCTAAATGCTAAGCAGCATTTCAACCTGGTCAACAGTGTACATCATTTGTGTGTTGCTAAGCTCCACTTAAACAAGGTTTGTGTGAGTTTCCATGATGCTAAGCTCCATTTAAATGGTTTGTGCAAGTATGTGTGATGCTAAGCAACGCGGTGCTTTTTTGAAAGTTACAGTATGACGTGTAAGGGTGGGAACACAGCCTATATAATGGCCATTAGGTGGGAATTTCCAACTATTCATTGGAGTCTTCACTTGGCTGTGAATATGCCTGATGGTGTTGGCAAGGGAGCATGCTTTTGGGTGCAGAGGTAGGATGTGCAGGAGTACAAAGTGTTTGCTGGACTCCTTTTGAAGAACTATGAACACTGGCTGCTGCAAGGTGAGCACCAGGGCTCAGAATGTAAGTCAGAGGCCTGGGATCAGTTGGCTAGGGAACTTAGCAGTGCTACTGGTATTCCCCGCACTGATGAGCAGTGACATCATCACTGTGATGACCTAAAGTGTAAGAAGAGGGGAACCTTGGACACCTGGGTCCATGAAGCGAGGGATGGACAGACCTCAAAGATATGTAAGTATGGTTGGTAGAACTTTAGAAATATAGAAGCTGAATATGTACAAAACATGTATACACTACAGATGAGAGGGCTCGCAAAGTCCTGCCCCATGCAGGGTGCCTGGTCAGAATGTGATGAGAGTGTGGTAAGTAGGGAAACATCAAAGTAACATCTTAATGCATAATGTAATTTTACAATAAATTATTTACAAAGTTTGCAGTCTTAACAGTCAGGTATGACATACCTTGGACGTCTAACATGTTTAATAATGTGTCACTGCCTACCTGACATGATAAAACAAGTTAAATCAAGTAAACATGCAGTACTGTATAGTATAACTGCCAAACATCAGTTAATGTTGGGGTCTACTGAGATTAAGAGTCATTGTTCTGGTCTGCTCATTGTCTGACATATGTTGTAGGTTGCACTCAATTTATGGACAGGGTATATAGTTTATTCATTAGAAGTGTTACACAGCTATCCATGGTCTACTTGCCAGACTTGAAGCAACATTAATCAAATACATTTTAAAGGGTGATGGTGTTTTGATATGTACTGTTTGAAAATAAAAACAGCTCACTATTCCTGTATTCACTGCATGTGTGTCCTAGTCTGACACCAGTCCACTGTTAAATGTAAATGAATAAAGACAGCAGAAAAATCTGTCTGAAATAACTGTAGTGCAATACCCAGAGTAAGGTTCAAGCCTGTATTCTGACCGTTTTGTCTGGAATAATGGTGTATATCCAACCCAGTCAAGGAACATGGTATATGGGTAAGGTAGCTAATATCCTGGGCAGCTATTCATGTGTATAAATGCCATTACTGCTTGCCATATGTGTCAACTGTGCAGAGTTTTGACAAATGTCAACAGTGTATATCATTGTTGCTCATGAGATTCTTGTTTAAAGAGATTTTATTTACAGGTAACAACAGATATTTGTTAGAAAATAATGTCCTCATGTCCTACTATATCAGGTTGAGGGTTACACAGGTCTGCAATAGCGACAGCAGTATATACAGTTTAACTTATATTGCAATATACTACTGATGAGCATAGTAGTGCAGGTATTAATGTACTGCTTTTCCCTTTTTATCATAGGTGACCAGGGGGATTGGTCTCTGTCCCCTTTACAACCTGATGTCAGTATTTCTTCATACTTTGATGATAATAACAGTGGCCAAAGTTAGGCACAGGTGGGAGTTGCATGGGCAGAATCTGTCACAGAGGTTTACATCCCTCGTCTACCCTCATTATCACTGTACATAGTCAGTATGCCTACACATATCCAGTACCCTGAGGTCACAGATATTGGATAGTCAGAAAGTGGGGACATTGAACAGGAACATGTGGCTACTATGGCTGCAGTGAGTCTTGATACTGGCCACAACCAAGGAGATGGCAAGTTTCCCCACAGGTGGATTGATAGAGGTGCTTGTAGGAGGCCTGCTGTCCTTCCACCCCCTTTGCAGGTGCCTCATCACATGTCACTCAGAATATGTTTCTGGCACTCATGGAGGCACAGGCATGTTCTGTAAGGATCTCCAGATGAATGCTTAGGGTAATGGATGCAGCACAGTCTGACTTCTGTGACTGCCTTCACCGCATTGCTGATACACTGGATTGGTTTACTGACGCAGTGGAAAGACATTGATCTGAAACAAATCGCAGATGATCTGTCTTAAAATGCACATTGTCTGTGATGGAATATCTAGTTGGAGTTGAGTGTCAGCCTTATGGATGTAGGTCAGCAACTAGATTTGCTGAGAGTCCATGTGGCCGTGCACAATCACGCTCCCATAGTGAAAGTACATCTAGTGCTCCATAGGGCAGTGTGCTGTCCACACCAAGATGTGGCAGGTCATGGACTTGTGGTCCTCAGCTTCCTGTGGAGGACACAGCCCCAGCAGACAGCAGTCACCCTCAAGTAGTAGTCCACTTCTGACCTTGGGCATAGAGGTGCCAGTTCAACTCTTGGCTGAGCCAGTTCCTGTGTTTGGGAGCAGAGAGTATGAACTGTCATCTTTACCATGCATGGTTCAAAGCTGCCCAACATGCAGACATGTAAGGCTAGCACTGAGCTTGACTGTGTTCACACAGACACTCACACACCACTGTCATAATCAGCTCACCTACAGACACACACTGAATATTTACATGGTCCACTTTGCCTGCTTCTCTTCCTGACTCACACATGCACTTGCCAAGCTATTGGGTCAGCCTAGGTCCCCTGCATCCCCACACAACACCCTGTGCAAGTGATGATACCTGTACCACATCCCTGTCATCCTTGTCATCGATACAGGGAAATGAAGCTATGTATCTTATGCACAGAGTGACTATATAGATTAATATATATTTGTTTTGTCCACTGTTGCCTTTGACATACCACTTGTACTGGTCACTGACAGATATTGTATGCTGCCATTTGCAATGAGAAATCTTCATTATTTTTGCTTATATTACATTGGCTGATGTTTTAGTGGCTGTATACTTACACAATGAAAGGTGTCTTATGGAACTGTTTATGGTTCTATTTAAGGACTGTGTAGGACACACCTATGGGTACACAGCTACAACAAATCCCTAAACATCAGAGCACAGGATAGAATATCAGCACAGAAAAAAAATGTCTTAAGAAAGGTAAAGCAGGATAAGTGCATGGCTCCACAGGTTAATGTGTCTATAACAGGCTGAGAAGTACAATGGCTTCTTTCACCCTAGTCACACATCCCTAATCTATATAAAGGTCTGATACCATTGATAATTGTAAGCAAGGTTTCATGAGCTGACACATCTACAAGCAGTGGTGTGAGAGAAGAACCATCTACAATTTACCTTTGTCCATTATAGACGTTTGTCCTAAACCAGTTATGATTGTCTTGTTCCACATCCCATTGTGTAACTTGCACATGATGTGCATTACAGTGGAAGTGTGCTTCACATGAATGGGGAGCCTGTTACATATAGGGTGTTGTGTCTGGGTTACATACCTGTCTCTCCAGCATGTCCTATTTATACCACAGTTAAAGTGTAGGTGTGTAGAACAGTTAATTCTCACGCTAGTCCTTTCTGGGATATGCAGGAGGCACACAGTGGGATCTGACACCTCCCTCTATGGCAGCCATACACCTCTACTCCAAAGCATGTAGGAGACAAAATACACAATTATGGCCTTGACACAGTATGCATAGGACAGGTTATGCAGACTGCATATTGGTTTACTGTGGAACCTCTGTGACTGTTGCAGTTGTCGGTTATGCATGTGTAGTTATATACAAAACGTGCCATTGCAGTCAATGATAGGTGTGATGAGTACCAAATGCAGTGTAACAATGACATTCTAGGATTTATATGCAATACCTTTCTGTATAGGTTGTACAATATTGAATGAATCCCCACATCTTACCAACCAATGAAAGTCAAAGGCTAGATCACTCTCTGTGTCCATAATTCTCTGATTATTGGGTCAACTGTTACAGCTGTGTGGACAATATGATATTTTCCAGGAGTGGATGACTTCCAAAGCATAGTATTGTGCATTCCTTGACATTTAGTATTTTTCAGTGGCTCTGACAACAACAGGATGTGTGTGTCAGCCCATCCTGGATAACTGTTTGTTCTATGTGGGATTTAGTGACAGCTCCTAATTTGCAGTCATCTGCAAATGTAGTTAGTCAGAAGTCACTGACAGTGGCCATGATTGCAGAGAAGGGAATGGCTATAAGGGGTAGTCCAAGGAATGATTTGTAATCAAAATCCACTGGTGACATGCCTCATTGTAGTGGTGGACTACCCGATGCTATCTTCATGGATAATGGCTGTCAGACACCTGGGTATCCACTGGCTGATATACTAGTTTGTAAATAACCTCTACCATTTTTCAACAATGCCTGATGCCTTGTCAGGCCATGGTAAGTGGAGAGAGTCACTTTCCCCATCCATTGCATAGTTTACCAATCAATCCTGTCCACTGGTTATAGTAGGGATGATCTGCCTTTGACTAAAACAAACAGGATTTAGACCAGTGTCTGTAGGTGTACTACATTGTTGCTGATCATTTCCATGATAAGACTTTTCATGGCTTTAAATATGAAATTACTGAGACATCTGGGCACAGTGCTTGTCACTACATGCTAATTGTCCTGTGCACAACTAAGAATTGCAGTTAATTGCATCAGGGTTTCCAAGAAAAGAGTTATCTAAGGTGTCTAAGTCTGTACAGAGCACAGACAAAAAATGAAGGGGAAAGTAATATGTGCACCCTGTGAAGGTAAGGAGGGAGTTTTTACTCAGTTGTTTTGCAACTGCATACTACTCAAGCAGTGTGTAACAAAATGACACAATTACCTTGTAAAGAATGCTGAAAATAGAGGAGTCCCCTGAATTGGTGGTGCCTAGCTACAACTACTTATGGTCTCACCACAACCACTCTCTCCTGGGATACCATGTCCCTATACTTTTCACCAGAAGCAAAACTTTAGTACCAAGCTCAAAATGAGAAGCAGACCACAGCCTCTTTGTTCATCCACATAGCTGTCCCATGTCATGCAAGGCTCTGCAGGCTTGATATAACCTTTTCAAGGTAGATGCCTTGATTAGCAACCAGAGCAATCATTTGAGTTTTGCATGTATTATCCCTTGTGTTCCAGGGTTAGAATTTCACTTGGGTAAAAAAAATAATAATCTCAGTGGTATCCCCGAAGTCTCAGAACAACCCACTAAAGTATAGTGGGTCCAAAAACATAACAGTGTAAGAAACTTCTCTGTGTGGAAGATTTTCAGCCCATATATTTCTAGTTAATTACTGTATAGTAATGAGATCAGACAATAGTAGTAGAAGTAGTGAACTTAAACTCGTCTTAAGTCAAAACAAAACAAAACAAAAAAAAATAATAGAAAATATATAATTGTACAGCAATACTAAGTATTCAAAAGTAATCCAAGCAAGGTAGGCAGTCTGTTTCCAGTCGAAAATCCTTTCTTAAGTACTCCAAGTAAAACAAAAATAGAGTAATAATTTCCTCACAAGCTTTCTAAATATATATATATATATATATATATATATATATATATATATATATATATATATATACTTTTTAAGCATGGGAGTGGTTTATTGTGCTGTAAAACAAAGTATTATTGGTACACGTGTTAAATTCACATCCCTTCCCCCATCAGTGTGACATTTGAGCTGGTCCTGCCCTACTTAGTAGCTGTCATAATAATATATAACCCTTATGTACTTTAAATAAAATTTATAATGATGTGGTACCTCTTATTTAACCAGATTATTAAGTAGATTATTAAGTCTGTGATTTTATCCAAAACAATATACTACATGGCTTGAAATATATCCACCTTAGTTCATTTGTTAATCAAAAAATATATATAAATTTATACATATACCCCAGGATTCATGAAGTTCGGCGCAAAGACGGCGTTAGGCTTACGCCAACTGTGCAGCGTAGAGATGGCGCAGTAGCACCATATGTATATTAATGAAGGCACGCTGCAGCTACATCCACGTGCATAGGAAATGTGCGCGAATGCATGGGGCATGTCGAAGTGCCGCAGAGAGGCGTGGACATGTTGGCTGTTTACGTGCAACCTAAAATGTTGAATATTACAGCCTGCCTCCAATAGTAATCATACCTGTCAGTGTCCGTGGATAATGAAACGTATGCAAAGCATGCAAGACAGTTCTTGCGAACACAAAAATAGGAAGCAAACACAAATGCACCTAGCTGAATATTGAGTCCCATCCCTCGAACAAATGACATTTAAAACCCTGTGCCCGTATTCTAATGCAGTGTTGATATTTATACCGAGTGGAAGCGAAACGCATCGTGTTAGCACACCACCAATAGCTAAGTCTAGCCCAATGGTCAGGGTTACCACCTGTCCCACATTGTGCGGGACAGTCCCCATCTGGGTAGTTGTGTCCATACCAAAACCATTATAAATGTAAAATATCCTGCGACTGTATAACATAATTATGTCCCACATCTCATGTAATAGTCACATACAATAGTTATTTCCATATGTAACATACCTACATGTTACAAGAAATAGAATAAGCAAGTAAACGAAACAGAAGAAGCATCTAAACTGCTGCAGCAATAAGCTTACATTTAAGCATAAAACAAAAGTACTAGCCGTTGTACTGACAGTGGGTATGTGTTGGTCTGTAAAATCTGATGTGTGCCCTGAATATATTCCATCCTGGCCATATGAAAAGGTGGCAACCCTACCAATTTTCAGAGCATTCGGCCAAAATCTGCCAATTTGCGGTCCAAGGCGTCCTTGTCAGGATGGGTCAAAGATGAATGGGTATTACCCAGGTCTACCTACCATGTCATGAAAGATAAGTATTTGCGTGTACCTATGTGCGTGATGTACAGCATGTGGAAGGTAAAAAATGCTAGGGTAGTCCTCACAACCATACAGGTACCAGAGATATGTAGTGTATGCAATGTGTTCCCTTGACCGTGCCATGGGCCATCAACCAGAGAAGGGATGGATGGAGTGTGTGGAATATGGGTGTAGGGGGGCCGGGTAATGTAATAATTCGCAAAGGAGAGACTGTGTTGGATGCACAATAGGTGAACTGGAGGTGTATGAAGGAGCAGTGGGTGAATCAGAAAGAAACACAAAGAACAAACATACACATCCGCAATACAACCTGACAGGCCATACTGTAAAACACAATCACACAAACATATGAATATTAAAATGTGCGATACACATGTACAGAAATGTCACCAGCACATACCCACATAATGGTCTGGACTGAACTGAGCCATCCAACTACAACACACCTGGATGCATAATTGAATACCCATCATCCCCTCTACAGCACACAACCCCCTCATTCCTGAACGTCCACCAAATCCAGCCATACTTGGGCTGCTAGCTTGGCGCAGCCATATCTGCACATAGTGACCACTACTCATATCTAGTAGGCAGTCTCACCCTAGGCAGTGTCAGGATTGCAAACTATGTATCCCTTGCATGTAAAACCCTATCACGTTTTCGTAAATCCAAAAAGATGGAAGGTTATTGTCTTGCTCAATTTTTGAATATCTCTCATGAGATAAGTATCCTGTGTAAACATCAGACTTGGTATCACCACATGATGTCCAGTCCAGTAGACACCTGGACACAAGTTGTATGTGCAGTAGTGGTTCATGAGACTGCTCAGCCTCCAGCCAGTCATGCAGAACCTACTACCCGAGATTAAACACCTGACCGTGATGCACGGTTTCCCACATGTATTATCGAGAATATATACTTTACACATTCGCATAGTGGCAGTTGGATATAGGGTGATTAAGGCACTGACGTAAGCAGGGTACCTCCTGTTCCACTTTGTGAGGGACAGTTCCTGTTTGGGTAAGTGTGTCCTGACCAAGAATGATACAATGGCAAATGTCCTGTGATTGTAGGAAATAACTATGTACCATATTTCATGTAACAGTTGCCTAAAACAGTTATTTCTGTATGTAAAATACATAAATCTTACAAGAAACAGAATAAGCAACTAAACTTCTACAAGAATAAGCTCTTATCTAGGAAAATAAGTAAAGTTCTAAACCCTGTACTGACTTTGGGTATGTGTTGGCCTGAAAAATTTGGTGTGTCCCGAATATATCCCATCCTGGCCATATGAAAATGTGGCAGCCCTACCAATGGTCAGAGCATTCTCAAAATATCTGCCCAGCCTCTTAATCCCCCCTAAAACCAGTGACTTTCGGAGGAAAGGTGTTGAATGACACTGAATGAATAATGACAATAATTAAGAGTAACAGACATTTTTTAACTTCAGAAAATAAGTATTAATACATATGCTCTGAATCTGTCAACATATTTCAAGTTAATAGTACTAATATTGTAAAAGTGTCCATGATTGTCCCTGATTTGTCCTTGCCTTGTCCCTGTTACTGTTGAAATTAGTCCCTGAGTGGTTGAGAGGTCCATACACATATGTACACCAACCAACTGTCACATTTGTTGCCAGTACTGTTGAATACCTGTAGTGAAGTCATATATCCTAACTGTCATCCATGCGGATTGCACCACGGATGGTGTAGTGGTCAAACCCGTGACTAATGTGTGTCTGTTTCTGGGTCCAAGCCATGCAAGGGCCGCTAATTTTATGTGATGGCCCGGATAATGTCCTTCGGATATAGGGAGGTAAAGGCAGCGGGTTTGCACAGCGGACATTCAACTGTATGGGAAATGTAAATAGGTATGTAGGTGTATATGTATGTGGCTGTACAGACAGATATATATATATATATATATATGAATGAATGAACATGGTCACAATAAAGCAGTCATAACGAATGTGAAGGGAAACACCAGTGGAACCCCCCCACCCCGTATTATGTAGTGCCGACATAATAATCTGGTCAGAGGTGGCCAAACCCCTGCGTCTATAAACACAGGTAGAATGGTAACATTGGGACTAACTCTGTCCAAGTGCTAATTCTGACTTTCAAATGGGTACAGGGCTGTTCCGGTCTCCAGTCAGACAAGCCTAAACCCGGATGACCACATGAACATCCTGACAATCAAATACACGTATGTGCCAGGACTATAAGCTTTGGAGTTCTGAATATCCTTGGAATGAGTAAACATGCAGCATGGGTCCAGAGCAGTAGGGAATAGGGAATGGCGCATGTGTAGTACTGTGATTTTCCCAGCAGGAGAATGGATGCCTGCTATGTAAGTGAAGCGTTGAGGCGTGTGTTAGGGTAGCTATGAAGCATGAGTATACATATAAATGAAGCAGAACACCAATAGTGTAGTGGTTAGAGCATCCGCCTAAAGTAAAGGCATTCCCAATTCAAGTCCGACTATAGCACATATCTTTTTCTTGAGGAATGAATGTCGCTGTGCTGTAAAGCCAACATTTTAACATGTAAAGGTGAACGTGTGTTTCGCATGGGGACATTAACCGGATTCCTTCAATCAAAATGGTACTGTCATAATGAATAAGGCACACATAAGCACAAAGAAGCGGCAGTAAACATATGTAACTCACAGTAAGCATATGCGAGTGTGCCTGCGCGGGTGTAAGCAGCTCCCAGCATAGCAAATGTATGTTTTTATGTACAGATGTAACTTATATATATATATATATATATATATATATATATATATATATATATATATATATATATCTGTGTGTGTGTGTGTGTGTGTGTG
>NC_056741.1:1080258479-1080290836 GCF_019279795.1 Protopterus annectens
TATCCAATGGCCTTGTTCTGGCCGCAAACAAAGAACCGTCCTTTGCAAGTGTTGGTAGCAACACTCTGTGCACCCAGCTAATGTGAATTACCAGTACACCATGGCAAATATCCAGACAATAGACAGTGCCACACACATACCATACATCACAGTCATCCAACAGTATAGTAGCAATGTACCGGCAAATATGTCCTGACCACTGGTGTTTGCAGACCTGGCCATCTTGTGTTTACGTGTGTGAGCATGCCCAGTATGACCATTCTGCATGTTGTCGACTGACATTGCCGTCATACCATCATGTGTTTGACCATGCCCAGTATGGTCAACTGGATCACATGTGTTACATGTCCAGGTAGTCAGTGCTGTGGTGCCGACCTCTGCGTTGTACACTGACAGGTGGCATGCTGTGTCTGCAGGGTATCCATCGGTCATGTGGCATTGACTGTTGCTACATTTCTGCACAGCGTGGAGGGACATCCGACTGTATCCACATTCCTACACAGCACCGGGGGGGGGGCACCTGACTGTTATGTGTATACGTTGGAAGGGGGACACAGCTGACATTTGTACACTTTTGCTACTTCTATACTGGTATGTCAGGTACTCCATTTCAGTGTGTAGACCTACCTAATGTGCTGGCTAGAGGCATACCAATGTACTTCAGATCTTAGCTTTAATTACCAACATATTAGTTTCAGACATCCTAGCCTTTACAACCTACATTCAACTGCCTGCCCTGTTTATTCTGTCTGTGTGTGTCTGGGGGGGGGGGGGTCATCCATTGGGCATATTCAGAGGCCATTGTACAGCATTTGTCTGTGTTGGTCTACACCTGTCCAGCTGGTTGAGACTTGTGTGAGCTGCATGGACACACATGATGTTCAGCCCATTACCCGCAGTGGGTTAGGACACCCTGTGTACTACTGGCTACTATTGTGACCCCGGTATGTGCTACAGATGTCATGGTGCCACTATGGATGTCTGCTGTCCACTGCCTTAACATTCGGCCACCAAATTCCCTTGCATGCTCACATCCATACCATAGCTACAGGTAACAACACATTTTAATACAACTGCCAATTAGTAGGTTGATTGACTTACCTTGAGGGTGTGCCAGACCTGAGGGTGGTGTTGAAGGGCTGCCTATGTCGGATGCACACAGTAAATTTCCTATACATGGCTGAGCACAGGTAGTGCCATGTTTGGCATCCCTTTTACTGTCTGTGCGAGTCAGAGAGGGTGACGTTCCCTGGGTACCTACTGTGTCAGTGCATATGCTATGCATTGCCTCTTTGCCAAGGCCAGGTCATACTGGGCGCGCCTCCTTCCGCCTACTGGGTCCGGCTCAGGTAGTTCCTCCTCCGAGTCACTCTGTGCCTGTACAGGCCTTGGTATTGGTGGTGGGCTGTGTTGCCCTGCCCCATGCTGTTCCTGTTGTAGCTGTTTCTGCAGGATCATATTGTGTAGCATAGCACATACCATAACAATTTGGGTGTATGTAGCTGGTGAATACTGCAAGGCTCCACCAGATGTGTCCAGACACCGGAACCGTGACCTGAGCATCCCAAACACATGCTCAATTATATGTCTTGCCTGTGCATGTGCCTCATTACGTCGTAGTTGTTCAGGTGTGTGTGCATTTCTGATGGGTGTCATCAGCCACGACTCCAATGGGTACCCAGCATCCCCCACTAGGTGACCGTAGGGGATGTCCATATTGGCAAAGGTGTGGTACAGCTGCGTCAGATGCCATATATTGGAATCGTCATAGCTTCCAGGGCAGCCAGCGCACACATTCATTATAATGCCCTGGGCATCGCATACTACCTGGCAGTTGATGGAGGGGATGCCCCTGTGGTTAATTTAGGCCCTACCATGCTCACTGGGTGATGCTTTGATGCATTTGTGTGTGCAGGCTATAGCACCCACTACCCCAGGGTAGTCTGCCATTTGGTGGAAAAGACGCGTATTGCTGATCAACACCTCACGTGTGTTAAGGAAATGTAGGTGCTCACTGGCATGTGGTGACATGGCATCCAGGAACTGGTGGAATACTCTGAATGCAGATGCCTGTGAGATCCCCATGTTATCCCCAGTTGTGCTTTGGGAGGTACCTGTGGCTAGTATACTTAGGCCTACACATACCTTGCTATCCACTGGGATGGGTTTCCCTTGGCCTGTTCGATGTGTCAGGTGTGGCCAGCACAGCTCAACAATCTGTTGTAGGAGGTCTCTCTCCACCCCATAGTGCTCCACTATCTCCAGCTCATGTAGCCCTTGGTAGGTTACCCTGGGTCTGTACAGTCTTCTCTGTCTCCTCACTGAGGGTTGTTCGGAAGCATTCACATCCTCACCACCCTCAGCCTCTTGCACATGTTGGTCTATGTTGCCTGCTGCAGCCCTTCTCATTACGTTGGATTGTTTCATAAAATTTCCCCACATGTATACACCGGTGGTGTAGAGTGTGGAAAAAAACCGTGGGTATGGTACTTGCTCACTTTATCGTAGTGTTCTGGGCTGGGCTGGGCTGGGCCTGTAATCTGCTGATTGTGATAATTATCACCCGTTTACCCAGCTTGTTCACCTTGACTACTCTCCTACTGCTGTTGTCCCTCCCTATTGCACTAGGCAGGTATAGACACACCCCTAGCTTAGGCATGCTAAGGCAGGAGCAATCCCGAGACACACGGCTCCAATGTACGTACAGTATGCCTGACAACCCCCCCCATGCTTTCACCTATATTTGAGTCCTGCACCCAGCTATCTATACACATACACTCTTGGGATCTGCATCACACCCTGGGGATAAACGGAATTCACTATTTTCCACCTTGTTTGCATAGTATTGTCTTCTAATGACTAAATTTCTCCTAACTACACTCTAACTATAATTCAATGCTCTTTACTGTAAACTTTACAAGAATAGCAAACCTGCATATAGTTATGATCTGCCTCACATGGTTATCTTGTTCAATATGTTGTAAATACTCTTATGCAACCATTTTCATGATTTGTAAACCTGAAAAAGTTCAATCTACCTCATGTGAATATTTTGTTCTATATTATTGTCAACATTGCTTTGCAATATACTGTAAAATATTTTGTATCTTCTGCTATGTTAACTTGATTGTAACCTTACAAACACTGTTTTGAATTTGTAACCATATACTTATTGGTATAATGGATCTGTCTTGGAGTTTTTCTCCCCGGGCCTTTACTGAAAATGGACATATATCCAGTTCGACTAGCCCGGTCAACAAATGTAAAATAAAATAAAAATAAAAAAAATAAATAAATAATGCATAGTTACATGACCCATACTGAGCCCTGACAAAAATAACCACTACTTACTGTTGCGCAGATCCACACACAACTGGTTAAAAGTGCCTTACTATCACCATATTCAATGTCCCTTGTTCTTCCCAACAACAAAATAACCGGTCTCTGCACGCCTTGAACCCGGGACCCTGCATAGCACAGACGATGTGCTTTACAACTAAGCCATGGCAGATATACATACATCTGAGGTTATCACGTACAGATCATCCAGCACAGGCATTCAACAGTATAGGACATGTATTCCATCATGTAGATTTATGTGTGCTACTGTCTATATACATACATATATATATATATATATATATATATATATATATATATATATATATATATATATATATATATATATATACACACATATACATATACACACACACACATACGTAGATATAGAATATATATCACAACAGCGGACCACATGACACCAAAGCATTAGACAAGAATGAAAAGGAAACCACAGTGTGTTTCTGTGCATCACACGGGTTCAGACTGTATTAAGGGTAAGATTAGGGCTGCTGACATTACTCACCAGACCTATTGGTGAATGTATGTGTATATCTTGCCAACCCAGTCTCTTGGGTGATTGTGACATTTATGGACACTATATAGGAAAGCAACAAAACATGCTCCTCAACACATCCTGGAGCTAGCCACTCAGAGATACCAGCACATAGTATATGACTGCCAAACATACACACCTGTCATGCCTTGGAATAGAACACCTACCTGTCTATTCTATCACACTACAGCATTACACAGTTACAGGACGCGCTACCAAGATTACTGGGGCACAGCACTCCCAGAGGCGTACGTCTAGGTGGATGACATCATCAGCAATGGAAAAGACGCAGATAAGGATTGTATGGAGTGTGAGCAGTCTAAAAGCATATTACTGTCCCCAGGCAGATGGACACACACACACACACACACACACACACACACACACACACACACACACACACACACACACACACACACACACACACACACACAGTCGGTATGGCTCTGATTAGAACACAGACCTAACTACCTTATCACACTACAGCATTACGCAGTTAAAGAATGTGCTACCGAGATTACTGGGACACAGCATTCCAAGGGGCGTACTTCTAGGTGGGTGATATCATCAGCAATGGAAAAGATGGCGATAGGGATTGTATGGAATGTGAACAGTCTAAAAGCATTATTCTGTCCCCAGACAGATGGAGACACACACACACACACAGTTGGCATGGCTGGCATGAGAACACAGACCTAACTACCTTATCACACTACAGCATAACGCAGTTACAGAATGCGCTACCGAGATTACTGGGACACAGCACTCCCAGGGGAGTACTTCTAGGTGGGTGACATCATCAGCAATGGAAAAGATGGCGATAGGGATTGTATGGAGTGTGAGCAGTCTAAAAGCATATTCCTGTCCCCAGGCAGACGGAGCCAAACACACTCCAGTGGTGTGATCAGGACAACTGCCTATCTACGGACCACTATTACAATACTACATAGATACGAGCCGAGCCACAGACACTACACCTTTCAAGACTGTCAATATGACCTTCTAGGAATGCAGACATTGACATGGATGCTGGCAGTTACGATGTACATACCTGTGAACCAGTGTGCTCAATGTAGGAATCCATCCTGAAGTGGGGTATGGCCATCTGTTGACTGGATGACCACTATTGCTATACAGGGTTACAATGGCCATGCCCATACACATAGAGGCACATAACTGAGACAAGGTGTCACTGGGCATGCTCACACACTTAGTAGCACATGGCCATTTGGAATGCACTATGTGTCCATCTACACAACGTCATACTGGGCATGCTGACATACTTAGCAGCAAAGGGCTGTTTTGTATGCACTCTGATTCTAAACACGGAAGGGCACAGTGGTGTCAATAGTTGTCATTGTTAGCATGAACACTGCACTACATATATCTGACACCGGTCTTCTACACAATGTCTGCTGCTATCCGTCACCTTAGATGTACCAATCTAAACCTGGCACACGAATACCACCTGTGGTGATGTCCTGCCAGGCGTGGCTACTTCGCCCATATAGTGCTATTCATAGACAAATGTCCTGAGACCAGGTTAACACCCTGACACCTAGAGGACAACTGCATTGTATGTGTATGCTAAACAGTGCTAGATGTGTAGCGTTCATAATCACAGCTGCCCAATGTAGATCCAACAATGGGGAATACTGACATCTGTGCAGTGAGGAACACCTGGCTGAAGGCTCAGTTGTGCACAATAACACTACCACCGTATACCTCGGATACAGACATGTGGGCCATAACACTGTTATGGACCGCTCCAGGTGGTGGTTTCTCCATGTACATGAAGGCCACTCACATGTACTGACCAGTACACCCTCAAAAGGCATCAAAGATGTGTCAGGTGCAGATCACAGTGTCAAAAGCTGCATTCTAGGATGTAGCCCTCAGACATCACCATGTCCTTGGACCAGCAACACACATCCATACATGTTGTAGAACATATATTAGTACAACACCATGTGACCCATGACCAGTGGACTGTACCTAGCTCCACAGCAACTATACAGACTACCCATGTACTGACACAGTTGCATCATGTGTTATGCAATGCAATAATACCACAGTTCGTAATTAGGTCGGCTGTACGCATAACAGGGGCCCTGGGTCATATACAGCAGTAACAGATGACTGTTGCTGTACACCAGTAAACACCCTCATGTTTGGATATGACATACATGTACCTGTCATGGATATGTACATGCCACACACACACAACACATATGTACGTAGCATAGCTGTTGCTGTCCTTTGTGCAGACAGGTGGCTACAGCAATTACACACATGCATATGGAAGGTAGGTCCATGGCTGTTGAATGCTAACAGTACATAAGGTGTGATAACACTGTTGACTGAGTTAACATTCCCTCTGTACTGGTTACCCATGACAACTATCATATCATACAACAGTCCATGTGTCATGCATGTCATCACACATGTCCACCAATTGCAATGCCTACAAACATGGCTAAATGACAGGAATGTAGGACCTACACACATGTACATGTAGTGCTGTGCATTCAGCTACCATGCATGTGCAGTAGCTGATGTTTGCAGGTGACGTGTGTCTTACTACAACATGCAGTTGCAATGCAGCCACATCATTGCCAACTGTGTATGGTGATATACTGACAGTATGGTAAGATGTACATCAGGTATGGACAGATGTGTGGACATAAAGTGGTGGGCCATCTTTGCAGATGGATGTTTGCTGAAGACAGCTCACAGGTGTGTGACAAGCCGTCCTACCATATTGTTTCTGTAAATTGAAGGGGAAGACACACAACCTACACAGCAGTCAGGGTGTCACTGACTGTAAATCACTTGACACCTGTAACACTTAAGGCCTCCCGTGTGCATATATCAGCAAAATTGCCAAAGGTAGCATCAGTACACATTGCAATGCGGGCAATACTGCTGCATGTCTGTCATACATATCATAACATAGCAGGTGTTTGATTCACAGTACTGCCATGTGTGTTTACTTGTGTGTCCATATATGCCACGTATGGTGGGGAATACATCCCAATTGTTACTTACACCCCTGTACACTGTTGTAGAGATCTGTACATACTGTAGTGTAGAAAGCAAGATATAGGCAGGGGTGGGGTGTGTACCGCACACATGTGAGATATCTTTATGTGCATGACATAGGTGCATTCAATTGTGGACTCCACAGTGTGTGTGTGTATGTATGTATGGCTGTCTGGTCCATGGAGTGAGGATGTATGTTACCATAGTGAACAGATAAGACCCCTAACCCCTCCAGGTGATGCAATCTACTACCCTGTTTATGCCATCGATCTTAGGAATTACTGACTACTTGTACATGTTCATTCTCTGTGTCGCATCTTGTGGGTGCACAGTACTGTAATGATGATTACCACATAGGCAGGGGTCTTCACCTCAACACTATCAAGTGTGTGTGTGTGTGTGTGTGTGTGTGTGTGTGTGTGTGTGTGTGTGTGTGTGTGTGTGTGTGTGTGTTACAGTGTCATTGACCCCGTGAGTGTGGGCGTGTTACTGTGTGTCTGAATACATGTGTGTGAATACCTGTGTGTGTGTGTGTGTGTGTGTGTGTGTGTGTGTGTGTGTGTGTGTGTGTGTGTAGTTGTGTATTCTCATCCTGTAATGTGAATGTATATTACTGCTACACAGTGAGGCCTCAAGCTATCAACTGGCCGTTACCCTTGTCATCAGCTAGACCGCTATGTAAACTCCCCGCCCCATGTAACTGTACCTATGATGTCAACCGGTATGGATGTCATATCTCTAGCCACTGTAGCTTAGTACACAGCTCCCATGCTCCTGGATCAGTAGATGTGTAGACATCTTTGGAATGTCAGCCTTTCTAACAGTGAGGTAGAAGCTACGAATAGCATGCTGGTATTGCCATACATACCTGTGAGTAGTCCACGTTTACACATGGGAAACTGCAAACACTGGCACTCAATGGCACATGCAATTAGACCTGAAGGAGGGAAGCAGGACATCATTACCAACATGCTGTTACTGTTGTTCCCAAGACACATACTGTGAACAGAAAATAATGCATTCTAAACCTGTACTACATGGTATGTCTGCTGCATGTCAACAGTACACAACAATTGTAATCTACACTTATCTCCCTATTCTGTTCACCCTGTACATCAGAATATATGAGCATGTCCCTGCACCAATGGTGTGGATGACAGGGATGCGGCACAGTTATCATCATATGCACAAGGTGATAATGTTTGCCAGGGGCCTAGGCTGCACCAGTGGATGACATCATGTGTGTGGGTTAGGGCCTGTGATCTAATTGATCATGTGTGGTTGTTATGCATGTGAGTGTTGCGGTGCCCTACAGATGTTTCTGGTGTGTGTGTGTATGTTTGCACACAGTTCTGTCATGTGTCTGACCTACACTGGGGTATTATTGACAGCTCCTGACTATACAGACCAGGTTTTACAGCTCACAGTGTCTGGCCATGACCACGTGACCTGTGTCTGCCAGGGGTTGCATGGGCACTACCAGGCAGAGGTGCAGATTGGGTACTGTCCGATGACACATGTCCACTGGAACCGTGTTCCCATTAGGACCATCCAGGGCCACGTGCATGTGGCCTTCTGTGTCCTGGTGTGGATGGCGCAGTACCAGCTGCACTGCTGCTCTACCGCCACTATGAGAGTGGGCATGTGAGGTAGCTCATTCATGTAGACCTGCACCAGCTGATGTAGCTGGCCTATGTCCATGTGCCCTATGCCTCACTCCTACCACATGTTCCAGCACAGACAGCTCACACTCGCGGATTGTCATGCCATGGTCAAGGATTCCAACCATGTCACCCAATCATCTGTCCAAAACCTCAGCAATCTGTTGTTGAGCATTTGCCAATGCCTGGATGTTGTCATTTAAAGAATGGATAGCAGCCCTCTGAAGCCTCTGCCCTTCTCTGTTCTGCCATTCAGCACATGCCTGTGCCGCCATTACAGTATGAAACATGCATCTGGTGACACCAGCTGCTGCGCTCTGTCCTGCAGGGGCATGTCAGACAGAGGTCCTCCTATGAGCAGCACTGGCCACATGCCTGTGTGGCCCATCTCCAGTCATTTGCCTGACACCATGGTGTGAATACACACCTTCTGTAGCCACCACACTTTCCTGTTCTAAGCTACCACACACTAACTGTCCTTCCTCTATGGCCACTGGTGATGGGGTATGTGTTGGCATGAGATCTGTGTGCAGGGATGAGGGGGATATAGGAGGAATGGCAACCAATGGCACAGATTCAGCCCCTGACAACCCTGCCTGTACCGCCAAAAAGAGTAGAGCCAGCATACTGTGTTCCATAATTGTTTTTATTCAAATAAAACAACAAAAATCAGACCGGTTTCGGACGGAAAATATCACAGCCTTCTTCAGCACAAGTCAAATACAGCTTCTGTTGTAAGTTAAATACACCCATCTTAAAGCCAATTGGCCCATACTAGAATCGTTCATTCAAACCAGGTGGAAGCAATCCACCCAGTTTAACAATCCACTTTTTTTCTTATTATTTAAAATAGAGTGCCACCCAGTTTTATTGGATTTATTGCCCTTGATGATGTCAATAACCATGAAAGAAATTCTGGCAGTGGTGTGTGTTAGATAGTGTTTATACAATGCATTGGTTACCTTTTTGTTTTTAATATTACTGATGTGTTCAGAAATTCTGATTCTGAATGGACGAGAAGTCTGGCCAATGTAAAAGCAACCACAAGATGGAGCAATGGCACCAATATATTTATTTTTTGCCAAAAATTCACAAAAATCCCACCAATCCACCGGGTAGACCAATTGTCTCAGAAAAGGGTTATATCACAGAACCTTTGTCTCTATATTTGATTAAACATTTGAAGCCTTTGCTCCATCTTGTACGTTCTCGGTTACAGGACACTACAAATTTCCTGCAGATCATTTCAGATAGCCAATTGGAATCTGATTGGTTGATGTGCACACTAGATGTGTGTGCTTTATATATGAATATTCCACACAAATCTGGTTTAGAAGCCCTTACATACTGGCTGGAAGTGGCCAATTTATACAGACCTGACTTCAACTCCTTTTTGGTTCAGTTAGCTAGACATGTTCTGAATAGCAATGTATTCTTTTATCAGGGTACTTGTTATTTACAAACAAAGGGCACAGCAATGGGTGCTTCATTTGCCCCAATATATGCCAACCTGTTTATGGCCTTTGTCGCAAAACATCTTATCTATGATCATGTGAACAACATCTATTTGGAATACATTGACATTTGGAGATGGTTTTTAGACGACTGTTGGAAGGTATGGAAGGGTGAGACAAATGAGTTACATGAATTCATATCTTACCTGAACAACAACCCATGGGGATTACAATTTACTGTTCATTATGATTTGAACAGCATTACGTTTTTGGATGTGATTATCAACAGACTATCAGATCACGCATTGAGTACTGAAGTATTCAGGAAATATCCCCAATATAATGCCATCCTACATGCATCCAGTTTCCATCCACCACACATAACCCGGAACATCCCAAAATCGCAATTCATCAGAATAAAGCGTATCTGCTCTGATGATTCCTCTTTTCAGAGACAAAGGAAGGATCTCACAAACAGATTCAAATCTAGGGGTTATGGTATGGGTTATGTATTGAAGGCCAGTAATCTGGTCAATTCCATTGACAGACAAGAATTTTTAAGTCACAAAGACCATAACAATTCGGCATCACAACCAATTAGATTTCTAACAACTTATGCCAGGAATTCTGACAACCTAATTCAAAGTGTGAATAAACATTGGAATATTTTACAATGTGATCAGGAGCTAGCACACATCATGCCAGAACAATGTCAGTTTTCTTTCCGTAAAGGCAAAAATCTTGGTTCCTGTTTTAATCATTACAAGCGTGGGACACTGAATCAATCCTCTACATATGTACAATCTACACTATCGGGGGATCCTTTAGTTGGCTGCTACCCATGTGGACACTGCATCCATTGTGACAAGGTCACAAAATCCAAACAATTTTCCAGCCGCAACAGTCCTATAGTTTATGATTTAAATTTCTTTGCTAATTGCAGTACTGACTGGTTAATATATCAAGCTACATGCACTTGTGGTTGCTTTTACATTGGCCAGACTTCTCGTCCATTCAGAATCAGAATTTCTGAACACATCAGTAATATTAAAAACAAAAAGGTAACCAATGCATTGTATAAACACTATCTAACACACCCCACTGCCAGATTTTCTTTCATGGTTATTGACATCATCAAGGGCAATAAATCCAATAAAACTGGGTGGCACTCTATTTTAAATAATAAGGAAAAAAGTGGATTGTTTAACTGGGTGGATTGTTTCCACCTGGTTTGAATGAACAATTCTAGTATGGACCAATAGGCTTTAAGATGGGTGTATTTAACTTACAACAGAAGCTGTATTTGACTTGCACTGAAGAAGGCTTTGATATTTTCCGTCCGAAACCAGTCTGATTTTTGTTGTTTTATTTGAATAAAGACAATTATGGAACACAGTATGCTGGCTCTACTCTTTTTGGCCCTTCAGACTTGTTCCTGAGCCGTGCATTTGCCTTTTGCGCAGGAGTGCTTTTTTGACTGTAACCCTGCCTGTATCTCAAGCATATGTTCATCATCACTGCTAGAGTCTGTGGGGACACTAACATCAGATGGACCGCAGGATGGTAACGCACCTGCATCACCTGTGAAGGCAAACAAAGACTCTACATTACAATACATACACACACACACACACACACACACACACACACACACACACACACACACACACACACACACACACACACACACACACACACACACACACACACACACACACACACACACACACACACACACCATGCATGTCATTTGACAGAAGGTATGTGACATGCATGTCATACAGCAGACGGCATGCAGCTCAGACAATAGTAGTGGTAGTTATCATATATCCCTGGGTTGCACACAACAGCAAGCATGTGTCATAGCAGAAGCCATGCATTTCACACAATCATGGTAGTAAGCATGCATCCCTGTGTTACACCATGTGGACCAGCACAGGTTAACAGTACACATAGGTGATGTGTGGCATATGACCTTGACATTAACATGTAGTATGACATGTAATCTGCTGACGTATGCATTTGCATGCATACATGTTTGACACAATGGTGTCCTGTCACATATACAGTGGTGCAATGGTGTCACATTGCAGTGTTGTCTGTCCGCCCTACAGATAAAATGCACTTTTAGCAGATGTGCATGACCATTGAAGGGTATTATGAGGCGTCTATATTGCTATACAGTGTGAAGTAAAGATACAGTGCCATTGCATGGAATCATGAGGTGTCTCTATTGCTATACAGTGTGAATTACACACACAGTGCATAGCCATGACTGTGTGCATACACAATACATATATACTGTGGATTGTGACCCACATTGCTGAGGTGTATACACAGTAAACTATGATGTGGAATGTGTGACACAGGTCACCGAAGGACATACTGATGACACCCCTGCACATCTGCAAACATATTTTAGTTGCCTGGCAACCATGTCCACATATGGCAGACTTGTCAATACACCATATCCCACATGACATTTGTGTACCACACATACAAGGTGCATGGCTGACAGTGATGTCCAACAGCAGCAAGGGAAATGTACTGTATCTGTGGCCTGATGTGGTTGTCTGTGTATGTATGTGGATGCTGTACAGGTGACTACTGTCATGCTGTGACACAGTCATGATGTTCAACACATCTTATGTGGTCGAATGAAGTTATGCCTCCACAAGCTGTGCACAGGCTTATAGGATGTCCAGTGTTCCACATCTGCAATATAACCGTTCAACAAAGGCTATAGTTGGACCATGTGTAGCCAATGTACAAAAGGGTGTAAACACAAGCACATAACATCTACTGTGTGTTGTTACATGTCTCTGGCCATCCTCCATGGTCATGTGTGAACATGTGTTGGCCAAACGGTTGTGATGGCCATTTATCTCACATGTCTGTGTTGTCCCATATGACACCCATAGATGTCATATACTCCAATGTCCACAAGGTTATGCAGACAAAGGGTTGTATGTTTGGTATGTGGGGTATGTTTTATGGGATAGTCAGACAATGTTGCAGCTGGACCACAACATGTCATGGACATGTCAGATGGCACATCACAATGTGTGCAATGATAGCAGGGGCATAATCCACAATGGTGAATCCTGTGGGCTGCCCATACTCCAGCTCACTGTGTAGTACTGTTTGTGTATCCCACATGTGTAGTTCTGATGTATAGTACATGTTCCTACATTGAACAACATCTCCACTGTTGTATGCACAGCTGTCCACACATCTAGCAATGACAGTTTCTGAGGTTTCCTGTCAGTGTTTTACTTAGATTTTAAGTATTGCACATGGGTAGCCAGTGTGATGGATTGCAGATTTGACCTGTATATTGTAATCGGACCATACATTATGTGTACATGTGTTAACTGGCCACATGATGACTAGATCTGTGCATTAACATGCCTGATACTTATAACTGTCTCACCTGCAACAGCCTGCTGTCTCTGCAGAATGCCAGAGATACCTATATAGGGGTGACACAGCAGTATGATCATTATCCATGCCTGTATGACAGCTACAGGGTGCAATGTGCATGTTAACACATTCGCCAATACAATAGGATATAGTATGGAGTATGCACATGTGTGCATACACAGAGTAGCATACTATAGTATATGGCATGTGTGTATACATGCCTTGCATATGATGTTACATTACATATTGTACAGTGACACATGCAACTATATGGGATATAATAGTTATATGTGCAGTAGTGACTTACCAGGCAACTCCAGGCTCGGGGGTTGAGAGATACCCACCTCCACAATGGCAGCTAAGGTTTGTGGATGCTGTTCTGACAGTGTCCCCAGTTTGGCCAGTAGCTCCTTGGTACGTGTAAGTGGGGGCTGGGTTGGTGGCCCACCACCTATTGCACCTTGTTCCCTGGTGATTGCATTCGCACACTATTTCGCACATTTGATCAGATCCGTGCAGTGTCTGCACACCTGCTGGTATGTGCGGTTATGGCCACCTACATCATTAACCCTCCTGCAAAGTTCCTGCCACAGGTCATCCTGCTGCTGTGCATCCTGTAGCACATGGCTAAGCAGGACATCATAGTTGTCATGGAGGTAAGGTATAAGGGCTTCATCTTCCAAGCGGGTATAGGCTGGGAGCCTTACTTGTGGCATATATGGAAGACATAATGATGGAGACAGGTCACAGTATCTCAGCGATGCACAGATATGCAGCTGCACATACATGTGTATCACATGTATTACATATAAACAGTTGTCTTTGCAAATCTTCATGACACTGACACCACTGACATGTTTGTGTCACACACATGTGACACCCACTGAGGATTGGATATTATCACCATATATGTGTGTCACCTGATTACATTGCTCATACTCCATGTGGATGCTGTCTTGATGTGGGCATGTCTATTTGCCTGTACTGGTGTTCTTACCCATCAGCACATTCCTGGATGTGTCCACATTAATGCTGTTGACCTTAATGCTGTGTATATGTCACATATCAACACATACACTGCCTTAACGAACATGACCTGTGGCAATGCAGACATGCACACGGAAGCCTTTACATGCATGTGTTTTGCCATATACATCTACATGGCACTGTACAGCAGTTCAACATCCTGCCACATATCGCCTGTGTTGCACATGTGATACACATGGGACACTGGCTAGCCGGATGGTATTTGCAGGGATGGTTATCAACTATAGCATGTACGGACAAGGTCATGTAGTAGTCTGTATGCCCTGGGCCATGTATGAGTGTAGGATGTAAGGTTACCTAGCTGTAGCCGACAGCCATGTTTCTGGTGCCAAGTGAAGCAGTGCCACATAACTGATCCAGACGGTTAATGATACATCTACCAGGCGGTCATCACACCATGTCTGACTGAGGTGAAATGTGCAGCTTTGCTGGACAGGGTTGCATAGTATGGCAGGAGTATGTAACGTGTATGGCACAAGGATCTGTCCAGCATGTGGCAATCCTTGTACTAGGAAGGTGGATGTCCATGACGTATGCATTTCAGATCAGGATATGTATGTGTAGCATGTCCGACATCATAGTGTTGGACATGTCTTTATGCAGGGTAGGCATCATGCTACATAGTGGAGATGAGGATTGTGAAGGCTGGTGTCGCCCATCCAAACATGGGCAATACCCCTTAAAGGTGATATATGATCCGATATTGGTCACTTGAGTGATGAGTATGGCTGTACAATGATCTCCATGTTCATGGATGGCACCCTGTCATGAATAGGGTTGCCTCTTATGACTACCTAATAGGCTTGGTGATGTCACTAGCTTAGGGAGGTAAACTTCACAGCACCATCCCTTACACACAGTGTCCATTATGTTGACCGCTGCCTAGGTGGTAGTTCATGGGTACAGGGTTATTAAACTAGTAGTAACAATGCAATATGCAGCTGTCTGATTGTGCACATATGTCACACACCTCACCCACAAAGCACATTCTGTATGTTGTCCACAGTACTGAGTCAGCTATTGCTCTTAGGTCATAGCCATTCACATACTTACATAGGCAGATGCCTCCCATTTGTCTGTGTGGTATGGGCTACAATGAGGGGGAGTACAATGAATTAACCCTGTTTTACTGTAGCTGCCACTGGTGTGATATGCACATATTACTCAGACACCTTTTGTAGTGTTGGTTCTGTCAACAGTCCACTGGCAGAACACTCCTGTGACATACAAAGGTACATCTAGTATACCGGGTGTAGGTGGAACACAGTATGGGTGATGATGTCCTATGACCTGTCACAGGTATGATATGCAGTGTGAAATCATCCATACTGTCATCTACATCTGTACTGCTAACAACATAAATGTTGATTAAGGTTCATGGAATTTCAGACCAGACTCAGCAGGGTAGTAGTGTAGTGCCTCCCATTATGGGTGGTGTCTCCACTTTGTGGGTTGTGATAACTGTTGGTGTGCACCATTCAGTGTTTTCACAGACTGACATGAAGCTACCTAACAATCATTTCGTAATGTTAAACGTTTGCACCACACCACACTCATCACA
The DNA here is from genome assembly GCF_019279795.1 of Protopterus annectens. NCBI lineage: Eukaryota > Metazoa > Chordata > Ceratodontiformes > Protopteridae > Protopterus > Protopterus annectens. The sequence goes on from NC_056741.1 coordinate 1,080,274,566, forward strand.
TAGTCTCACTAGATCTCCACCACCACAGGCCACACATGGTAAGACTACATTTCACAATACTATCTGTCGAGTCCTCATCCCCCAATTACTCCAGACTCTGTCCTACACAGCAATGGATATAACACACCCATCAAGGACCTATAGGGCCCATGATGTCACTCTCAGCTCCAAAAGCCTTGGCTTCGTAACAATCGCAACATACTATGACAGGTCACACTGAGGACAATGTACTCAATTTTATGTTATGTCAACCCCGAGGACTCCTAACTACCTTATCTGGAACTCTCGATCTGAGCCCTGCACTCGGTATTACTAGCCCAGATACCTTCCGACGTACCAAAGGACATGGAATTCTTCCATCTTTCCCGGGGGATCACCCCCCGGTGCTTCCCCTGCCGGGAACCCGGAACAATGTTATTACCAAAAACATGTTCTGGTTTATTCCAATATCCTTTTTCCTTGAAATACATTTCAGAACAGATTTGGGAAACCGACTGCCCCAATTGGGAAAATAATCTTTTCCCCCTTAGGCCTTTTGGGTTCAAATTCTCTAAAGGACGCAACAAACCGGGCAATTTATACTTACACTTTTAAACATTCCCAAAGGGACCCCCGTTATTTGATTTGTCATGATGGTGCTTTAGCCCAAAACCCCCCTTTAAAGGCATTACTCTGCCAACCTTTCAATTTTCCGGCGGGAAAAACCCCCCCTTTTTCCTATTTCCCGGTATAATAGGGGTTCAACAGGCTCGAGGGCAATGAAATAACTCCCTAACTGATACAAAAAGTCTTTTACAATTCCCCCCCCATTTCCTCATTCTTTGGGGACTAAAACAACAACATACTGATTTCAATTACCACCTACCTTAACTGGGTTCTCATGCGAAATTAGGGAATCTTTTTATAACCTCCAACGCCTGGAAACCATAAAACCCCCCGGGGCCCAAAAATTCCCGGCCTTACCCCATTACTTGCCCACCTGGGGACATTTCAATGAATTATCTAAAAATTTTTACCCCTCCTGGCCCACCCCGGGAAAAAAAGTACAAACAAAAGCCCAAATTTTCCCTTTCCAGATAAACACAGAAGGCGTGGAAATAAATTTCAACCTGAATTTCCCCCACTTAATTTGAAAGACTCTATCCCAAACAAGCCAGCAGTACCCCCCAAAAAAAGGACACCACTCTGGGGATGGCATAATTCAAAAAAACTGTTGCAAAGAGGTAAATCCCCTTGGGGGGGGGGCTTTGGCACCTCAGAGGTTTAGTTCCTTTTCCACCTCCAAACTAGCCTAAAAAAATTCGGCAATTCCGGATCCCCAAAGCGTTCAAGGTTTTCACTCTCAAGGAAACCCCCATCCTTTGACTACACAAGGCTGAAAATTCCCACTTAAGGCAAATCCCCCAAAAGGTTTATTAAATTTTTAACCCCCACACCCTAAAGGGCCCAATTATACAAACAAAGGGGCCTGGACAAATCCATTCAAAGCTGACTTCTAAAGCCAAACACACATCCCTGGACCTCAAATCCCAGGCTTGTTTCCCAACTTAAAATCCCCCATTGGGATTTAAAAGCCTTCTAAGGGGGCCCCCAAATAACAAACCCGTTATAATAAAAGGTCACCCCAAACCGGGGGCCCCTTCACCCGTAACTGTTTGCAAACATAACACACCTGGATTATTCAAGGCTTTGGGGGCCCCCAAAAACCCCCCCCTTTATTTTTTAGGGAAATTTCCCCCAAAAATTGGGTCCTTTGGGAAATTCCAAAGGGTAAAGGATAGCCAAAACCTACCTTTATTCCAGGCTTTTTAAACCTTCCCCCTTTGGATTTCAATACACACCCATAATTCCGGATGTTTGCAAATGGCTCAGGCGAACCCCCAAGTGATAGCATCCCTTTTATTAACATTCAAGGCATCCCCCTTTGGTAGGGCCCCCCATTTGGATTGTTTTTATAAGGATAGCACAAGGGGGTTCCTGAAAAGGGTTTTGGGATCCTAGGGGGCCCTTTTTTCAAGTTAAAACATAAAGGGGCATGGGCTCCTTGACTAAAAGGAACCATAAAGGGAAACACCCCTTTGGATTAACCCAACACAAGGCTTAATTTTCCCCAAAAAAAGAATTAAGGTGTCATGAATAGGGTTGCCTCTTATGACTACCTAATAGGCTTGGTGATGTCACTAGCTTAGGGAGGTAAACTTCACAGCACCATCCCTTACACACAGTGTCCATTATGTTGACCAGCTGCCTAGGTGGTAGTTCATGGGTACAGGGTTATTAAACTAGTAGTAACAATGCAATATGCAGCTGTCTGATTGTGCACATATGTCACACACCTCACCCACAAAGCACATTCTGTATGTTGTCCACAGTACTGAGTCAGCTATTGCTCTTAGGTCATAGCCATTCACATACTACATAGGCAGATGCCTCCCATTTGTCTGTGGTATGGGCTACAATGAGGGGGAGTACAATGAATTAACCCTGTTTTACTGTAGCTGCCACTGGTGTGATATGCACATATTACTCAGACACCTTTTGTAGTGTTGGTTCTGTCAACAGTCCACTGGCAGAACACTCCTGTGACATACAAAGGTACATCTAGTATACCGGTGTAGGTGGAACACAGTATGGGTGATGATGTCCTATGACCTGTCACAGGTATGATATGCAGTGTGAAATCATCCATACTGTCATCTACATCTGTACTGCTAACAACATAAATGTTGATTAAGGTTCATGGAATTTCAGACCAGACTCAGCAGGGTAGTAGTGTAGTGCCTCCCATTATGGGTGGTGTCTCCACTTTGTGGGTTGTGATAACTGTTGGTGTGCACCATTCAGTGTTTTCACAGACTGACATGAAGCTACCTAACAATCATTTCGTAATGTTAAACGTTTGCACCACACCACACTCATCACATAGTCTCACTAGATCTCCACCACCACAGGCCACACATGGTAAGACTACAACATTTGCGGAGCCTCTCAATACTACTCTGTCTAGGCTACAGAGAACTCCAAAGCAGAAATGCAGGCAGCCCCCATCACCCAACACAACACCAATTACTTATAGCCCACAGACTCAGTGTGCCCATCAACCACAGCCAATAGGGCGATATAACGTACTCAACACACTAGTCATAGGTAACTCTATAGGCGGTCACACTGATGTCCCACTCAGCAGGCTACACAAGGTGATAGTTACTGTCAGCTGCCTGTCGGGTAACAGGATCCGCAACATAACCTATGCACTCAGGTCACTCCTCAACAGGTACAATATGACTGTGTCATTCTCCATGTTAGTGTGAATGCCCTGAGATGTACCTTCCTGGACTACATGTAAAGAGACATGGAATAGCTCTCCGATCTTGTAGCCCAGGCAGGTATCACCCTAGCCCTGAGTAGCATTCAGCCATCGTCCAGACTGATAACGCAGTACAAGGACTGAATTATTTACTTCAACAATTGACTATGCTTCTGGTTTCATTCCAAGGGTATCCAGTATCTGTCTGCTTTGAATGACATTGTGGACAGAACACGATGCTTTGGCACAGATGGCCTGCATCTGTCAGCCCTGGGATTACCGATAATAGCGAAGGCTCTTGCTGCTCCTATAGTGCCTGTTTTAGGCACAGTTCAAATTACATATTCACTACCATAACAGGAACAGGCAAGCAAAACCTGAGGGCAATGTTACTCAATGGTTGACATCTTCATCTCAAACACATTCACCCAAGGCACTCCTTGTAATGGACCACTTTGATATCTGTGCAGTGACTGGGACCTGCTTCTAGCCTCATGAGAGCACTCCTGCACTACTAGGCTATTACTCATGCCACACCTTTCAGTCATGTAACCAGGAACGGAACACCTACGGCAGAGTTGTGTCCATATTTCCCAAGGATATCCACACCTCCAGGATGGTTGCTTAGCACAGTGCATCAGAGGTAACCCAAGTGCAACTAACTCTGGCCATAACTGCTATACAAATTGTGGCTTGCTACAGATTCCACACCATACCCCATGGTTAACGGACCTCACTTCTTGGTGTACTGGAAAGTAGGGTTCATACAGACACTACTGATGTGCAATTGACACTACCTCACCATTAACTGGGATACCTACTCATGTACTGACACATTAGGCCAATGCTTTCTGGGATTCATAACCTCCAATCGCCTGGATCAACCTATCCACACCACCACCAGGGCCAACAATATCCTAGACCTGGCCATTACCAACATGTGTGACTGGTGTTCCACACCTGGGGTTATTTCCTCATTGGTCAGATCCGAATGTATGCTAATCACTTTTGTTATCCACATCCTGGCACCACACCCTTTGTGGAAAACACAGTACAATATTTCTACAAAGCCAACTTCAGGCTTCTTATGACAGCAGTAGTAAACATCATGACACCCGTGCAGATGGACAATACAGTTACAACCGCTGAATCATACATGACTGCACTTAATTAGCACTTACATGACTCTATCCCAAACAGAGCCATGACAGTACCCACCAGAAAATGGACACCACTCTGGTGGTCCACTGCCATGGACATAATGTACAACAGAAGAAGGAGGCTGTTGCAAAGTAGAGTACAATCCCATGAGTGGAGGAGCTCTCTGGTCAGCCTCAGTAGGAATTTGAGATCTCTTATCCCATCCTCCAAAGCTAGCTACGTAAACATTACTGTGACTAATTCCAAGGACTACCACAAAGCGTTCTAGAGGTATGTCACTACTCTCAATGGCGATACCCACATCTGCTCTGACATACAGCAGTTAGGCATGAACATTACAGAACTGACTGATATTGGCAACATCCTGCCAGACAGGTTCAGTGCTAACTTTACATGCCTCTCACACCCTAAAGGGCCCATATCTATACAGGAACAATGTAGAGTCCATGCGATCACAACTACGCAGTTCAAAGCTGCACTCTCTAAAGCCAGGAACACAGCATCCATGTGACCGTACAACATCCCAGGCTGTGATTTCCACGAACTTCAGAACTAAATCGCTCCCCACTTGGGCTCCATATTCACTAATAGCCTTGCATCAAGCATTGCGGCCCCTGAATGATGAACAGCAACAGTTATCACACTTCACAAAGGTGGCACCACAATGGACCAGGGGAATTATTGCCCTATACACCTGACTAGACTGTTCTGCAAGACTATAGAGCACATCATCATGGATCTCATTCACAGAGACATTGGTGGCCTCCAAACCTTTGATCCCACCCAGTTTGGATTTATTAGGGCCAGACCTTGCCTCCTAAACCTGGTGGAGTCCTTTAAGACAGTTACCAAGGCAGTAGATGAGGATAAGGAGATCCACACAACCTACCTTGACCTCTCAAAGGCTTTCAACATCGTTCCCCATTCTGGTATTGTCAATACACATCTGCACATCAACCCCTACGTCACGAGATGTTATGCAAAGTGACTCACGGACAGAACCCACACAGTGAGGGTAGCATACCCTACTTCCTACTGTATATCAGTTACAATTGGCATCCCCCAGTCCTTGGTCATTGAGCCTCGCATGTTCGGTATATGCTTCTCTGAGGTACAGGATAGCACAGGAGGACTTACCCTGAATAGGTTTGCAGACGACTGCAAACTAGGGGCCATGATTGATTCACCAGCTGATACAGACACCCTCCATAAGGGTGTCACTGGGACAGATACCTGGTGACAATAACATGGCCTCAAGCTGCATGCCACAAGGTGCATAGACATCCCCTTTGGATTACACCAATCACACACGGACTATCACATAGGTGGTAGTCCCCTACATGCATAAGAGATAATAAGGGATCGTAGAACCTAAGTAGATAGCATCCACTCTTTTGATAACCATATTGCCAAGGTGGTGTGGATATCCTTCTATGTGGCCACCCTAATCTCTAATGGGTTTGTAGCCAGAATAAAGGCAGCCATTGTGCCTCCCTACTCATGACTTATGAAACACATTAAAGGGTACAACACCCCATTTGGGATGTACCTTATGAGACAACAGCAATGGCTTTAAATGCCACAACATTACCACACCAAGAGGAATACTGACCTCTGAAGGATGACGTTTGCAGCCCAACTACAGAAACCCCAACTGTACTCATTTGCATACAGCATACTGAGAGGTGATTGCTGCTGAACATACAAGGCCCATGTCCAAAACAATATTGATGGATATGCTCCACATAAGCAAAAGCCACTGTGAGCCACATGCTCTGGGATATGTACCTAAACGCAATGATGACTAGGATGTACTAGGGGGATACATTCCTGACCTGGACACTCACCATGGTTTGGAACATGATTCCTATGTACATCAGGCAGGGACCCTCACTAGCACTCTTCCAGAGATACCTCGATGGGTGGATGGGAGACAGACATGTACACCAGGGATCACTGCAGTGGCTCTGCTGTACAGAAGCACAGGAAATGAATGGCTCTGCTGTTCACAGGCACAGGACACTAACCTAGGGAGGTGCCGCAAGTGAAAATACTGTAGTTAGGCTTATGAATGGCCTTGGCCAGACAGCATAGTACCTAACTATGAACCTATGAAGCTATTACATGTCCTTTGTGCATGGATAACTGACTAGCTCTTCCATTTCAATTAGCTATCATGCTGATACACTGTCTGGTGACTACAAGTCATATGTATCCTGTTCTTGTGTATTGTACATGCCAATAGACATACCTGATGTTTGCATAACATAACAGTAATGCTATGTAAAATGTTAGACATATCTACCTACAATACTGTACATTTCACATTTTTGCCACAATATCCCACAATGCAAGTCATAATTGCACAGCAGGACCACCTTAGACATGTTATTCTCATTTATATGCCTATACATATGCCTACTGTTACAGTATATCAACATATACTATCCCCTGTTATGGCACATACTTGTTGGACAAACCCTGCCACTGACAGCGGCTGGAGTAGAATTGTTGTGTTTAAAGTCCTTATATAGCATCCCTTGTGGTGTATGAGGTGTTTACCTTGTACAATTTCTATGAGCTTACTATGCTCAACAATACATCACTGCATAATACCTTTTCCCACTATATGCATTGCGTACACTTTAATTAATACAGAACAGGTACTACATACACTATCATACTGAGTGCTCTGCATATCTTATTAGTATCCCAAGTTGACGATAATATAAGTCCTATTTGTTTTCTGTTTTAACAGTTTTCCCATATGTGCATAAGGTTTGAATGTATGACAAGCCATCCTTTTATACTTAGATACCAGTAACATGTGGTATCCTGCCACCAACTGGTGTTCCGGAGTAGATGATTACATGCACATCAGCTGCGCAGCTACTCCATTAGCCAATTACATGGCAACAGTGGGGTATAATTGAATACTCCACTCGGGCGTTGTCCCTTTGCCCTACCTTCGAGGAAGACTGCCTGGATGTGTTGTTTGTGATGAATTGCAACAGCTATATGGAGACACACAGAGCTATATTAACTTCATGGCCCCCGTGGATTGTGTGCAATGGCTAGAGGATGTAGTTCTACATGTGAGTGTAACTGTTATATCAGCCGTCTGATACGGGATTATTGCAACCAAACCCTGTAACATTGGCGTCTGTTCCATTGAACAACAGCAACAATTTCACATAGGGCCATTATAGTGTGTCTCTCACAAGGTATGTTAAGGCTTCTGCAGATGTCATAGAGTGAGTGGATATTTGTGATGTTATTACAGTCTGTATTGCAATTGTTTTGGGTGTGGGGGAGATGTAAGTGGGTGTACAAAGCAGATGAAGGTGTGTAGGATCTGCATTCATACATATTCCATATGTGTGTGAGGGCTCCTTCCCTAATTGAAGACCTATCATTTAGTAGACTAATACTATGGTTATTGCAGGCTTATTCATTAAGCCATTGTTAATTGGTTCCTGTATAGCATGCAGGTGATGTTGATCCTTCAGTCCCTTCAGAAATACATCGGTATGTAATGAAATGTTGCTACGTGAAAGCTGCCTCGTGTATTTCTGTCACAGATATTTGCACTCATTGGAGTTGTGTTGGTGAATGAACCTCTTTGGCTTGGGTTGCCACCTTTTCAAATGGCCATAGTGGGACATTTGCAGGACAAACATCAGATTTTAGAGGCCGTCACACACCCACAGTCAGTACAAAGTATAGAACTTTACATATATGCCTATATAAAAGCTTATATTCTTGTAGCGGTTTACTTGCTTATCCTGTTTCTTGTTACATGTAGGTATTTTAGATACAGATGATGATTCTATGAAACAATTACATTAAATATGGAACATTCCAAACGTCTCGAGATTGTAGGACATTAGTATTTGTACTCATTTTGGTCAGGACACTACCGCACATAGAGTGACTGCCCCTCACAAGGTGGGACAGGTGGTAACACTATCTTTGGCTCATGTCCATAGCACATATTTGTAATAGTGTATAGACATATATACTCTCCATATCCTTTGTTCATAACATTTGGTCGTGGTGGAATGTGTGATTGCTATGGTCCATGTTATGCATATATTTGAAGACTTCAACCACTGTGTACGGCATATCCATGGATTCAGGAACGCACACACTTCCAGCAACCACGTTACCATTCCCAGACTCCCAAACCCCACAATACCGAACACTCAAACTCACGACAGTCAAACTCCCGGAACTAACACAAACATAGAACATGCGCGCGCACACACACACACACACACACACACACACACACACACACACACACACACACACACACACTGCTACCCATCACATCCAAACAAACCATCCTACACTACATATGGCCAGGTGGCCATGCCCCCATACACACCCCATGTGGGTGGCTGCACCCCCCCACACCACACTTACTGTAATAATCTACCTCTGAGATAGCACAAACAGACACACAAAGCAAACCACCATGCACACATTACATTCCCCGGAAACAAACACACCACACTCAAAACACACACTTACGCACACTACAGCAATCAAAAACACACTTAAACACAGTACCTACCTGGACCACAGCACCAGAAGCACTAACTAAATGTCCCTTAACATCGTGATAATAGTACTCGCGGTTCTTGTGTTCCAGTACTGTGGTCTTTCGGTATTTAAGCCTCGTGATTACACGTGTCGGTATGTAAAGCATTCGGTATTTGGTAGTATCCTATTTATATGTACCTCCATGGTTGTATAGATGTTGTTAAAATATCTATATATTTGCATATATATATATATATATATATATATATATATATATATATATATATGTATGTATATCCGTATATATCAACATATATCTCTCTATCACCCTTTCTTTCCCTATATTATATATATATATGTATATATATATATATATATATATATATATATATATATATATATATATATATGTGTGTGTGTGTAGAGAGAGAGAGAGAGAACACACCTTTCTTTGGGTACATGGCAGTGTATACTATTTCCCGAACTCTGCCCTTTTGTGTTTTAACCTGTCACAATACACACCTGCCGTTGGTACATCTCAGGTAGCTTAGTGGTAGGTGATTGTGTACATGGTTGTGTGTTCTACTCCTGGCAGTGATTGTTTTACTTCTCAGAGCAGGCACTATTAGTACAAGGGTAAATAGCAAACATTTCAGCGGTTCTGGGCAGCTTTGCCCATGATCTGCATGATATTCAGCAAAGGTTAGACCTGTGTTACGCATATCCATGTAGTCATGTTTAAACTACGCTTACCGGCACTTACCAGTGCAAAAAAATGCTAACATGTGCTTAAACGTGCTCTAATGACCTGCATCCAACATCCATTATTCGGGACATCAGAATTACATAACAGCCCTTGCAGGTCATGGAACCGGGAACATGCACAAGACAGTCAGTGGCTTTACCACTGGGGCTTCTGGGATATGTACAAGTGTTATTGTGTTTAGTATGTGGACTATACTATGGCTGTTCCTCCATACTGCAAACAAATGTGTAACTCAGTTAGTTTACATATGGATGATACCTATTAATGGTATGTCCAAGTGATGCTCAATGGATGTGCTCCAGCTATGGGAATCCATGTCACAGTGAGCCACACACTGTAATGTGCTACACCTTGCCACAACCATAACTGGAGAATGCTGGGGTGACAGATACCTGTTATGTGTACTCCCCATGCTTTGGAACTACATCCCTGATTACATTATATGGAGCTCCTCATTAACACACCAGGGAATCCTTGCAGAGTGGATGGAGAACAGAGGTTACACCCCAGGGATCCCGCAATTGGCTCTGCTACACAGAGGGATAATTAGTTAATCAATGGAGTGGCGACAGCAGACACATTTTGGCTAGGCTTATGAATGGCCTCTGACAATTCGGCATGTACCTACCGATGTACCTAGGAACCTATACATACAGTATCAACACATGCTGTTAGCTTAATTTACTGTTCAGGTGTTGACATACCTTGTACCAATAGCTGTTGCATGTGCAATAATTGAGGGTTGCCTATGTAGGATGCACACAGTAGACCTCCTATGCATGACAATTTACAAGTGGCCGTGTTTGTGTGTCATCCATTTTACTGTGTGTGCAGGTGGAGAGGTGTGTCAGTCCGTAGGGGCCTACACTGTCAGTGTATGTGCTATACATTCTCTCTTTGCCAAGGCATGGGCATATTGGGCACGCCTCCATCTGCCTACTGGGGCTGGCACAGGGTGTTCGTGGTCTGACTCCCTCTGTGCCTGTGGTGCACTTGGTAATTGAAGTGGGCTGTGAGGGCCTTCACCATTATGTCTGTGCTGCAGCTGTTTCCGTAGGATCATATTATGTAGCATGGCACATACTATGAAGATGTGGGCACACATGCCTGAAGAGTACTGCAAGGCTCCACCAGATATGTCCAAGCAACGGAGCCATGATTTCAGCATCCCAAACACATGCTCTATGATGATTCTGGTTTGTGTGCGTGCCTCATTATGGTGTTCTTGCATGGGTGTGTGTGCATTTCTGATGGGAGTCATCATCCACAGCTTCAGTGCATAGCCAGCATCCCCCACAAGGTGGCTATATGGGATGTCCCCCCTGACAAATACCTGGTACAGCTGTGAGACATGCCAGATGTGGGAGTCATGGTAGCTTCCAGGGCTGCCAGGACACACATCCATGATAATGCCCTGGGCATTGCACACAACTTGGCAGTTGATGGAGCGGTATCCCTTGCGGTTTATGTAGTGCCTACCATGCTCACTGGTGGTGACTTGATATGTATGTGTGTGCAGTCTATTGCACCCAGTACCTCTGGGTAGTCTGCCACATGGTGGAAGAGACGCATATTGCTGGTCAACTCCTCCTGAGTTCGGGGGAAGTATATATGCTCATTGGCATGTGGTAACATGGCATCTAGGAACTGGTGGAGTACCCTTGATGCTGATGCCTGTGAGATCCCCAAGATATCTCCAGTTGGCCTTTGAAAGGTACCTGTGGCTAGTATTCTCAAGCTTACACATACCTTTGTGTCCACTGGGAAGGGTTCCCCTCTGTTGTTTCTGGCTCTGAGGAGTGGCTGGCACAGCTCAGCGATTTCCTGTATGATGTCCCTGTCCACCATGTAATGCTCTACTATCTCCAAATCATCTAGCCCCCAGCAGGTTACCCTTGGTCTGAACACTCTTCTCCTCCTCCAGTGCCTGAGGTGGTTATCAGCATCATCCTCCACACCACCTTCAGTCTCCAACACATGCTGATGAATCACAGCTATGGCAGCTCCCAACATGTACATTGTAAAAGTTCCCCATCTGTTTACACTGATGGTGCAATGTTTGGGAATACACGAGTGTGTGTGAGGTGCCTTCACACTTTATACTATTGTACTTTGGAAGCTGATGATGTCATAGGGTGTGTATGCACAACCCGAGCTGCAGGGTATCTTACTTATGTGTTTTAACGCAGGCACTGCTATTGTAGTGCCTTTGGTGTTGAATTACATTTAGCTGCTGTGGATCACCTCTTGCCCTTGTCTTCACTTTTCAAACCGATTCCACTCCCATTGTCATGCATGCATCCAGTAGCCTGCTTTCTTGTTTTGTACTTTCCCAACCCAGGATTGTGTTGCGAAATGTGTTCTATAGTCGATCTACTGCAGGTTTGCTTTGATCTGCTGTGACAGTTCTCTTTTCTTTGCAATCTGGCACTTCCCCTTTCCTGTTCTGCAGGTTGCTATTAGCAGCCTTGTTAGCTGCCATCAATGGCCCAATGTGAGTTAATAGGTGTTAATTACTCAGTTGTACTCCAATTACCCTACTGCGGCATTTCCTTATTGTCTTCCTGTAACCTTCCTGTTTCAGCTGTGGTGCACGCCGCGCGCAGCCATTGACTGGGTTTTGAGCGTGTTGTCATCTGCATACACATTTGCTTTTGGTCACCTTGTGTGCTCTCAGCTAAGCAAAGTATGGCTACATCCACACCCCTATCCTGCGGCTTTACTTAGCAACGGGCAACCCGGATTAGCAATGCTCCAATGTGCTTACAGCTACGGAGGCACACCCTTCTGCTGATGTCATGTATACTTCCAGGCCACTCCTCAGTGTTGTACCATTGCACCGTGTGGTACATTCTTACGTGATTCAGTATTACTTGCCTCATTTGCATGGCATTGACTACTAATTCATAGTTACCACGCCGAACACTGTCACAGACCCTTAGCAACCCTTGCGCCTTGGTTGTGGTGTAGCATGCGTACCATTGACTATTATGGCGACATCATGTTTTGTGTTACATTGCAATTTTATGACATCTATATATATTTTCCTTGTGTTCCCATTTGTGCACACATGCCCTATGGTTGTACTTTGCATTAGTGTGACCATGACATTAAATGTTATTTTTTATGTGTTGTGCATGTTTTTTTATGCCATTGGCTGTATATTTAGCCATTGGAATATGTTAACTTTGTAATACGTAAGTTTGGTCTGCTTTCATGGCTCCGATGTTCTGTTTGGAACTGTAACCTAACAGGGAACACTGCCTCACAGAAATTCATGCAGCCTGACCTTCAACAGCTTAATGGTGGACATCTGTGTGACATGGATCTGAGGCCTATTGCAGAGGAGTGGTCACCTTTGGCCAAAGTGTGTCTACCTCCCACATGTCCTAGGTATATTATACTGTACATTTATGTACCTGGAACACATGTCTGTCATGAACACAGGAAGGTGCAGTGGTGCAGTGGTAACATTGTCGCCTCACAGCAAGAGGTTCTCCAGTTCAATTTTCAGATGGGTACCTTCTGTGCGAAGCCTGCATGTCCTCCCTGCATTTGCGTGGGTTTCCCCCGGGTGCTCTGGTTTCCTCCCATGTTACAAGGACATGCATCTGGAGGGTTTCTCCCTGGGCCTTCACTTTGCTGGTTAACAAATGATAAATAAGTAAAGAACTGTCTGTGTTTCCACATTATGTCACACAACATCCAGTTTGCTGTTCTTATTGCTTGACAGGAATTGTAGACTTGCATAGCCAAAGTAATGACTGCACAGTTTAACAAGTTCTCTGTACATGCACAGACATCCAAATCTTCACTACAAGCAGTGCCTACAGATAGTGTGTTTGAGACTGTCAACCCCAAGGGTGCAGCAGCATGACCATAACTTTGCTGGAGTTGTACATTGTACATGCCTAGTAACATGATTATAGTTAATCCAAGGGCCACATGCCTGGCCAAGCGTTGTACTTACTCAGCCATATTATGACACACTGTCAGGCGCTGTGTTACATTAGAGGAACTACATAAAGGTGACAACATGTTACATTTCAGCATTTGTCATGACAAAATGCCTAACAATGGCCTGCTGTGGTGTACACACAAGCAAGACTCTATTGATAATGGCATTATCAATGACTGCTGACAAAATGTGGAAAGCATTCCGACCCGTCAACTCCTATGCCACACAAACACAATGTATATGAGATGTGACTATTTTACAAACCTTGATTCCATGCTGTCTCACACATCAGTCAGTGCATATGACAATGAGCATTTTGCCAACATGCACACCTCACCTGCTACTCCATCCTCAGCTACATCACACACACCTGCATGTGTGGCGCTCCTTACCACACACATATGCAGACAAAAGACACCTCAGAGACCCAAATGCAAGCTTACTACACATGATCATACCTCTGTAGAACAAAGTACACATAATAGGTCATGCACCACTGTCTCACCCATCAAACACCTGAGGCAAAACACAAAATCAAACCCATTACGCATAGGTGATTACATCATGAGACACATTGATGTCCCTCTCACCAGGCTACATATGGGAAAGGTTACAGTTATCTGTCTGTGATGTGCCAGGATATGCCATACCACACATGCATTCAAGTCTGTCAACATCAGGTAATGTAAGTATGACATCATAGCTCCTGTTGGTGTAGACAACTTGAGACATACTTCAGCGGACTGCATGCAGAGACATGACTGAGCTTACAGACTCTGTGTCTCCAGTGGGTATGCTCATAGTCTTCAGCTGCATTTGCCTTTCACCTAGGGTGATGGCTCAATGCACACAGAAAAAGACTGAAGTCAATAATTGCCTCAGCATGTGGTGTCATTGTAAGGGTATCCACTACATGTCAGCCTAGGATGACTTGCTCAAACAGACCTCAATGTTTTGCAAGAGATGGTCTTCATCTGTCACCCCTGGGATTTTGTGCACTGGCCAATGCTGCTGACATCCCCATAGTGCATCTTATAGGTGCTGTCTCAAGGGAAAACTTTCTAGTGAGAAAACACCATCCTCAAACAACATCACATTTATGCTACTACATGCTAGGAATGCCAACATTAACCACCACTCACTGGAAGGTGTTCCCACTTTGGAAGATGCAGACATTTGCACAATCACAAATACCTGGTTCAAGGCTGCAGAGAGCACCACAGCCATACCAGGATACACTTCCTTCCACATGTTCAGACCTCAAACTGAAAGTGTGCAAGGTAATGCAGGTGGTGTACACATATTCATTAAAGATAGATACACATCCTGATTGGTTAAATAGTGTGATTCCCTCAAGTCACTGCAGGTGTTATTCACTGCTGGAAAAGCATGTACTCAAGCCATTACCACCTACAGGAGCAACTCCATGAATTGGGAGAACCATTGTGCTTATTTGAATCTGATTCTGTCTATCAAGATAAAACATAACACCATGGTTTGGGGTGACTTTAACTACCCATAAACGGTCTTGGTTAATCGTGCTCAAACTCACTTGACCAAAAGTTAGTCCATGTCCTTAACTACAATGGCCTGGACCAGTGGTGTTACATCCAGTCAATGGGAGCCAACGTGCTGCATCAGGTCCTTACCAATATGGGTTACAACTGCAGCCCCTCCACTGTGAAGTCCTCCCTGGTGAGATCTGACCACAAATCAGTCTCATTAAAAGTAAGTATCACACCTGAACCCCCCCCCCCCCCAGCAAACACAGGAATAAACTTCAACAAAGCAAATTCTAACCTTCTGTGGGATGGGATACATAGCTTGACTGCAACTCCCCATTCAGATGGGACAGGCAACTATGCTGAGCTCTACACCAATGCTTCATACAAGCACCTGTACAACTACATAGACATCTGTACCTGACACAGGAAAACAAGCTCCTCATAGCACAGAAAACTTGCTTGGTAGACAGCTGCCATTAGCAGGCTGAACAGGAAGAGGAGGAAATTACTATGTGACAGTTGCAGTTTGGGAGCCCCCCTAAAATGGAAGCACTCCCTCCTCAGCTAAAACAAGCAAATAGTTTTGTTGGGACATCCTGAAAAAAAAGTATGCAACAAAATTAGCCTCCTCCACAAAGGACAACCACAACACATAGTGGTGTTACTTGGGTAACCTAAGAGGAAAAGCCCAGATTGTTGGTGAACTCGTATTTAAAGGGAGAGTGTCAAGATTCCCTGCAGATCTCATTGTTTTGATTAAACTGGTAGGTCAGGTGATCCTATTGTTTACATTCAGACAGCTTTTAGTGTGATAGCTCAGGTTTCAGTACCTTGGGGGGAAGGGTAATTTAACTCTTCAGGAAATGCTAACAGTTTCCTCTGTGTGCTCATTTTATTTACAGCCCCATGCTGATAGTAAAACCATATCACTACACTTTGAAATGTAGGGAAGAAGTGCTTATATGAACTACTGTTTTATTTTTTTTTTTTTTGCATCTTTCACTTTGGAGGCAGACACAAATGTGA
>NC_056741.1:1080291336-1080368836 GCF_019279795.1 Protopterus annectens
CAAAATCACCCAAGTAGGTCACTAAGTGGCTTACTGATAGAACTCATACTCAAAATAGGAGAATCCACCTCCAATAGCTGATCTGTAATCAGTGGTGTTCCACAGGCCTCAATCCTAGGTCCTGTATAGCTTAGAATCCATTTAACCAAAGTACAAGCACAAAATGAATGTATTTGGTTGACAAGGTTGGCAGATGCCTGGAAACTGTGAGTGGTTATACGATCTCTAAGTTATGTCGATATCCTACAAGATGGTGTTCATGAACAAATGCCTGTTGACATACTCATGGCCATAACCTCCATGCAAATATGTATGTAGTATCATTTCCATCATTAACACTGTGAGGCTGCCAGCCAAGCTAGCTGGAATTCTGTAAATAATTATATGTCATTTGTGAATATTAATATGATTCATATGCTTGTCTTACAAATGTAAGAGAACTATATGCCATGTGGATATTAAACTACTGGTGCAGAAGTGTGTGTTGAACTGTATGTTATGTGCAGAGCTTTGAGAATGTAACCACAGTGTACCCTACTGGATAAGAACAGAAATGTATATACCTGTGCAAATGCAGGTTTTGATAGTAGAAGCTGGAACATACAGAGCTAACTTGCAAACCCTCAATAAAATAAGTTGAAAAGTAAAGTGTTTTACGATTGTGTTTCAGTGCAGCAAGCAGACACTATGTCTAGGGCTACAGGTTTTCCTATTGTCTTGAAACAGAAATTACTAGGTTTAAAATGTAAAGTATTTTTATTGCTCTTTGACTTCCTGGCAGCTGCACATCTGAGAGAAAAGTATTTTTGACACAGAGGTGCTAAATTCTAGGTATCTGTTTAGCCTTGGAACTGGGTGTAGGTGACAGAAAGTGATGTCATCAAAATCTGACCCAGTAGCAATGTTTTGATATTAATTTGGGAACTCTCTCAGAGACTTTACATTTTGTATCTTGTCTTGGATCTAGAAATATCCATTCAGCACTTCTCACCTGCATTTGCCTTGCTCTGTAAGTAAGTTTAGGATACAGTGATATCTTTTAGATATAGTTAGGAATATAGCAAATATTAGTTTAGATGTTTTCTGTATTTATTTGAGACTGTCCTGCAATGTTGTTTTAAAATAGTTCCTGTGATTCTGAACTCTGTAGTCACTGTATTGAGTTATTGCGTATTGTTTTGTTATTTTACTATTTATTATTAAATATATTTAAACCTTTTAATTGTAGCTGGTTTGTTTAGAGATATTTAAGCTCTTAAAGTACTTGCATATGTATTTGGTGACACTGTATAGACCACTCCAGTAGCCTTGAAAGTCTTGATCACACTTACCATTTGGATAATAGTTACATCACACAGTAGTATTGGTTAC
This sequence comes from Protopterus annectens, assembly GCF_019279795.1. Taxonomy (NCBI): domain Eukaryota; kingdom Metazoa; phylum Chordata; order Ceratodontiformes; family Protopteridae; genus Protopterus; species Protopterus annectens. Next base: position 1,080,292,708 of record NC_056741.1, read on the forward strand.
CCTTTGGGAAAGGCCTTATAGTAGCTTATAAAGAGCTGGTTGGTGGCAGTGATAACTACCTTTTAGTCTGAGCAGAAGGGGGCATAGCTATTAACCCTGTGCCAGTGGGGAGTCTTATTGGGGGATCTGCAGAAAGAGGAAGAAACCAGCCCCAGACTAACTGTGATCTCTGTGTGCTCATAAGGGAAATTGTACTTTACTGTGTGTATACTTGTCATCCTTCCAATGTGCACATCACTCACTGGTGCTAGTGTGAGGATTGAGGCTCCTTGATTACTGGGTCAGTGCAGGGGTGTCACAAACACCAATGTTCCTGGTAAGTAGCACATCGGTAGCAACACCTGATGTACATACTCAGGGGTGATAGACCTGGGAGCACAGGCCTGGCCTCACAGATTTACACCTACTTTACCTTAGATCATCATGTCTCCCCAGTGGTAAGAAGGAAATCATATCTTGCTCATGTCATAACTTAGGGCACTCTCACCCAAAAATGATGTAGTTATAAACTTCATGTACTCTTCCCTCAGCAGGCCAATATTTGAGTGCAATGGACATTTTGTCATGTACCTTTCCAAGCACTATTGGCAATTGCACACAACACAAAGGCTCCTCACAGGGGAACTTCAAGTCTTCAGTATCATTGTATCCTGTTTCATATAGGCTACTCAAAGGTGATCTCTAACTTGCATACGGGGCAATGTCTGACCCTGATTTATTGGAAATGCTACATATCTGTAGGTGAAATGATTGCTCACTGTAAGGAAATTAACCTGGTATGTGACATTGGTAATACTTGTTGGTGGGAGAGATATGTCTACCCAACTTTACTAAACCTTTGAAACAGGCACCCACCTAATGTCATACAAAGCCCTTGGCCCTCTTCAGATGCCATCTGTATGATTGGCTGGGTGACTGTCATTTCACCATGGGGTTGCTGCTTGTACCCCTTGTGGACAGGGGCAATATGTGCTGATCGTGTAAATCAGGGTAAGAACTTGGGTAGAATTGTAAAGGCCCTAAGGCCATTAGGCTAGTAAAGTCTAATGATTCTGTGATCCCATAGTGTAATGTAAAATGCTCTAACATTCCCACAAACAAACTTCGCTACATTAAGAATATCATTACTACCAATTAATGTTTACAAATCACTGCACACATACGCACATTCCAAGTTGACTGCAAGTAGATTAGAACCCCTATCTATCTAATGGTATATATGACAAATCACAGTATTTAATGCACACCCTACAGCTCAAGTCTTTTTGACATCTCTTTAGGTAACCTTATGCTAGATGACATCAGCAGACCTTGTTGTGGTGAGGCATATGGAGGCCCACGTCGCCTGCTACAACCAAAATACTGCAAAACCCAGCCTCCTTCTAAGTCAGTGTGGTGATCATGTTTATTTTGTAGAGAGATGCACACACACACACACACACACACACACACACACACACACACACACACACACACACACACACACACACACACACAGACACAAGTGACCTGGAGTTAGATTAAAACCCCACCTATCTAGTCTTACATGCTATAGCTCACACTACTTTTTGCATACATCACAGCTGTAGTCTAACATTTGAATGGTAGTTGCTAGTTTTAAGGTACATGACATCAGCAGACCTTGTGTAAGACAGAAGTTCAAAGGCTGGGCACAACTGCAAGGGCCAAAACGTACAGAACCATTGCAGTTTAGTAGAAAATCAGGGATTCTCAGTTGTTTTGCAGGAGAGATGCACACACAACAAAGTAGTCTGGAAGGATATTACAACCACTAAGTATTTATTTATTTTACATTTGTTGACCGGGCTAGTCTATCTGGATAGTCTAACGGGGAGAAAAGCTCCAGGACAAAACAGATAAAAAAGTAAAAAAAAAATTGTGTAGAATAAAAATAGAGTTTACATAGAAAAAACATACAAAATACTGGGATACATTTTCAAGACACTGGTTTGAATCATCTACAAGATATTAACACCCTATTAAAAAACACCCTCATAAAAACAAGAGTTTACATAGAAAAAACATACAGAATACTGGGATACATTTTACAACACACTGGTTAGTAATCATCTACAAGATATAAACACCCTGGTTAATAATAAATACAAAAATAGAGATGACAATAGTTAAATACTATTTACAAATATATAGAAAATGACATTTATAATGAGTCAAATCATAGAAGTTACAGATAAACTGTTCTGATTACATATACAATAAGTACAAAATTGACAAAAGAGGGAAAGTAAATTTTTAGTCTAATACACTACAAATTACGGTATTTATTGTATGCTCCACAGCTGAAGTTTGTTTTAGTTATGACTGCAGGCAAACTTCTTGTGGATTAGATAAACTAGGCCTGTGTCAAACAGTGTCTGTGGCCTGCAGAGTGATATTGCTTCATATTGTTATCTGCATCTAGTAGCCTAGCAGTTAGATAACTGTTTTGTATCCTAGCTATGTGGCTACAGTTGCCATTTTGGCCATATGTGGCTGTTTACATTTGGATGGACAAGCCTGTGAGCAAAAACAATGTGCCTTATCAATGCGTGCATAGACAACATTATACATTACATCATCTGTTCACCTGTTGGTGCATGTGTGGTGACATCCAGCAGGCACAGGGGGCTGTAAGTACATGTATTATCTACTGCTGAACCTTACTTTTGGTCTTTTGAGCAACATTATATATGTGTCATAGTGCAGATTTACTCACCATTATCAGGGTATGTACGACAATACAGACATACATGCACATATCAGCATATATATATTTTTGTATAAAACAGGGATACATATATATATATCTACATACATACATATATATATAAATGTAGGTGTGTGTGTGTATATTTATATATACATATATATATATATATATATATATATATATATATATATATATGTATGTAGATATATGGGGAGAGAGACAGAGGTGTATGTTTAAATATATATATATATATATATATATATATATATATATATATATATACTGTACATACATACAGAGATCTATATCTATAGGCAGAGAGAGAGAGATAGTGACAGACAGTTATGTATACATATATGTATGTATCTATATATATATATATATATATATATATATATATATATATATATATATATATATATATATATAAAAGTCATTTTGAGCGAGGAGCAGCAGAAAAGCACTCTGCTTAACTAAGTGTATGAGCATGCCCATTAGGATTATCACTAGTTATATACTGACTCCATTCCACACCTACTTGTAATCAAGTCCGGGATTTTGTGTGTTACAAGAAATGAGATCTGTCCCTGTTGGCTACGACTTTATAAAGTTGTCTAATGTAATTAATATGTGACAGAGGTTAATAATATTACATCACATACAGACTGACAGTCTGAAAAAAAAAATCAAAGTAATAATACCTCACATCCAAAAGAAGTGGATACTTCTAGATTAGAAGTATGGACACCATCTCACAACCTAACTACCCTAGCCCTTTGAGCCACACAAGCTGCTTGACAGACAAGGGTCATTCATCACACAATCTCCTGTGTAAATATGTACATTGTTATTCCTGTGTTAAGTAAGACATACAATGTATTATCAGTTTCTGTGTTACTGTCATGAGACTGCCTGGAATGCTGATATACCATAGATGAGTTACTGGTACGGCAGTTACAAGGGAACACTGCTGTGTTTGGGGTGAGGGAGCAACACCACACATTCTGCTGGGATATACAATAGTCTGAATATCATGTAACCTCACTGTCTAACATCTCCCTTGACTGATGTTCTAGTAATCTATTGCAGTAGAACTGCATGAATATTCCATGCATGAGGCCTAGTGAATAGTAATGGAAACATGATAGTGGAATGGGTGTCTGTAGTTCTGTAGTTCCATATGGATGTTATTTCTGTCCAAGTAGTCCACTATATTCACTTGCATAATGTACCAGATCCATGCATATAATGCTATATCATAATCATCCTTATGAGTACTGTAGGTTATGAACTTACATTGCAAGGCCACAGGTGACACAACTGTAGCTCAGGGCTGACTCTGTCAGATGCAACCCGAACAGTGTGGGTTGTATGCCATCAATTTTAATTTCTGTATGTGAGTAAGAGAAAGGTGTCAGTCCCTAGGTTGTCAGGGAATGTGGTATACATTGTGTCTTAGCCAAAGCCAGGGTATACTGAGCATGACTACGTCTTACTTCAGGGACATCAGCAAAGGGTTCCTCCTCTGAGTCTTCCTGTGACTGTGGTTGTGGTGACCTAGGCACTGGTGGGGGGCTGTACATCCCTTCCCTTTGTTGATCCTGCTGCAGCTGTTTCCACAGGATCAGATTGTGTAGCATAACACATACTGTGAACATATGTGCACATGTGGCTGAAGAATACTGCAGGGCTCTACCAGATATATCTAGGCACCAGAACCATTACTTCAGAATCTCAAACACATGTTCTATGATGTTCCTGGTTTGTGTATGTGTGCCTCATTATGGCATTCTTCATTGGGTGTGTGTGCTTTTCTGATGGGTGTCATCATCCGCAGTGCCACGGCATAGTAAGCATCACATAGTAAATGGCCATGTGGGATGTCCCCCCTGGCAAACATCTGGTCCAGCTGTGATGTGTGCCAGATATTGGATTTGCTATAACTGCCATGGTTGCCAGCACACACACATTCAGGATAATCCCCTGGGCATTGCACAAGGCCTGGAAATTGATGGAGTGGTACCTCTTGCAGTTAACATAGATTCTACCCTGCTCAATAGGTGGTGGCTTGATGTGTACATGAGTGAAATCTGTGGCACTCATATACACATCAAACCACCACCTAGTGAGCAGGGTGTGTACATGAGTGCAATCTATGGCACCCAGTACTTCAGGGTAGTGTGCTTCATGGTGGAAGTATTGCACATTGCTGGCCCTCCCCTCAGGGGGAGAGGGGAAAGATATGTCTTCACTGGCATGTGGTAGCATATCATCCAGGAACTGGTGGAGTATCCTGGATGTAAATGCCTGTGATGCCCCCATCATGTCCCCTATTGTTCTTTGAAAAGTACCTGTAGCTAGTAACCTAAGGGCTAAAGATACCTTTGTTTCCACTTTGTTGGGTTCCCCTCTGTTGCCTCTGGGTCTGAGTTTAGGGTGGCGGAGCTCAGCGAGTTCTTGTAATATGTTCCTGTCCACCCTGTAACACTCTACAATCCCCAGCTCATGTAGCTCCTGGAAGTTTACCCTGTACCTGAACACTCTTCTCCTTCTCAGTCTAGGCCTATTGTCAGCAGCACCAGCAGCATTGACTTCAGCATTAGCACATACAGATGTAGCAGACCTGCAGCAGCCCCTAACATTATCTCAGTTAGAATTCCAAAGTCTGTACTCCAATGGTCCAGAGTACAGGGGGAAAATCAGAATGTAGGGTGCATGTATACTTTATACAGATCTGCTGTAGGTCCACCATGTGTGCCCTGTCTAGAATGTAATTAACATAATTTAATGGCCCTGTTTTAGTGCGCAATGCAGCTCTATGCTCAGTGCCGCACAGAATAGCTTATACAAAATAATAAATATTCATTGACTATATCTGCTTAACATTCGTTGTTGCCTACATCATCACAGTCACGTGGGTAGTGTGCCATAGGAACATGTTAAGCTATCTGCCGAGCTACACAGCATATCTTATACAAAAGTCAAAATAAATAATTGAATATATCCGGTTTTAATTACTTGCTGCCTACGTCATCACTGTGACTTGGGTTGTTTTTCCATGTTTACACACTCTGCTATGCGATGTGCCATACAAACATGTGTACTGGGAATTAAACAGTCTTAAAAATAACAGGACACATCCCCTGATGGTGTCCACATCCAGTGAAAATATCAACATGGTGTGGGTGCCTACATGAAGTGGTTATGAGGACACGCTTACTCCTTTTTGCTATTCCAGACATCTACCTCATTTGCATACATATCTATGCTGACAGCCTGGAAACTACACGGTTTATAGCCATATGACCTGGGCAACAGCAGCAATGCACCTTTGTATGGACCCAATGCAAGGTCCTATAATACATTTCTGACAAATGTTATAAAATTTCTTTTTCCTCTTTTTTTTTTTCTATTAAGCATGTTTGCTCACTACGGCACATAGCGCAAACATGCAGAAATTATTAAAAAAAATATTAATTTAACTTATTCCCTTCCATTTTTTGACATACACAATATTAGTTTTGCATGTATCTGTATGTGGTATAACATTTTCAGAGGAGGTATGTCAATATTTCCGGAGTTTTACATCCCCTTCTGTCTGTGTAGACTCCTGAATATGGAAAAATTCCATGTACACTATGGACACTGAGTCTATACGGATACCTTTCTTCTTGTTGGATTGCTCACCTGCATCTTTGTATAAGATTCACCTGCTTATGAGGTAATTTGCATTCCTCTGAATTTTCCCTCTTTGAGCATGTGTGTGCACCACTAATTGGCATTTAATCTAAAAATATTTGCCCTCATGTACACATCGCATCATGATGCGTACACAAAAAAAGCCATATAGGCTTTACTGAACTCCCCCCATCATTTATTTTTACCACTGATAAAAGGATATAGTACTGACCATGCCACCTGGGGGTTGGTTTTTTATCTTCATTCCTCACATGCCTTTGAGGTAGAGTCAGAATCCTTTTCTCCTGTTTCCTTATTTCTACTTTCTTCTTTATCTATGCAGCTCATGTTTCTCTCTGCTCTATTTTTTTGCACCTTGAGCAGTTTTGTTCCCATAACTTCTTGAAGGCATCATGTTTCCTCCCCTGACTCCAATTTTCTCAACTCCCATGGTATTTTGTGGTCATCTGGGCAAATACTGAGTTACTTGTGCTATAATTATTTTATTCATAGCCACGGCTGGGCTGTTTGCAGATTTAATAGACAAAATACTAATTTTAATTAATGCATTTATCATCACATCTATGGTAATACCAGCAATATTGATTCCTTTTAGTTTGTGTTCACTATTCCCTTGTGAGCTATTTGCCCACATTACACCAGACTCATTTTTGCCTGTTTCCTAAACTTTGCTAGCTAAAAATAAAATAACTGATGTACAATATACACCGCTGAATACTTACCTTATGGTGCCAAGGGTACATGCATTTACTGGGGACAAAATTGTTTTGCAGGTTATATTCAGTTCACAATATACCTGCTGCTTTCATCAAGCTATGTGTGATGAACAGAGAAAATATAGTCTCAGAATTCACATTTCTGCTACTGCTGCTGCTGTTGCCAGTTATATATGATAGTGTATCCTTTAATTCCCCACTTTTAGCACTAAGTAATACATGAGGACTCCTTACATATTACTTAGTGCTAAAAGTGAGGATTTAGTGATTGCCCTTAAGAGCATATTGTTAATGCATACTGCTGTGCTTGGTAAAATCCTTCTTGTTGTTTCCAAATAAGCTTTAAATTGCAAAGGGATAGATCAGGGTGCCAGTTAATGTATCGACAGGATTCCATCCACCTCTGACTGAGCCCATTTGCTTCCACCTTACACTGCAGTTTTAGTAACAGTGACTATAACTTGACCAAAATTATTTTCTCACATGCACACACATGCACACGCATGCACACACACACACACACACACACACACACACACACACACACACACACACGCACACGCACACGCACACGCACACACACACGCACATGCACACGCATGCACAGTTTCCAGGAAAGGGATAGTGATACCTCTGTAATACTCCTTACATGTCTTTAGGGTAATCGTGCTATCAGCTTGATTATATTAGCATATCAACAGCATAACAACTGTTTACTTTTAAAACAAGTCAAGCATTAAATATTTGTATGGTCACAATAGTTTAAGCGGTGAGCCTTTGAAAGGTAAAATGCAACAGTTAATGCATCATTCCCATGTACATACCCTTAAAAAGAACGAAAGAAAGAAAGAAATTACTAGTCCAGCCAACTGAAATTAAATAAGGAAACTCTCTATTTTAAATAAATAAAAGTAAGCATACCTCTCAACTATACAGATTCTTGCAGAATGTCCAGATTTTTGCCTCATATTTTGGGTGTGTTCCTCCTAAAATCTATACCTATCTGACAAATAACTGTGGATTGAAGTCATTAAATAATGACAAATATTTGAGTTTAAGACTGCACATCCTTCAGAAAAGTCATGCTAATTAAAAACCTATTATTCTATCAACTTTCTAAGTTTGTAAAAGCAATATTTAAAATCTGTTCCTGTTTATCCCACTATCATTTTAGGCTTTGTCCAGATGTTTTGCTCTAAGTGGTTGAGAGGTATGAAAATAAGTACTGTACCTGATAGAGTCAACTACTGAAGTGACTTTAAAATTGCATAAATAATATGCAAAGCAAATGTCTTTTAGTAGACAGATAACATAAAGAATGCCAGCTAACAACTTAAATAGACAGATGGCTTAAGGATGAATGCTAACTAACAGCTTATTGACTTGTTTCTACCAGTAGCTAAAGAGATATATAGGTTCATAGGTTCATAGGTAGGTACTAGGCTATCGGCCCAAGGGCCTACTTAAGCCTAGCCAGCAAGGTACCATAGCTTACGCCACCCAAGAAAGTTATTTTCCTGTGCCACTGTCCAGCAGAGACACAGAAGTGATCCCCAGGGTGTATTTCTTATTTCCCATCCACTCATCAAGATTTTTCTTGAAGAGTGCTAATGAATAACTTTGCTTGACATAGATGGGTAGCTTGTTCCAGAGTATAGGAAGTCTCTGGGACAGGAATCTATCCCTCCAGCATGTCCTGTTTATTGTGGTGACAAGGTTTAGGTCCCTAGAGCGTGTAGCTTGGAGGGATTGGGATTTATTTAGGTGTAGCATGTCCAACAGCTCTGGGTTTGACATAGCTTTATATGTTAGGCAGAGATCACCTCAGAGTAGGCGATATGCTATGGAGTAAAGCTGGACAATCTTTCTCTAATTTGATGTCCAAATATGAGTTGAATTATTCCATAGATGAAGTAAGATTAAGTTTAAACACTGTTCAGAAGAGTAATTTATCTGCAAGCCTGTTTGGATTCAAAACAGGATTATTATAACCCTTGGCGGAGGGGGGTGCATCCAAGAAGCCCCTTTTCAAATAAGATAAAGCAGCTAGCTACAGCAAATGCTTACATTTTTGAAGAGCAAATTTAGTTTCAATCACAGCAGATGCTGATGTTGACAACAATGACAGTGCCTAGTGGTGGAATTGTGTACAGTGAGGAAGTTGCACTCAGAATTAATATTTTTGCACATCACCAAAATGAAACATATATGTCCATTTCCTTCTTATGACAAAGCACAAGTCTTGACACTGGAAGTAGACAAATCATTTGGTCTGCTTGAGTTCAGAAGTTCAACAACATTTTCTGGAAACTGCAGGTATTTTGCCATTGGGACAGAAAGATGGCAGTTGGAATGGTACCTATGCTGGGTTGGTCCAACTCTCATTAGCCATGTATCACCATGGAATATGATAATGAGGACTTTGCTAATGGTCTAGGGAAATGGGGGCAGATAGTGTGACACAAAAGTCTGTAATATTCATACTGATTACAGGAATGTGGGCACATAGTTGTGATCACATCTGGAAGGGAATATCATCCTGCAGCTCATCATGTTTGGAATTTTAGCACTCATCTCCTGCATTGGACTGAATGCATGACAGAACATGGCCCATTAAACACCTTCCTTTTCACACACCTACGTGGTCATGGGAGTAATATACAAAGTGAGTCACTGACAAAGATCATAAAACAAGTTTGAGTTGTCGACCATGTACAACTGAAAGGGCATGATACAGGCACACCTTGTGCCTGCTGTGTTCTGAATAATGCAGTGCCACACATGGCTGCTGGATTGCAGTAATGTTAAGACTAGCATGACAACTGCAACTAGTTCATCCATCAGGTACAGCTAAATATTCTAACTTGCCTGGAAGGCAGTAATGGATTTATTCATATGCCTCGCTGTAACAGTGGGAGAGAGAGGCTCCTGGTGGCATTCATGCTTGACTCTAGGAGATTAGAAACAGAAAAACAAGCAATCATTTGGTTGCACATTCACAGGCTACACACATAGACTTTAAACTGCAGTCCACTTGTTTTGGCCATTCTTGAATCTGGTTTCCCCGATATGTGTGTATATGTTTGAGTATGTGTGTGTGTGTGTGTGTGTGTGTGTGTGTGTGTGTGTGTGTGTGTGTGTGTGTGTGTGTGTGTGTGTGTGTGTGTGTGTGTGTGTGTGTGTGTGTGTGTGTGTGTGTGTGTGTGTGTGTGTGTGTGTGTGTGTGTGTGTGTGTGTGTGTGTGCAAATGTGTTCATGTCTGTGTGTGTGTGTGTGTGTGTGTGTGTGTGTGTGTGTGTGTGTGTGTGTGTGTGTGTGTGTTTTCATACTTTAGTGAACTGCACAACCATGTTTGCCCTATGTTTTGTATACATGATGAAATCCTGCAAACTATACATGTATATTATGTGCTGACCTCCAGTCTACTGCACAGCATTTGCCTTATGCAGATTTTTGTCAGTACATCACATGATTTTCACATGGTCTTAGAATGAACTGTTGTTATATTGATTTAATGTAAGCAGCTGACTAAACTACACACACACACACACACACACACACACACACACACACACACACACACACACACACACACACACAGAGTAGTAGTGTATTGGTACTCTGATAACCCTTTTAGTAACCAGGCTGTGAAGGTCTTTACTAACTGCAAATGAACACGTTCCATGTCAGGAAAGAACATGTGTGGACATTCCAGTAGCCCAGTTGTAAGAACATAAATACATGTATCATAGGAGAGAGTTCAAAATGTGCAATAAAGTGCATGTTGACTTGATGGGGTCTATATTAAAAGAACGAACGTTTCCTTACCCGAATACCTAAATGCTGACACATCTTCATTGAACTGCTGAAAACATCAATCGTCCTGAAGTGCGAAATCCGAAACGTCGAATCATCATGGTTGGCCCTTCTGCGGTATAGCTCGGTAAGGTAAGTGTGTGATAGTTATGGACCTTAGGGTTAGGGTGCAGGTTAAGGTAAGTGCATAGAAGGTAATGTATGTTAGATTTAGTGTAGGGTTAGAAGTAGGGTTTTATTAAGTGTATGTGTGTGGATTATTTAGTTTGATTGGGTATAGCTTTTTAAGGTATATGTGCGATAGTTACGGACCTTAGGGTTAGGGTGTGGGCTAAGTTATGTGCATACATGGTGGTATATGCAAGATTTAGTGTATGGTTAGAAGTAGGGTTTAGTTTAGGGTGAGAAGTAGGGTTTTGGTTAGTGTATGTATGTGGTTTATTTAGTTTGTCTGTGTAGGTAGTATGTAGCGGGTGGTGGGATGGGACAAGTATGACATTTCGAGTTTTTGAATTTCGGGGTTTAGGACATTCGGTGTATTTGCGGTTCGCAGAATATGTATCGGCATTTAGGTATTCAGGTAAGTTAATGTTCGTGATTTTAATATAGACCCGACTTGATGACAGCCAAAAGCTGATCATTTTCTGTCAGCCTATTATCACTGATCACCTCTTAGTTCGCGCACTTTGGGCATAAAGCACATCTTGTCACCACTAAAGAAAATGTCTGGGAGCAAGCCTGGCAAACCGACCCACTCAGACTAACACTAATTCCATCCCTACATTTAGTAATTTTAGGCTTTAATTTAAGTATGCATTCTCTCAGGTAAATTGGTAACTTTTTTAAGTAACAAGGTTAATTTCAGACAGACATGTGGAACCTATCTGTAAAAGATCATAACATTTTTTGTTGGACTGATATTAAATATGCAGGTAAGTGTATGTGAGTGCAAGTATGTATGCGATAATACACACACACACACACACACACACACACACACACACACACACACACACACACACACACACACACAGACACACACACACATTGATCTTTTACTTTTTAAACACTGATCATCTCTGGATTACACACACGCATTGACAGTTTACATTTTAAACACTAATTTTCTCAATATTACTAGACTTGATGTAAAAGTATTATAATGAAATTAATTATGGTATAAATGTGTAGATTGCATAACACACACACACACACACACACACACACACACACACACACACATGGAATGCTCAGATGACTTTTGAAAATATGCCTGGACTTTAGATAAATACATTTTTCTGCTGAAGCTGTAAAGCTTCATATATCATGCAATGTCGTCTCATTAAAACAAATTTCAAGGGACCTCTAAAACTTATTTACAGAATCAAGAAGACAGTATGGAAGGTTTAGACTACCACATTTCCTGTTATGGTGAGACCTGAAAATTAAAAATACTTTATTAAAAGTTCTATTCATATCTGTTAAAATAAGTGTTTGATTTATTCAGACACCTACAAGTAAACAGTATGCATTACTTTAGAAAGTAAGACTGTAATACATATAAATAAAAGAATACTTTGATTCATAAGTTTAAAAAATGTTTCATGTTTATAATCCATACTTTGGTGATTTGTGCTCCAGAAATTGCTGAAATTCTTTGAAAAAATAAAATTTCTTAACATGTGACAACTGTATACATGATTAAAAAGAAAGCTTAGATAGGATGAATCCCACACTTTTTTATTTAGGTATATTAAACGTTTTCACAGAAATTAGATTAGGCTCATTAATGTCATGTGCTGGTATCTTTTTCTCACACCACAGGAGACAATATATGTCACCCCTTGACTGCTTAATTAATACCTTGCACATCTGGGATGTTAAGTGGTTATCACAATTAGCAACTGCAATATATCTACAACTTGTCCACTAAGATTCATATGTTTATTCAATGTGGGATCTGGATTTCTGACTCAGACTATGAGAATGATTGATCTATGCATTACACTGAAATTTTTGCATTCCTTTTTCATACTGAGTCTGGTATTACAATTGCATATCAGGTATTTTTAAGTTGTCTGTTATATAGATATCAATTTCAACTTCAAACTTCAAAGAAACTTTATTGTCATTTAGGAAACACAAGTGCTACCTAAATTAAATTTTGAGTGTCAGCTCTTTTACAGGAGAAAACAAACACAAAAAGACAGACATGACAGGTATTAAATAATACATTATTAAAAAAAACTAAATATCTAGGTAGCTGATGCACATGCTTGTACACTATTTATTACACTGGACAACACTGACTAATTAACAAGTGAAAAATGTACACTATACACAGAGGTGAGATTGGGTGATATTGCACATAAGAAAGTGACTGGAATAGCACTTGAATGAGAATATATTAATTTTAGTATGCAATAAATACATAGAATTACTGTATAGAAAAAAATATATGAAAAAAAGATATGTGTGCTGCTATAGTCATGCCATGTGTCCTAAAAGCTATGTAACTTAAATTATCCAAAAGCATTTGAAGAGAGCCCCCTAGAAGCTTCCCACTTCCAAGAACTGTTCCAAGATTAGATAAGGTGTCAGCTTAAATGATTTTATTTTTTTTTCAGGGAGAGTACTACAAACAACTGAAGGGTGTGGCAATGGGGGTAAACGGTGCCCCTATCTACACCAACATCATTCTCCTATATTGGGAAAACATATATGTTTTCACTTCTGAGTTTAAGCAGTATTGGAACCTGTATGGGCACTTTTTATATGACATTTGTATTTTTTGGACTGGTACTGATAACAATTTTTTTGAATTTTTTGAATACATTCCTAAGACCTCTAAGTTCCTAAAATTTACATATCAGCTTAACAATAGTGAGTTAAATTACCTTGATGACAACATTTAAAGGGTTGACAATGACTTCAAATCTGAAATACATAGAAAGCAGACATTCTCAAATTCTTATCTTCACTATGCAGGTGACCATCCCCCACACACACCAGAAAAGAGGGGTAATAAAAGGTCAACTGGTCAGGGGCTAGCAGAATGACATATGACGACCAGGATTTTAAAAGAGAATGTGATTTTATATTAGAAATGTTTAAAGCCAGGGGTTTCCCTCTAACACAATTGAATGATGTACTAACAGAAGTCATGGATGGTAGAGAGTCTAGGTTTACCCCTATTTTGGGTAAAAAAATATCCCTCTGATAATGCAAGTCATGGTATGAGGATAGAAGGGGCCTCTTACCAATCTGCTTTGACTCTGACATATGATGATGAACCAGTTTAGTTAAACAAGTTATAGACAAGGAGTGGAAATAATTTGCAGCCTTATCAGATTTAAATTGTATATTTGATAAGCCACTTAAATTTGTGTACAAAAAAGGACAAAATATCAAAAATATTTTGGAAGGAGGTTCCCATTACAACAATTTTGGAACTCTTACTAGTAACAAAAAAGGTACACACAAATGTGGAAATTGCACCCAATGTTTGTACATACGGACTGGGGACATGTTATATTTAAAATGTAGAAACAAGTATATAACTACTAGATGGTATGCAAATTGTAATACCATTGTTTTGTGTGGGGTATGTGACTCCTTCTACGTGGGTAAGACAGAAAGAAAGTTAAAACAAAGAATGTATGAACATGCATATGATTTAAGGAAGAAGAATGAAAACAACACCCTGTACACACATCTTCAGTCATGTCCAAAAGCAGGTTATCAATTCATTGTGATAGAGGTGGTCCCTATAGACCCCAGGGGTGGGCCATGGGAGACCAGACTCGAATACAGGGAATTATATTGGCAATTAGTTCTGGATGCTTGTAACAATTAAGGACTATAGTGTCTTTAAAACCTGTACTTAAGCTCAGGTCTGCAAAATTGTGATATTTTTATGTATATTTATGTTATTTTATCCTGGTCTATTTATTTAAGTGAATTCTTCATTTTATACACATTTTTATGTGGTTTATTATTTGTCCACTAGATGGTGATAGACTATTTTCTCATTTTATCCCATTGCATTTTAAACACTTTTAAACAACATATTTAACAAGTATTATTTATTTGAATTGATTACATTAATACACTGTACATTTTAATATGAATATAATTTATATGAACAGTTTCAAGATAAACATTTAAATGTATTTTATTCAACATTTTAAGACTTTTACATGTGTTCCAAAATCTATTCCTTATGTATCTCGGTAATTAATTGAATTGCTGATTTCATTGGTCTATTCAAACAGGAAAGTTTAGTTAACTAGGCAATTATGATGTATTTGCCCATCTAATGAAGTTCTATCAGACAAAAGCATAAGGGGAAGTGTTTTTATCAGCATTTATGTTACATGTGTTTATGTGTTCCTTTTGCTTTGTTTGAACATTAATTTATTTGTGTGTTGGAACTGCTGGTCCCTGGTGCCTAATTTTGGATTAGGGTGTCAGTTTACCTGTATCATAAGAAGGGTTTCACTTTCCCCAACAGCAAGTTTGATAAGGACCTTCTTTATTTATGCCCTTCTGAGGACTATACACAAGATAACACAATTCCAACACCATTAAGCAATGGCTTTGATATGCTGACATTGCACATGTAATTATTATGTCTCATTTATGAAGTTATATAAAAATAAAACAGCAATAGAAACTCATTTCAGTGTTCCTTGCATAAAACAGACTCCTAGACTGTACTGTGATATCATAGAGCTAGTCTGTGAAGATCAGTCCCACCACCATTACCCTAGAGATGGGTCTCACCCTTCCTGAGGAAATATGGCTCATAACCAATACAAACTAAACTGTAACGGAAAGAAAGTGCACTTATTTGCAAAGTATTTATTACACATATTAACTTTGACAAGTTGGACTAACTTCAACTATGAAGACTCATTATTTAGCTCCCTGGTGTATTGTATAGGCATTCAATCATTTATGCTAATAGAAGTTCATGATCCCAAGTGAACAAGAACATTTTCATCATTCCAGGTTTGCTCACTGAAAAGTTTAAGTACAAATGTCTTAATTCTTTAGTTTCTAAACTGTAAAGTAAATGTTCTCACAATAAAAAGACTAATGTGGACTACACAGTAAAGACCATAAAAGTGAGTAGAAAAGAACACAGTAGTAGCATCTTGACTGAAGATATATATTGCACATCTGTAACATTTCATTGAGATGTGAACTGTTTCACATACACTGAAATTTTGCAAGCAGGTTGTTTAGAGGCACACAAATGCCAAGTTTATAGTAATTGGATTAAAGTGTTTAGCATGGATTCCTCTGACATTATTTATTTTTTTCTAATGTTTTTATATTCACAATTATCTTAAAACGGTATACGACAAATACAATTATGGACCTCATTTGAAGGAGTTCAATATCATTAATTTTTTAAACTCCCACTGATTTTCTACAAGTGGGTTATATATTATTTAATTCCTTATAGACAAATCTAATTTCCTTTGAGTATTGGTATACATTCATTGACTACAAAATGCTTTCATTGTCTTCAGTAATGCAACAAATCTAGTTCCCACTTAAAAAAAGAAAAAGAAAAAACACAGAAAAAAAGGTAAGAAAAGAACAGAAAAGAGTGAAACTGCCCCATTTGCCCAACACAAGGAAATTACAGGAGTCTAATTTCAGATCTAAAAAAAGTGTAGCCTCTATGCAGAGCTACATATCCCATGTCTTTGATGACCATTAGTTAATTTGTAGAATTTCATGGACACCTATGATTGTGATTAGCTTATATTCCCTATAATTTATGAACTTCATTGCTAACTCTTAATTTCTTGACCACTTTGGTGTATACATGTTACCTTACTGGCATCTTTCTTTGTTCATTGTATCTGTCCTGCACATGGTGATGTCATTGTTACTGTCTCATTATGAAGATGCCTAGCCTATTGCTACATATTGCCAAGCAGTTCTTTCTAAGTTACCTTCAGTACCACATTAGCCATCTGGGTTAACACCTGCAGTCTCTGGTGCACATGTCATAATTTTACCTGCCATCTCCATGATAGTATCAGGAAGTACTAAGTCAGACTTAAACATTCATCTAAGTAACTTTGCTCTTCCTATGATGCTGTCAGTCCTTTCTGTTCATCTTGTGGTACCACTCATCCTTGCTGTCCACTTACAATGTCCCTGTCCTTTGTGCTCCTCGTGAAATACCATTTGTCTTTTCATTCTCCTGGATGAGCTGTCCATTTCTGTTAGGAGATCCCATCATTCAGCTGTCTCCATTGTTAATATTTCAGCCAGTAGCTGCAGCCAGTTGAAAGCACCAAGCTCTAGTGTGTAGGTTGAAACTTCCAGAATCTCAGCATCTGGTTCAATCTCCTTGTATCCTTTTGCAAATTAATTACCATTGAGTAGCAATATTCACGCTTAAGATTTCCCCTTATAATTTTGACTTGACCACTACAACATACAGAGGTATTATATACAGTTTATGTGGAATTTCAACATTTCACTTTGTGAAAATTGAAACTGTCCCCCCTTACTAGAACTGTAATGTATCCATGGTCTGTGATGTACATGTGCCAGAATGACGTTTATTATGGTACTAAAAAAACTCAACTCTATTTACTACCATTACTGAAAAAAGTGATGCCTCAGTGTCACACATTTGCTAACACACACAGGACAGGGTTCAAAGACTGAAAATGAATTACGATAGTCAAGACAAAGGTTGCTTTTGCAGGTTCAGAAGTCACAGTCATTTTGTTTGCATTCTGTCACTCTTTAACTCCAGAAAACGTTTTGGAGTCTTCATGAGAAAGAGGTGGGAGGATATCTACTAGGGCAGACATGTATTTACAAATAAAGTTTAAAATTTAGTGAGCATGGAAAAACAGGCCATTATCTGGAAGCCACATTCAAAACAAATCAGTCTAAACAATAAAATATATAATTAGAGCCAAAGTGAAATATGCAGAACAGGCAGAGGTTAAAATGTTGGGCAAAAATGATGTAAACAAAAATTCATTGTGTACAAAGAATGCAAGAAATCTCATGTTAATGAATCTAATGAAAAACCCTGAAGAATGCATTCTAAATTATATGTGAAAAATTATTGCTGACATATTTTTCATCAAGGTAGTGTGACTCAAGTATGCTATTGCAGCCTTTGCCTTGTGGCATCTTTAATTCATTATTTTAATTAATTACCTCATCCAGACATCATTATTTTAATTAATTGCCACATTCTGACAATACCAAACTAGATGCCCAGAGACCAATTTTCACTTGAACAGTAGCTCTCTGAAGTAAAGAAATTAAAATGCAAGCCAAGAACAATACGGATGGCTAAAAAAAGTTTTGTCTTAAATGCTTATGGCACAGATTGTAGAAATGAACCATATTTTTTAAAGTAATTTAACAAGAGCTAAAGTTCATATTAGTTTGCCATTGCAGGTATAAAACAACAATTTGCTTTTGATGAGAACAGTATCTGTGTTATTGGATTTCTGTTCTAATGTGAATTAGATTGCTGCATTAAAGACTATGTGCTTCTGCATTGCTAGTGACAGTGGCATAGAGAGATAAAGTCTTGACTAAAGCTCAGGTGACCTGAGTCCGATCACTGGCCCAGGTGCTTTATGGTGGTGATATGGAAGGATGGGCATGCCTTTCCTGGGGACAAGATGGAGAAGAGTGGCACATCTACAATCACAATCCTTGAAGAAGATGCACTTTTGGTATGGGTGACCGGGTGTCCTGGGTTCAGGCTTACAGCTCACCAAGTCATTGCCTTAAGGAATCTGTCAGCGCAGATTGCGCCAGTGCATACACTCACAGATTGTGAATCTCCATGGTGATGTGGGTAGCATATTCCCCAACCCAAGGATGGGGTTAAGGATATAAACAAAAAATGCTCTTATTGCAGGTATGCCAGTGAGAGCACAAGCTATCTGATATCTGCCTAAATTATATCACTGGATGATTCGTGATCTCAGAATTCCAACAACAAGACAATGAACAAATTCAAGTCTGATTGGTTTGGCTTGTTGGTCTTCAGGCAGAAGGGGAAAAGCACCCACCAACCAAAAGAATGTGCTTCTATAAATGGCTACTTAAATAAGTCAATATTAACAAAAAAAAACTTTTTTTTTTAAGAGAAGTCTGCTGTTGTGACTTTACCACTAAATAATATATTATATGCAAAATTCATTGAAGTAATTCAACACTTATATATAATTAAAAGTCAACTGTATGTTAATAAAGTATATCACGAGTTCCTAATAACATAACAATGTCCATCAGACATCTGTTTCATATCCAGCTTTGGAAAGTGATATGACAGAAGAAAAAGAGATAAGTTAGTATTGACTTAGGAAAGCAACTACTGAAAATGTTACTATAAACTGATAGACTGAATCAAAATCATCAGTAAGAAATGAAATCCATTCATGTAAGTTATGCTGAATGTATTGTGCTAAAACATGACATAATGATAGTTCTCCATTAAATGTCAATCTAAATGCTTAACTGTATACATGTTGGGAAGTCCATGGCATGTCTAGCATATATTGTTATTCTTGATTTTGCAAGTAACATAATGCATGACAACTCAAAGATAAACTCCCCAGACATTATGTGTCTTACAGAAATCTGGTTAAAACCCAGTACTACTGACAATGAGATATTACCTCCAGGATACAATATTCACTGGTTAGACCATGCTTCAAGGAAAGGAGGTGGGATAGCAGTCCTTTACAAAAATACTCTAACCATTAATAGAGACACCATTCAACCTCCCCAACTCAATAACATGGAACTCCTCATAACCAAGCTCCAGATTAACCAAAACAAGCACTTGAACATCGTCTGTGCATAAATTCTGCCAGGCACCAACTTAAATACCCTAGGAGATTTCCTTTATTGGTTATCCACTACTAATCCCAAGAAACCATAGTTCTTGGTGATTTTAACACTGACTGGCACCCCTGCTCTTCTGACCCCCCCCCCCTCACCCATATAATCTTATCTGGGTTTAAACAGATCATAACCTCTCCCACTAGGATAAACAAACCAACCAACAGGGAAAGTATCCTAGACTGGATCCTAGTTAATAACTAACCCTAATTGTACACAGCTGGCGCTCTCCTTGATGACCTCAGTGACCATTGTCTAACCTATATCATAAAACATAAGGCAGGAAACCCTCATCAGCCCAAATATAAAACAATTAGAAACAGGAAAAACTTTGATGCTGCTATATTCCAAAATTAATTAAAAGTAGTTGACTGGTCAAAACTAAAAAAAATCTAACATTAGAAGAGGCCATAGTTCACTTTAACACTGAATTCCTAAGTATCCTTGATTCCCATGCTCCAGCACGTACAATAAAAAACTAGATCAAATACAGCACCGTGGCTCATACCAAAATTAAAATCAAAACTAGAAACAGAGCTTGGGCCAGCTGGAGAACAACTAAAGCTCCACTTGACAATCTAACATATCGTCAGCTCAGGAATGAGACAAAAAAATAAATTTTACTGCATAAAAAAAGCTTCTACTAAAATCTCCTGCAAAAACACCATAACAACCCTCAAAAGTTCTGGGCAGGCTTAAATCAACTACTTTGTCCAAGTCATTCCACCATCCCAACCCTGACTAACTACATCCATAGTTCCCCAGAGACCATGCTAGTGCCTTTAATAAGTTTTTCACTGAAACAATCCAATCCCTAGCAAATCAACTAACCCCCTCTAACTTAAACCACATGCCTAATCTGCCCAATAATCACCCCGAATTTAGCTTCCAACCAATATTCACTAGTTTTATCAAAATACTTCTAAAAAAACTAAAACCTACCACCATCGCTGCTGACCTCCTCCCTGCAGAGTACCTACAAATAGCTGCAGATGCCATTGCATATCCCATATCTAGCCTCATCAACAGAACCTTACCTGAAAATGCTATCCCCTCCCTCTGGAATATATCTTACGTCATCCCACTCCATAAAGGTGGTAGCTCCTCAGACATATCCAACTATAGACCCATTGCCATTCTTTCCCCACTAGACAAGATAATGGAGGAATGTGTACACAAGCAACTAATGCAATACCTTACACAGAATAATTTACTATCCAACTCCCAGCATGACTTCAGGCCGTACCACAGCACCACCTCAGCCCTCCTTTCCTTTACTACTGCCATAAACCAAAACAGGAATGACAATAGGCGAACCTCTGCCCTCTTTCTTGACCTATCAAAAGCCTTTGACATGGTCAACCATGAACTTCTCATTCTTTCACTAAAATCATTTTCCCTCAGCAAGCCTGCTATCCAGTGGTTCCAGTCCTACCTGACTGGTAGACAACAGGAGGTACTGTGATGGGGCAAACTCTCCAGCCAGCTACCTCTCACACTTGGTGTCCCTCAAGAGTCCATACTAGGCCCACTACTCTTCTCTATTTTTATCAACAACCTTCACACTGCTATCTCTAAAGCTACCTGCATTCAATATGCAGATGATTCTACTCTGATCTGCTCAGCCACCTCCCCAGCCCAACTGCAAACCTCAACCCAAAATACATTCAACACTATCGAGAAATGGCTCACCAACCAACACCTACTTCTGAACCCCAATAAAACTAAACTTCTACTCTTCTCCCCCACTAGTAGATCCACCACACTTTCATTCTCTGTCACATCTAACAATGGTACCACTATTTCCCCAGATAATGACACCAAACTGCTAGGGGTTATCATAGGCAATAATCTCAAATTTGACCTACAGGTCAACAAAACCATACAGACCATCAATAAGAAGCTTGGATCACTGTATAGAAACAAGACATTTTTAACCCCACTGGCTAGGACTGCAATCGCCCGATCACACCTACTCTCTACACTTTTATATGCCTCACCTGTACTCTCAAACCTTAACAAATCCAAACTAGGTAAGCTGTTCCATAGCTACAATCATATTGCCAGATTCGCCACTGGCTCCATCTATAGAACCCACCATTGCCAGAACCTTAAACAACTAGAGTGGCTAGAACTGCCCAGCTTAATTCAATTCAATCAACTCTTAATAGCGCACAAAATTTTGTGCCACCCTGAGGATACCCCCACACTTAAAAATATTATTAAGCCATATAGCAACCTAAGATCCCTACGGTCAGCCGGTAAACTCCTGGTCCAAACCCACAAAGCTAATAACTGATGGTGAATCCCTGTTTGCCAACTTCATTGGCAAAACCTGAAATTTGTTGCCAAACTATATAACCCTACAATCCTCCAAAAGTCTCTTCACAAAATACCTCAAACAGTATTGCAAAGTGAATTGGCTATGCCCATGCACCAACCCTGATTAAGTTATAAACTAAAAGCATATTCTGTAATTATCATAACTTGTAACTAGGTCACCGAGCTCTGCTTCCAGTCTGATATCTCTTACTTTTAATTGTCCGTCCATGAGAATTGTGAGTCCCTACTAGGGAACACTACTAAGCCATTGTATATAATCACTTTGTTTTTATAATTGTTTGCTAACTTCTGTGTAATCTATGTAAGTTTGTCTATGTGGAGCTTTTCTCTCCGGGCCTCCACTGAAAATGGACATGTATCCAGTTGGACTATCCCGGTAAACAAATGTAAAATAAAATAAATAATAAAATAAATAATTTAGAAAAGGGAATGCTATGTACTGGGTATATCTACCTTTAAATGCTGATGAGTTACCTATAGTGATCTCCGTACTATGTGATTCACAAATATGTTAGATAAATTACACTGTAATATAGACCTTAATGAATCCATGTTACATCTACTAGCTCTTTTTGCTGCTTACATATTAAGCCTCCTGAAATTACATAACAATAGGATGAAGTCTCATTTCTAGAAACTTGGTGTGGGTTTTCGAGGGTCGCCTATTCTTCTATATTTAGAATACACCTTCTCAAACTCCCGTTTCAAAAATGGGGACTGCTGTGTCATTCTGGCTCTGTAAAAAACATGAGACAGATACCTCCTAGATGGCCTGCATCAGGCATCAACAATAAAATAAAGTAAAAGATTTCAATGGGTTGATTACCCAGCAGCCACTATTTATGATTTGAATTTTACAGAGATGTGATCTGATGACCGAGAAGCAATTTGTTTTCTCTGAAGAAAGAAATGACTCTCCATAGCATCATAAAATTATTCTTAAGTGAAAAGCATTTGTAATTCAAAATTGTTCAAGAAATTGAAGGTTGGAGGCCACTGGACCAAACTAAGTCAAGAGAAAGTCCAGGAAGTACAACTTCTTGCAGTATGCGTGAACAAATTATGTCAATACTCCCTGTTTATATTTTTGCAATTCTGTTGTTCTACATGAAAAAAAAAAACAAGTACTGCTTGAATATACAGATACTGTATGGTATCATTTGAAAATGGATTTTGCAATGGTCCTTAAAATAAATATTTTCTTTTTTCAAGAAAGTTGTTTATCCATTAAAAGAGATTTTAGTGAGCCAACTATGCTCCAATAAGCCATTTTATTTATACATCTGTAAAATGTTATGGCTCTCTGTGTAGTGTTTCCGGTCTACACAATAGTCCTCTAATATATTTATGGCTAGAATATTTAGCACTGTCTAGATTTCTATTCCTTCATATATTTCTGGGACAATTACACTTATAAAGCATTGGTCCCATGGCAGCCTCATGATTCTCCACTAGTCAGTGAACTGTTCATCTCACCACAGTTCTCTGTGTCCTATCATTCAAACATTTAGCTATCTACATCTGCTATCCTGGCCCTAATTCTAGCCCTTGTAGTTTTCCTGTTAGTCACTTCTGTATGAATGGGACAAAGGCCTTGCTGAAGTCATTGAAGACTACATCTTCTAGTACTTCCCTCTCAAATGTATCTGTATCCCATGTAGAATTCTGTATTTGGATGGATCGATTTCTGTCTATGAACTCATGTTGGCTACTGTCCCGATCACCCTGGTGTGACACCAAATAGTAAAAGGAGTAGAATGCTCATTAACTGTCAGCCATTAATCTAGACTCAATGATGTTTACTGTTATTGAGGACAGTATCCAATCTGAAGAAGATATCATGTCTAAGACCAATAAGTTTCAGTACTTAGTTTGATTGGTTGGGAAATGCCAAAGAGTTATTTATATATGTGCATTACTGTAGTCATACAAAGCTAGCCTCAAATCTATTTCATGTCACCCAGCATTCTTGGACTTTTCTTGGTGTATACATTTAGCAAATAAAGGACTTCCTCAGTAGATGCGATATAACAGTATAAGGGAACCTATGTCAGCAATCTCCACAGTAGCATCCTGCCATCGCCCAGAATGATACCACAGTACAAGGACAAAATGATTGACTTCAACAATTGGCTAAGCTTCTGGTGTCATACTAAGGGGATCCAGTATCTGTCTGCCTGGGATGACATGATCGACAGACCACGATGCTTTGCCAAAGATGGTCTGCTCCTGTCACCCTTGGGATTCTGGATACTGGCTAAGGCTCTTGCCACCCCTATAGTGCCTTTTTTAGGCAAGGTTCAAATGATAAATTCACCACCTTAACAGGTAGAAGCAAGCAAAATCTGAGGGTAATGCCACTCAATGCTAGAAGACTAAATACATTCACTCGAGGCACTCCTTAAAATAGAGAAATTGATATCTGTGCAGTGACAGAGACCTGGTTTAAGGCTCCAGAGAGCACCCTTGCATTATCAGGCTATAATTCATACCAAACCTTTCGGCCATCTAACCTGGACTGAAACACTAAAGGTGGAGGCGTGTCCATATTCATTAAGGATATCCACATCTCTAGGCTAGTTGCTCAGCATAATGTGTCCGAGATTATCCAAGTGCAACTAACTCTGGGCAAGCAAGCAATCTAAATTGTAACTTGTTACAGATCCCCCACCATACCCCAGGATTCCCACTCCTCATTTCTTGATACACTGGAAAATATTAGGGTACAACCCAACACATAATTGGCAATTTCAACTACCCCACAATTAACTTGGAAAACTACTCATGTACCATCTCTTTTGCTCAACATTTTCTGGAATTCATAAAATCCAATGCCTTGGATCAATTTATCCACACCCCCAGTAGGGGTAGCAATATCCTAGACCTGGTCATTACTAACATGGGCGACTGGTGGTCCACACCAGAGGTCAATTCCTCATTGGTCAGATCCAACCACAAGCTAATCACCCTAGACATCCACATCCCACCCCCACCCCCCATTAGGGAAACCACCGTAAAAAAATTTCTCCAAAGCCAACCTCATGCTTCTTAAGACAGAAGTGGCAAACTTCATGACACCCATGTAGATGGACAGTAGAGGTACGACTGCTGAATCCTTCACAAATCCACTTTATAAGCACTTACATGAGTGCATGGATCGTGCTATCCATAACAGAACCAAGATGCTATCCTTCAAATAAGGAAGCCAATCTGGTGGTCCCCTGCCATAAACAAGCTCTACAACAGAAGAAATAAACTGTTGCAAAACAGAGTAAAATCCCATGATTGGAGGAACTCCCTGGTCAGCCTCAGTAAGAAGCTGAGATCCCTCATAAAATCCTCCAAAGCTAGTTAAAAAAAAATCACCACTGATTCTAAAGACAACCACACAGCATTCTATAACTATGTCAAGAATTTCAATGGGAACTCTCAGATCTGCTCTGAGTTACAGCACAATGGCACTAAATGTACAGAACCAACTGATATTGCCAACATCCTGGTAGATAGGTTCAGTGCTAACTTTACCACCCTCTCACCCCCTAAAGGGCCCATCTCTATACTGGAAGAATGCAAAGCTCCTGTAATCATGGCTGCACAGGTAAAAACCACACTCAACAAAGCCAAGAACACAGCATCCATGGGACCTGACAACATCCCAGGCTGTGTTTTACATGAACTGCAGAATGAACTGGCACCCCACTTAAGCACCATGTGCAATCATAGCCTCACCTCAGGCTTTGTGCCCAATGAATGGCACACAGCAATGGTTGTCCCACTCCACAAAGGGGAGCCACCATGGCCCCCGTGAACTATCGCCCCATTAACCTAATGAGCCTGGTCTGCAAGGCCATGGAACGTATCATCATGGATCTTATACACAACGACATTGGTAATCTCCAAATTCTGGTCCACACCCAGTTCAGGTTTGTAAAAGGCAGATCATGTCTCCTAACCCTGATAGACTTCTTTGAAGCAGTCTCCAAAGCCATAGACAAGGGTAAGGTGGTTCATACAGCTTATCTAGATCTCACCAAGGATTTTGACACCATCCGCCACTCTGGAATTATAGATAATCTCACTAAACTAGGTATAAATCCCTATTTCACAAGATGGTTTGCCAGCTGGCTCACTGACAGAACCCACCCTGTGAAAGTAGCAGACTCCAAATCCGACTTTAGACCAGTGACAAGTTGAGTACCACAGGGTTCAGTCCTGGGTCCTCTCCTGTTTGGTATCTACTTTTCTGAAATACAGGCTAACACAGAAGGTCTTTGGCTAATGAAGTTCGCAGATGACTGCAAACTAGGAGCCATAATCAAAACTCTTAACGATGTGGGCATTCTACAAAAGGGCCTCACGGAGACAGATGCCTGGTGTCAAAACCATGGCTTCCAGCTCAATGCCAAAAAGTGCATTGTCATCCCCTTTGGTAAAAACTCTGTACCCATGAGTTACCATATAGGTGGTAGTCTACTTAACACTGAAAGTGTGATGAGACATTGGGACACAGGTGGACAGTAGTCTCATCGCCACAGTAGTCTGGAAATCCTTCTATGTAGAACACCTCATCACAAAAGGTTTCTCATCCAGGAAAAAAGAGGTCATTGTTCCCCTCTACTCGTCACTCATTAGACCCATTATAGAGTACAATGCCACTTTTGGTATGTACCTCAGAAGACATCTACAACAACTGGAAAGGCTGCAGAAATACCTCACAAAGAGGATTATTGGCCTCAAACAGATGCCCTACACAGACTGTCTCAAAAAACTCCAGCTTTACTCCATCGCATATCACCTATTCAGAGGCGATCTCTGCCTAACATACAAAGCTATGTCAAACCCAGAGCTGTTGGACATGCTCCACTTAAAGAAATCCCAATCCCTCGAAGATACATGCTCTAGGGACCTAAAAATTGTCACTACCGTAAACAGAACATGCTGGAGGGAATGATTCCTGTCCCAGAGACTTCCCATACTCTGGAACAAACTACCTATTTATATCAAACAAAGCTCCTCATTGGCACTCTTCAAGAAAAATCTTGATGGTTGGATGAGAAATAGGAAATTTACCCCGGGAAACACCGCTGTGGCTCTACTCAACAGGGGCACAGGAAAATAATTTTCTTGGGTGGCGAAAGGCAGGAGACCTTTTTGGCTAGGCTTATATAGGCCCTAGGGCCAGTAGCCTAGTACCTGCCTATGAACCTATGAACCAAGCACATCATGAAGTACATAACCTCAGATCACACAGTGATTGATATGCTGTTTAATTTCAGGAAGTTATGATGTAAATACCATACCCTTTAATGACTTGTGACACCTTCAGAATGGACTAATCAAAAGTAAAGTATGTGTAATGCTGTTCTTAGAGTTGCCAAAACCTTCAACACATTTTGCTATTTTTTTTCAAATAAGAGGATCGTCATTTCTCACTTAGGGTCATTTTATGTCTCATGGTTCACACAGTATCTATATGACAAACATTGTATGATAAATATGGGATAATGCACTGAAACAAACTTCATCAGATTTCAAAATGGGTACTTTAGTTTAGATTCAGGGATCTTTCCAATTTACTGTGCTTGTTTACAAAATATACCATCACTGTGGCAGACTCTGTCTTATGCTGTATGCTTATCACTTCATTTTGTTAGCTTTAGGTTACCCAGCATCTAACATTACAGCAAACATGTCATCTTGCTTTCATAAACTCGGAGAATGGTTAGCTGGCTTGAGGTTCTTTCCTTCTACTACAGTAACAAAGCTTAGGATGCTCTGTAGAAACTGACTGCTGTCCTCCAAGTGCTCACTTTAAATGGGTTTAGTTCTAAATGGGAGACATGATCAAACACACTAGAGTAATATTTGATAATAACTTTATTGTTGATGAAAAGACTTCTTGTGCAGATAAAATAAGAAATCAAACTCTGAAATGATTTTACTGCCTTAGAAAACATAGCAGGGAGCTGGTCTGTGCTTCTTCCTAGCTCTTTTAGTGCCATGGTTTTGAGTTTGTGCATAACTAAGCAGGACTTCTTGGATCTGAAAATCATCTAGAATTGCCATATGTTACTTGTAACGAGTAAGGCATGGAAGTGCCTTTGGAAATTAGCTTAGTCTGGAAGCAAAATTAAAGTGTTTTTTTACATTTTTCTTGAGAAACCATCTTGTAACTGTAACAAAACAAAACAAAAACTGCATTGTGCTTATGTTTGTGAAGGAGAATGATCTACACATAGGGTGATGAAGCTGAAAGGAGTTTGATTCAATATTCACGGAGTGAAAATAACTCTCATTTAGATCCCTTTTCTGGGAAGTAACACAGATATGGAATAAATAAGCAATAAAGGAATTTTTGTTTCACAGAAAGGCTTTATCCAAATACATTTTCAGGACACTGTAGAACTGTCTATGGAAAGAATCTAACTGTTTTTGTGGGGTGCTAACATTGTCAAAGTAGAAGGCCAGCATGTGTCACACATAGTAATGTCTCTGGGCAGCATGGCAAATTATTATTGCCAACAACCCCTTTTTCCCAGTTATACATGAGGCTAGGACATGAGAGCAAAGTTAATCAATGTAATCAGTTCACCTAGAGCTAATGATTCTCTGAAAATGGAAGACATAAACTCCTGAGACTAATTATAGTTTAAAACACAGTATGTTAGAGGTGGCAAAAGCTGCTACAAAAATGTAATGACGTTGTGACAGGACATGTTGTGTTGTTGGAGAACCAAATCCTCTCTGATGCTGGACTTGAATTTCTATCCTAAATTGTCAGCTTTTAGTCTGGTTCTAATGTTTAGTGGATAATATGGAGCAGCCACATTTTTTTTCTGAAAATGATGCCCATAGATGATGCTGAAGCATTTCTACTGGCATCTGAATGGATGAATGAAAAGCGTGGGATGGCCAGTCACTAAGTGATTCAGCTGCATGGACCGATTTCTCTATGGAGGACCACAGAAGGTTCTTGCTGACCATATTGTGATGATAAGAGGTATGTGTAGCGCTGTATACATACACTTTATGTATATAGGATTCAGGTATCTGTAAAGTTAAGAGTCTGCTTTGCAACTTGGTATTGAGTTTATGATGACTGATGTAGCTGTTAACTTTATTTTTGCTGTGCTACCATTTTGTGTGCTACTAATGCTGCTATTTTGTTGAAGATACTGGAGATTCATGACATTATTCATACTACTAAAATGGATGACTAGGTAGCTATGGGAGCACATTCTTACACATACCAATTTACATTTGTAAACTAAGACACCCTCAAGATCTATTCTGTGTGATCATTTTAAAATGGTTGCGAGGTGGTTACAGCCTGTGATCAGCTCAGTGGATTAGGTAATTGAACTGTTTCTGCAGAAACTATGCAATACTGTCTGAGGATGGGAATTACAAGTTTCTCCCAAAACTACAAAGGATCAGCTGTTCCTAGCTGAAAGGAATTTTGCCAATGACTTGGTAGCTACAATAAAAAATGTTGTGAACAGCCAGCCTTCAAAATATAGTAAAGCATAGCCTTTATAAATGGAAGGAGTTTCAACATAATTAAGTTTATTACTCTGTGGCAGAAAAATTCTTGCCTGTAAATGTCAAGTTATAAATGCAAACAGGTGGATTTTGTATGAAATACTGCTCTGTACAAAGGGATTGCAATATAAATGCCATTGGCAACTCTGTTGTTTGACATTTTTCTGCTCTACAAAAAAATGAAATTCATTTAGCTTGCACTCCTGAATATGTAATTACACAAAATACTACAACTCTGATGATAATGTAGAATTTCAAAACATCCACAAATGGAAACTCTGTGGAAAAACTCCAGGATTCTGGCAGCACAATGAATGGGGTCTCTGCAAAAACACATATACGTATTTTGTATATATCCATATATATATATATATATATATATATATATATATATATATATATGTTTACATTTTTTTTTATTCAGGACTAATGCCCTAGTGTTCTTGATTATGAGCATCAGTACTGTGTGTTGTCCGTTAACTGCAAGTTTCAGGATTGACATTTGACATTTTGGCGTTCAGTATTTGCTGCAATAATCATGTTAATATATATTGACTGTGAGTTTGCAGCACCATGCTGTACCTTCTCTAATGTGTTCTATTGCATCACAGGCTGCAGGGGGGAAAAAAACCTTCTTTCAAATCATGCTGTTTTATTCTTGAACTGAATTTTGAGTTTTAATGTTACATTGTGAATGCACAATTGATTGTTCACACTTTGATGCTATGTGAAGTTTAGTCATGCAGATCAGTTATTTAACGATGCTTACAAAGCCAGAGTCTGCACCACATTTTCCAAACTTGAAAGCAGTCAATACTGTACTTTATGGAGTGACTGCAAATAAGGTGGAAATTATGATATCACTTCTGACATCTTATCTCTATAGGAACTTAGTAATTTAATTAATAAGAAGCCGCCATATGCCTGGTGAACAATGGGAGTTTAACAGATGCAGGAAAAGGCATGGAGCAGGCTCCTTCAGCTATGTGTCTGTCACAGTGAACATGTATTATAGCTCATGCTCAGAATGTTAGCATGGATGTCTTCACATTAAAAACACAATAATAAAAAATAAATAGAGAGCCCTGTTAGTATCCATGCGAGTAACAGAATCCCATTTGAAAGAACATTGAAGGACTAAAAAGTCTTCAGTTTAAGTCCTCTGAAAGGTACATATTATTCATTTTAGATTATTCTGCCAGGTTCCTGAAAGCTTGTAGTTAGCAGATGGCCATTGCAAAATACATGGTATATTGCCAAACAGTTAGTTCTACTGTCCAGTTTTGCTGGGATGCTAAAAAATTCTGAAAGTCCAAGACAGACCATTTATGACATGAATAAAGCTGTCCTTTAATCATGTTTTACAAGTTTAGCAAATAAGGAAGATGGTTGAGCTATTTAAGGAAATGATAAAAGCAATGCTACAAGATGTGACAGATTATAAAGAGAAATGTTGTGACCCCAATTTCTTCATGTCCTTTTGGCTATTAGGTGTTGAGACTTCTATGGGGTTTTCTCTCTTTGAGCTCTTGTGAGGGTATGATTTTTAGACATAGCAAAAGGAACTTGAGGACAGGGAAAGTCTCTTCATCTTGGTATAGTGAAGTATACATCCCTAATGCCAAAAAAGGCTAAAAACTGTGCTATCCTCAGAGAAGGATGATATGATATAATGAAAGCAAAAGTTTCAAACTCATAGTTGCAACCTCACAGCAAAAGACAGAGAATTTCATCATGTACATATATTGATTATTGTCATTCCAACTACTTCCTGACCTGTGAAACATTAGAAAAAAGTAAGATCTATAACTTACAAAATGTCCCAAACTCAGCAATTAGAAACATCTATTTCATGATAATGTCATTATGTCCAAAAATGATCAGAGAAAACCTGACTGTGTCATGTAACTTGGGACAGGTAGTTAGCTCTACCTGTGAAAGAAGTTTTAAAGGCAGGAGAGAAGTCACATGTTCATGAGAAAAAAGAAGAGGAATTTATTAGCAGGAACAGAAAAGTATCTGTCTCTGTGCTGGGATATCATTCATGATACTGTAGCAGAGGCACACAAAAAAGTGTAACTCTATCCCTAAAAAGTATCTGAAATGAAATACAAAAACATTATAATGAAGGTTATAAAAATGCTCTTGGGGTAAGAGAAGAATACCACAGTAAAATGACAAACGGCACACCTCCAGTGCTCATGATAGATACCCCAACTGTGTTAAAGAGTTAAGATAATGCAATACTATTTCTTAGTTCAATGTCTCCTCTATGCCACAGGCAAATAAACTAAATGAAAGGCTTTGGTCAGCAAGGTGTCTCATTCATTTGTACATAGCATGCCCAGTCTGCTTTTTGAATGACTTGACTGTAATCTGTATCTTGGTTCAATGTCTAATCTATGCCACAGGAAGGTAAACTAAAAGAAAGGCTGTGATCAGCAGGGTATCTCATGCCCTTGTACATAATAAACAGACATTAATAGGTGCCAATTACACAGAAAACAAAAAGAGAAAAAGTGTTTTTATGGACTGGATGGACTCTTCTAGCAAAGGATACATTCTGGGTGTCAGAAGGCATTTTAATATGATAACAGTTGATGAAAAAGCTCTTCCATCATCCACCCACACCCCTAAACACAACAGACATGAGCAATAACAGACCCATAATCCTAACCACTTTATCTGTAAGGCTATGGAAAGGATCCTTATGGAACGAACAAGTAGCAATACAGTTGACCTAGTCCATTTCAAATTTGTCAAGGGAAGTTCTTGTTGACTAATCCTGGTTGACATCTTCAAAACGGTCACTGAGGCAATGGATAAGGGCAGATCAGTGCAGACTGATTATCTGGACTTGGAATGGAATTTGACACCAGCCAAGATTCAAGCAAAATAGACACGCTTTTTTCAACTAAATGTTAACCTCTATTCCACTCATTAGATAACAAATTGGTACAGAGATAGAGTAAAAGACGTAAAATAGGGCAGCTCTGCTACCTTTAAATAACCTGCCACTACCACTGTGCCCCAGGGTTCAGTCTTTGGGCCACTTCTGCTTGACATTATCTTCTGGAGGTCAAAGCTATTATTAAGAGATTGTGGCTGACCAAGTTTGCAGGTGACTCAAGAATTTGCCTTCTTAAACTCCCCAGAGGACACCGGGATCATAGAAGAGGACCTGTCCCAAACAATTATTTTGTGCCAAAATCACTAAATAAAACTAAAAACAATGAAGTGCATAATCATATCTTTAGGCAAGCATGTCTCTCTTTCCAACTATGACATTGACAATGTCCCCTGAAAATTTATCTCAATTTTAGAGATCTGCAAAGCTATGCTGACAATGAACTGACCTGAGATCATCACCACATATTCCCTAATGTAAGGAAGTAATTTTTCATCGCACCACTTATATCACGGGATATTGTGTCTGGATCATCACTGTCATCATCATCAACGTCGTTTTTCCCATTTTCAACATGGGGTTGGAGTGTCGTGTTAACTCTTGCCATCTCTCTCAATTCAATGCTACACAACTACCTTCTTCAACACTCATGCCCAATAATTGTGGCAGATCTTCTGTCACACAATCCATCCACATCTTTGCTGGACATCCTCGTTTCCTCTTACCTTCTTCCTGGCTGTCCCAAATCTTCTTTACCAGATTGTCTTCTGCTTTTCTCCACATGTGTCTGAACCACCATAATCTGTCTTCTTTGATCTTTTCTGCAATCGGTGCTACTTTGGCTCCAGCTCTTATGTCCTCATTTCTTCATCTGTCCTATAGTATGCATCCTATCACCCATCTCAGGCACTTTGCAGGTTCATAGGTGTTTACTAGGCTAACAACCACAAGGACCTGTTTAAGCCTAGCCATGCATCCCAAATTAATGATGAGTTCTGATACCCTTGATAAGTGTAAGCATGGGCCTGAGAGATGAACCATTTACAGGTTACCTGTTTACATCAGAGACATAGGTGCCAAACCAGGGATTCATTTCTGGTTTCCCATCCAATTGTCCAAGTTGCACTTGAATTGGATTAGGGAGGAACTCTGCTTCACATGGATGGGGGGGCTGTTCCTTAGACAGGGTAGTCCCTAGGATGCATACCTATCTCTCCAGCAGGTCCTATTTATATCACAGGCAATGTTTTAGTCTTTAGAATGGGTACTTCTGGTACTGTTTGCATTGTGGATATGCAAGAGGTCTATCAGAGTGGGGTCTGACAATGCCCTGTATGCCAGGCATAGATCTCCCCTCAAAAGCCTGTGTAGGACATATTACCTATGCCCTGTATTCTTTTAGTGAGGAACCTCTGTGGACATTCAAATTGTTGGTTATGCCTGGTTAGTAGATATCAAAGGGGGCATTGTACTCAATGATAAGTCTGATGAATGCCAAATATAGTGGAACAATGACTTCCATGGACTTGGATGCCATACCTTTGTTTATAAGTTGTGTAACATAGAATGATTTCCTCACCACTGTAGACACGTGATGATCAAAGGCTAGATTACTATCTATGTGTGTCCCTGAGTTCCTGACTACTGGGTCAACTCTAAGGGGTGTGTTGTCAATACAATAGTTACCAGGGATGGATGACTTCCCAAAGGATACTATTATGCATTTTGTGGCATTTAGTTTTAGTCTATGACTCTGACACCAGTTGTTTTTCTGTGTCAGCCCCTCCTGGAGAACATTTGTGTCAATGTGAGATTCAATGACAGCTCTAATTTGCAATCATCTACAAATTTAGTCAGCCAGAGACCACTGACATTGGCCTTGACCTCTGAGATGTAAATGCCAAAAAGGAGCGGTCCAAGGACTGATCCCTGAGGGACTCCACATGTGACTTGCCTGTTTGTAGAGGTGGACTCCCCAATTCTAACTTCCTGGGTCCTGTCTGTGAGCCAGTTGGCTATTTACTGGGTGACATATGGGTTTGTACCTAACCTCTAGTGTTTGTCAACAATGCCCAAGTGGGGTATTGTGTCAAATGCCTTGGCCAGGTCAAGGTAGGCAGTGTGAATGATTCAGCCCTCATCCTTTGCTTTGGTGACCTTCTCAAAGAAGTCCACCAGGTTGAGTAGGCATGATCTGCCCTTTATGAAAAAAATCTGAGTTGGGTCGAGTGTCTGGGGGTTTACTATATCTCTATTGATCATCTCCATGATAATTCTTTCCATGGCTTTACATATAAGACTAATCAAACTTATGGGTCTGTAGTTTCCAGGGTCTGTAGATGGCTCACCTTTCTGCAGAGGGATGACTTTTGCCTTTCTCCATTTATGAGGCATAAAGCCTATTTGGAGGCTACAGTTAAATATTAATTCCAGGGGCCCTGATAGGTCATGTTTAATGCTATTTAGTAGGCATCCTGGGATATTGTCTGGGCCCACTGATGCAGTGTTCTTTGTCTTAGAGAGAGTATTAAGGCCATGTTCCCTAATGATAGTAAGGGGAGTTATAGTTGAATATATTTCCTGAGGGAAGGTTGAGGGGGAGAGAGGAGTAAAGTTGGAGCTGAATGTATCATACAGGAGGTTTACTATATCTTTTGGCTCAGTATAGGTGGCTCCATATACAATGAGCTTTGCACACAATTGTGTACTGCCTTTCAGGCTGCGGACATAGCTAAAGAATGCTTTGTGGTTATCCCTTGCCTGGGAAGCCAAACTTACCTCAAATTTGGCTTTTTGAGTTAGTTCTATATTTCTTCCTGGTAGGTACAGCTGCTTATATACAGCTATTAACATACTTGTACATGGTTTCTGTGAACTGTTCTGCATAGGCAGAAGTGTTCTCAGGGTTTATAGGGGCTTAAAATTTGCCAGGTTCTCATTTAATAGCAGGTGGTTATCCTTAGAATAGTTCCTGAATATTCCCAGTTTAGCTGGGGGTCCAGGTTTTATTTTTACTTCAAAGGAGACCATTTTGTGGTCTGACCTTACCAGGGAAGGCATTACAGTAGGGGATGTGCAACACCCTCCCATATTAGTGAGGACCAGATCCAGTATGGTTGCACCCCTGGTTGGTGTATTGACTATCTGGTCCAGGGAGTTTGTGTTTACAAAATCCAGGAATCCCTGTGCATGTACAGTTGATGTTGTATAAGAGTCCCAGTTAATAGTGGGGTAATTAAAGTCACCCATGAATATGGTATTGGGTTGGATGGTTAGTGTTTCTAATAAGTTTAAATACATGGTATGGGTTTCCTGGGTCATAGAGGGGGACCTATAGCTTGCAAGGAAGTGGTTTTGGATTTTACCTATGGTGATTTGAACATGGAGCAACTCAAGTGCATTGTTCTGTTTGACCAGACTTGAAGTATATTTATTTTTTATGTAAATAGGGACACCTCCACCTTTAGTCCCTGCCTGTGAAGTAGCTGGTCTAAATGTGTGGAAGGCATTATAACCCTGCACTGTTGGTGTGCTGTCCTTGGCTTTAAACCACATCTCTGAGACTGCATATACATCAACATTCTCTAGGGTAAAGAGAGCTTTCAAGGAGTGGATTTTTTTGTTTAGGCTCCTAGCATTGAGCAGTAATGATTAGCTATGTTTGAAGTACATTCAGTTTGACATTGCCTAAAAAAGTCTCTATGGGGGAAGACAATGCTTTAGCTAATATTCGAAAGCCTAGAGGGGAGAGGTGCAGACCATCCCTGTCAAAGGAGCGTGATCTGTTGACCATCTCCTTCCATGCTGAAAATATTGCACTCCCTTAGAATGACACCAGAAACTAAGCCAATTATTAAACTCAACCATCTTTTGTTCATATTATGGCACAATCCTTAGAGAAGGTAAAATGCAGCTCAATGCTAGGTTCATACAGCCTGAGACACATATTCTGAAATCTTTGTGATGTCTCTCTTCATATAGTCTAGGGAGGAGGTACATCTCATGTCATTTACTCCCACATGGACTATGACTGAGTCATATTGGTAATTGTGATGTGGCGGATGCTAGCCCCGATAAGCAACTGGCCATAACTTTCTCCTTACTCAGCCTGGTGAGAGGGACATAAGTGTGTCTCACAATGGATTTTCCAATGACTAGAATGTTGGAGTGTGTGGTGACTTGCCTTATGAGCTTAGAGGTAGAGGCTGCATGAGATGTAGCTCTATGTGCTGATGTGGGTGTTGTTTTGAAAGAGTGCTTTTGGGGCTGCTGACGATATTTCTTATGTGTACATTGTCTAGGAGGTCTTTGTTGTTTAGGAAGGTCACGTAAGTGCCTCAGTATATGTGGGTCTATATGTCTGCTTTGAATTGTATGTGATGGGTGCAGCATGTATACTACTGACAACCTTTATGACATTAGGAATAATTTTATGTTAGGGCTTTGCCTCCAGTGACATTGTGTAAATACATCTCTCACATGCAGTATCAGTTTGTTTGAGAGTTAAAAGGTTGTCACTAAACATAAGGCAATTTCTACATTGCCTAAGGATGCCCATATACACCAAGCTGGTAACGGAGACAGTAGGAAAGTTCATATCCATGGCAACAGACCATTTTTTATTGATTAGACTGTTGGAGTGAGAATATCAGTCAATGTCAGGAGTATCCGGTTTTCAAATATGTGGGCAGTGCTTGTCACTGCCAACTAGTTGTCCTGTGTGCAACTAGATATTGGAGAAATTTCAATTGTGTTTTTGCAGGAAAAATGTCACTCTGCCAAACACTTGAGGGGAAACTAATACATAGACCCTGAAAATTTAAGGATGACATATTTAGGCGGATATTCTGAAGTTAGAAAGAAATCAAGCAGTACTTACTGAAAACAAAGAATTAACTTGTCAAGAATGATGAAAAGAGGGGAGTCGCATGAATAGCTACTGCCTGGCTACTACTAATGCTGGTCTCACCACAGCTTCACTCTATTGGGATACAACACTCCTTTGCTTCTTCTCTCACCAATTAGCACCAATCCCAAGAACAGAAGCAGGCCACAGCCTGTTTGGTGATCCACATTCTTGTCCCAGATGATGCAAGGGTCTGTAGGCTTGCAGCCTTTTTTTTTGGTAGATGCCTCAAATAGCAAGCAGACCAAACAGGTACTTTAAGCACAGACACTCGCTCTCCAACTAGAAAGAGTCAGGAATCAATGCGCTCTGCTCCTACTCTCACCAGCATTAGAATATATGCACAGATTCCAAGCTGTCACCTTTAAAGCAGTTGTTAGGCTTTCTGGTGATCAGCAGTCTCCAGGAAATAATGCAACTGTACTCCTTCTCTCACCAGGAGAAAACTGGTGGTCTTGCAATATATGTTTAAAGGTAAGATGATGCAATATATGCTTAAAGGTAAGATGAAAAAATGGTTTATCCTAAACATTGCAGTGTGCACTAAGCAGTTAGACATGAAAGTGGGTAACTTGTCTAAAAAGTTAAGTTTTAGTGGAGAGCCACTCTTCTTAAAAGAGCAAGACAGATTGAAAGGAGGTGGGCACTTTTGTATTCTGGTACTATGGAATACAGTAGGATGGCCAATAAATTTAAATAGTTGAAGGGGTGTGATTTCACAAAACGATTTCCGTCACCTCTAGTTTTCTCATCTGCTCATCCTTTACTGTCCAGTTTTCTGTACCATACTGTAGTAGTGGTTGCACCACTGTCTTTTACACCTTACTTTTCAGTTTCTTTGGCATTATTTTGTCATACACTACAACTGACAATCTATGCCATTTGGCTGCAGCCCCCACCGATTGTAGCTTTGACCTCTTCATTCAGACTTCTCTTCTCCTCAACCAACTCTCCCAGATACTTGAAGCTGTTTACCTGTTCTACTATCTTCCCTTCCATCTCATTTCTCAGCTTCTTCTGATTTCCCTAATTTGCTGCCATTACCACTGTCTTATCTGTATTTAGTTTCATCCCATGAACCTTCAGTTTTATATTCCATTCTCCTATCCTTTGCTGGAGTTCTTGTTCAGAGTCTGCCTGTAATGCTCCATCATCTGCATACAGCAACTTTGTTGGTCTGTCCCCTATGACCTGTTTGTTAATGTAGTCCATCACCTGTATGAACAGCAGTGAGCTCAGTGCTGAGCTCTGATGTCCACCCACTCCTATTGGGAAGGAACCCATCTGTGAGGCTGAACACTGTCCATACATGAATCACTGGGTCCTTGTACATAGCCTACACTAATTCTATCAATGTTTCTGAGACTTCAAACCTCTGTCAGCTTTCTTGGGACCTTGTCATATAACTTCTCTAAGTCTAGGAATGCCTAGGTGGACTCTTTACTCATCTTTAGCTTCTTCTCAACTGTCTGTCTCACCGAAGCATCCTGTCAGTTGTGCTGCATCCTGATCTGAATCTGAACTGCTCATCTCCACTCTTACTACTGCTGTGTTTATCTGTGTATCAATCACCCTCTCTAGAACTTTCATGCAATGTGACAGGAGTTTGATACCTCTGCACTGCCCACAGTTGTGGATGTTCCCATTGTTCTTCTACACTGGCATGAGTATGCTTATTCTCCAGTCATCTGGGATACTTCTTTCTCTCCACACTGCTATGAGTACCTTCAGGAGCCCCTATTTCACCCAGCATCTTTATCTCATCTGCTGTGACCTCATCTGAGCCTGCTGCTTTCCCTGACTTCATTTTCCTTGGTGCTATTCTTACTTCTTCTGGTGGGGGAGGGGCTCCTCTTTTCTCTCATCATAGACTGTGTCAGGGGCAGTACAGCTTCTGTGAGGTTTTGGTCATTTAGAGGCCACTCAAAGTACTCCTTCTAGTTGCCTTTGATGTCCTGTGGACTGGTGAGCAGCATGCTGCTGGCATCCCTTATGAAGGGTGACTGACTATCTCCTTTGTCTTTCTGTCTTTGTCTTGCAACTTAATGAAGTTTCCTTGTGTCACCTACTGAGTCAAATTCCAGAAGTTGGTAGAGTGCCTCCAATGTCCTGTTCATTGCTATTGCAACTCATTTCTTAGCTTCTTTGTTAGCCAGCCAGTATTCCTTACCAGCCTGGTCCATCTTTTCAATCTCCCACTTTTCCCCGCAATTCTTCTTTCTTTTGATGACTTCCCAGACTTCTGCATTCTACCACCAGCTTTCTTTATATACCTTATTTCCATACCTGGCTCAGCCGCATATCTGTTCTGTAGTCCTCACACATCTTGTTTTGAGGTGTTGCCATTCTTCTTCAACTCTACAATCTTGGGGTGCTACAGCCCTGAGTAATTCTTGAACTGTTATGCTTTCTCTCCAATCAACTTTCAGGTCTTCAGCCTGGTCTCTGCTGACCTTAGAGCCTTCTCTGAGCACGGCTTGCAGCTTATTGTGGCAACCAATGGTTTATGCTGTGGGCCGACTGTTTCACTGGGAATTACTTTGTAATCACTTATTCTACCCCAATATCATTTCCTTACTAGGAGAAAGTCTACCTGAGATACATGTTGGCCACTCTTGTACGTGATCTTATCACTGTCTCTCTTTCTGAGCCATGTGTAGGCTACTCTCAAGCCATTTACCAGACAGAAGTCTAGAATGGCCTCTCCTTCTCTATTCCTGTTGTACCATCCATGTGGATCCAGGCAGTTCTCATATCCTATTCTGTCTGTCCAGAGATGTGCATTCAAGTCACCAATTATCACCACCAATTCATGTTG
Organism: Protopterus annectens; assembly: GCF_019279795.1. Classification (NCBI taxonomy): domain Eukaryota; kingdom Metazoa; phylum Chordata; order Ceratodontiformes; family Protopteridae; genus Protopterus; species Protopterus annectens. Next base: position 1,080,333,100 of record NC_056741.1, read on the forward strand.
TCCTGCTATATCTAGTAGGTCCTGCAACTGCTGCATGAATGAACTCTTTTCCTCACTATTGCAAACCTGATGTGGGGCATAGGCTGAGATTATGAATGCAGTCCTATTATTACATTGGAGTCTGATGAGTCTGATTGCCGTGAGTCTGTCACTAATTCTGATGACATCTCTAACTGCCTTCTGAAGCCTGTCTCTTACTGTCCCCCTCATGAGTAGTAGAATCTGTCTGCCAAGCCAAGTGGCTTTGCTGCACTGCCCTTCCATCTTGTCCTTTGAATACATAGAATGTGCAGCCCTTCTATACCATCATATCATCCACTTCCAAGCTCCATCCTGTCAGTGAACCTACATGAAGTATAACAACTCTTAGATCATGTTTGGCAGGTCGATTTGTTTTACATCCAGCTTTTGCTCAACAGAACTATCCCAGGTTGGGCAACTGGACACCAGCTGGGCAGTAGCTTATTGACCGAAGACTGCTGGGCTTTAGAGCAGGCACACACTAGCCAATAGGGGCACATACACCCCTCCCATCATTAATATGGGTCTGTGGTATATGTCAGAGTAGGCCATGTCATCAATCCACTTATCACCAGCAAACATATGCCCATTTGGCAACGTTAGTCATCATGACCAAACCACCACTTTTTTTACAATGTCAAGTGGCTAGCCCTGCCATGGCATACAATCTGTGATCCATGTTTTCCTATCTTGATGGTACTGCACACCACACAGTAGATGCCCAAAGCAGTTGGTCTATGCAACTCTTCCCTATAGGGCACCATGTACAGTCGGTGCTGTTGCCCACAGCTCCATTCATTGGTGAGTTTAAGATGGAAACAGTCAGCATGTTTTTTGGAGGTGGAAGGAATCCACAGAGATGCAGGGAGAACATGCATACTCCAAACAGGCATTGGCCAGAGGTCACTAATGAACCTGTACCTTATGCATGGGAGGCGAAGACCTTAACCATAATGCCAACTGGTCTCCAAATCCATAGACATAATTTTTCCTCTGTATTCAGCATCCATTAGGTTAATCATTGAGTATAATATCCCTGTCATTAAGTCACTATCCAAATATCAAAGCTGAAATGACTGCAATGCGTTCTCACTAAAAATTATCAAAAGCATAAATAATAAAAACAATGCAGACCATCTCAAAGTCTTGTCTCTCTTCTTGGTATTATACAGGGTACTGAGAGATGACATCTGTCTCTGGTATAGAGCCTCATTAGACTCTGTTCTGTCAGACCTGTCACACATTTGGAAGTCCAGTGATATCAGAGACACCCATTCATGGGACTTCAAACTCTTTATCAAGATTAACAGAACATTCTGGAGAGGTAGGTATGTATCGCAAAGAGTACTACATCTGTGGGACCATCTTCCCCTCTACATAAAGCATAGTGCTTCACTTACTCTATTCAAATGTAACTTTGACAAATGGATGAGTAACTGCAAATTCATCCATGGTTTAGTGCCAATGCCCCTCATGGAATGCAAAGCTAGGCTTCTTAAGATCCTCACAGATCAATAGTCTAATAAGTACCTATGAACCTATGATATCGATGTGGTTCATTCATTACCTGGTGATAAGAGTAGAGCATGCCAAGAGTGGTACTATTATCTTTCAGGAGGCTAGGGTTCTTTTTTTTTTTTTTTTTTTTTTTTTGCTCAAGCTCCTCACACATGCTTTTTGGAATTTAAGGGGTTAATATGCAATGGATCCGTGTGATGCATACCACACATCTGTGTGACATGATTGGTTGATCCTGCTTCCCTTTTGTAGACAGGAACCTTTGCACAATCCCCGATGCATACCAGGGATTATAAACAGTATGTGCTACTCCCCCAACACCCAAAAAAGAGGTGAGCAGGATAATCCTCATCACTCGTCTTTTACCCCAGATAGCCCTAGCAATCAGATGAGGTATTAATTAAACTTGAGTCAGTTAAGCCACTGTCAAGGCATTATTCGTCTCTGCTAAACAAATTGCCTAATAATTGACTTTGTTTAAAAAGGTAAGTAATTTATTTTGCCGTTATTGTATAATACCAATATCTAACCTCAGTGTCCAGATAACAAAGGTTTATCCATAGCTGCCTTTTTCTGTCTTCATCCTTATGACCAAACCACACCATCCATAGCCAAACCCAGTATTACTTACAGCAGACTTTTATACATTGCCTAATTAACTCTGAGGTCAGAATCATGACTAGAATAACTCATGAGTTACAAGGCCTTGCAAGGTTAATTTTCAGATAAATATTACTGTCTAGTTTTGTGTCACAATGAATTTTTAGATATATAGCACCTAGTTAAAGAACTATTCTCCCCAATCCATCCTTTGTTGTTATTACTGGCTTTCTTTAGGTTCATAGGTAGTCACTAGGCTGGCCGACTAGTCCACTATCCCAACTGCACCATCTGGTTATGTGACCTGTTCAATCGCACAGTAGATAAATAACTGCAGGAAGCAAACCCTGGACTATAGGAAGCAGCTTGTTAACATCTTATAGTCTTAACCCTCTGTGGTAAATGTTAGACTCTGTAACACATTTCTGGAGTAATTGTCGGTGTTTCCTTTATGTTTATCACTAAATGCCATTGTTTTTTAAAATCATAAGTGTTCGACTTGTTTTTTAATGAATCACTTATTAACTGACAAGACATCTTTATTTAAACTGTTGTATCACATCCATTTATTTATCTCAGAGACTGTTCATAAGTACTTCATAGTTATTCATTAAATTAACTCTCATTGTGTTCTTTTAACTTTCGTCATTTTAATAGTATTATTGTTTACAGTTCCAGCGCTTTGGATAAAGCACTAAAGTTGAAGTAGCATTAACATTACATACATTCTTTTCACGTCAGTTTTCACCATCTGTGTTAATTTCAACTGCAGCAAATTTAGCTAAAGAGTTAAATAGATACACTTGTTCTCTTCCCTTAGAAATTTCCAGAAAAAACATAATTAGAAACAAATATTTTATTATGCAGCTGTTGTGTTATTTTTCTGATTATTTATTTTGTCTTTCCATAACATCTTTTATCTCCAGTTCATTTTTGGTGTTTTGCCCACTCTATTAATTCCCATGGCGTTTTATGATTCACTGGCATTATATTTCATTTCATGTTTGTGTCACTTTTCAAAATCTTTCTTTAAAACATTTATGGTTTCCCAATAAAAATGTCACTTACTTTATATTGGTAGAAAAGTATTGCGGTCAGTGTTGGTCTCATTACCACGGTTACAACTCATTACAATTTGAATTCGCAAAATGTTGTAGTAAAGTTGTTTGATTCTTTTTGTCAGAAGATATGAAATTAAATTAAATTAATGAAAGATTCAGTTTAAATATTTGCATGTAAAGAGAACATTTGTATGTCACACCCTTTATAATTATAGTTTTGGTAGTGCTGCACTGCTGGGGATGTATGAAACAGATTTTCAAATAATTATACATTTCTGAACTTAGCACTTTTTCTCATTGCATTATTAGAGAGGCATTCTAAGTGTAGATTTTATAGGAGTGATAAAGTATTTTAGAATACATTTTTGCTCTGCTTTTCCTTAAGAATATTCACAGGCCTTTTGAAATCATTTAAAGCACATTGGTGCAAAATAAAATAGTGACCAATTGCATAATCAAACTTGCTAGGTAGTCAGAGGTAAGATAATGGAAAATGTAATGTTTCAAGAGACCTATTAAAATCACTACAATCAAGTTTTGTGAATTTTGCCAGTTCAATTAAATAAAAACTACTCTCACTGGTAGTATGTAATGTTAATCTTATGTATTTCTCCTTTATGAATCAGTGCAGTTATACTGTATAGCATCTTAGTATAATCTGTGTTTTTAATATTATGAGTGTAAGTGCTATAAATGGAATGTGGATTATGTGGTACTAGAAACAGTTGTGTTTTTGTCCTTTATGCTTATGAATGCTAAAAATATTTAGTATTCAAGGACGCCACTTCATTTTAAAATAATAATAATAATAAAAAGATTAATTCTTGGGTTTTATACTGGAAATAATAATCATAAAAAGATTAATTATTGGGTTTTATACTGGAAACAAGCAGAAAGAAATATGTGTAAGTTCCTGTCTTTGTTTAGATTCTTACATTAGTGGAATCACAAAACTAACACTCAGAAATCTACCAGATTTAAACATTGCATCCAAAGTACACTATAAGCCCCATTCTGTCAGTACTGAATATTTTTCACCTGAATCATGCCAGCTTGTGTATTTAAATATTGTACACGTGGCTTATTAGTTCTGTCTGTGTGACTTATGCTAGTGGTAAGGGCACATTTGAAGTACACCTTCATTTTAGGTAAGCTCAGCTGCTCAATTGTATTTTTCAAGCTTCATAGTGTGTGGTATGAAAAAAGGATAAGTGTAGTTATGTTAAAAGTACATATCTAAACAAGTATATATTCCCTGAGATGAATTAACGATCATGTAGGTGCCACACTATGCCTACACAATGTATGTGTATTGGTGAGATGAGCAGCAGCACTAATCAAATATGCATGCTACTCATTAGGCCTATACAGTTACAAGCACCGTTTTATGACCAGCAATAGTGTTTGCGGACATGAAAAGGTGCTTGCAATAAAGAGCACACAATGTAAACAAAACAGATTTCATATAGGCAGTGCGCTGTAGCCTAGACATATTAAGGACAAGTACAGGGAAACAATACAGAATGAGGGGAAGTGAAATGGGGGAACTATTACACTTAAAATGTGTTATAAGAATTTAGCAATGTTGAAGAGGGGAAGTGTTTAAAGTATACTCATATATGCAGGCAAATGTGCCGAAAGTGTATATAGGGACATAAAGCTGCCGAGTAGCAAACAGGAGTGAAAATATGATATACAGGTTAGTTAAATGCTGACTTGAGATAACATTTAGCAAGACCAGAAGATACTTTAATGGGTAAATGCATAGAAGGATGTAAGGATGACTGTACATGGAATTTATGCATGCAAGCTGACAGCACTACTGTATTATCCATCTCACTGTGCATACACAACGAAAAGGACCTTAAAGCTGTAACATCAGGTAACTCATAAATGGACATGTTTATGCAAAGAAATGACAGTCAAAAATGGGTTTATCACCTGTGAGCGTGTAATAGACATCAGATTTATTCACAATGCTGGAAAGGAGTTATACATGTTGCTGTCCACACAACACTAAGCATTACAATGACCAGTTCTTTCACAATATAGCTGTTTCCATCAAGCAGGACACACACTGTCCCAGAAATGGACTGCAGTTTATCTGTGCATGAATGCTATAAAAGCCAGCACTCTATGCACATACCATGGTAGCACTGACATGACCTGAATAACCATTTCACTGCCATGCAATCACCACCTGTGACGATTTATCTTTATCCAATTTAAACATGGATATGAATAACTAGATACAATAGTGCTTATGTTACATCAGTGCATTCATATAATGTTGCAACTTTCAGGAATTGAATAGCAAGTGATGTGACTCTACTGACTGACATCTGGATGAACCACAAGCATCACAGTCCACATATGCAAAATTGTTACATCAGATGTATATGTGGTAAACAATCTCTGAGATGAAGGGAATTGTAGAGGACTCTCATGCTGTAAATGGACACATTATAACTGTGGTACATGTCATTCATGTATTACAGTATAAGACAGAACAATGCTAACAGGCACTGAGTGTGGATGTTGAACACGTGAGCATTTGACAGCAAACAATACATATGTAGAAGAAACTTCCGACTCTGCCACGTAACCAGTAGTTAACTTTTTATTATAATTAAAATAAGATAAAACAGAAGGTAAGCGCTTTCGCGTATGCTACCATACGCTTCATCAGACAAATTAAAAGTATTTAAGACCATGGCTTTATAGGGAGGCTTAGCCTATCGGCAGATGAATTAAATTATTCAATTAATCATGGGAAAGTCACATTTAAAACACATATAGATAGACCATTTTTAAAAACTAAATTAAAATCTTCAGTGTTGAAAGTGGAAGATGAATTTGTAATATATAAAATTCAAGATATTAAAACCATCTAGGTAAAAACAACATGTTATGCATCAAAGAATTCAAGTCAGAATTAATAGTACATGTATATAAATTAAATATAACGTTTCACAAAAACTTGTTACTAAGAACATTACAGGCTTAACAATTAATCCTGAAAACAGGATATAAGGCTGAAAGCCTAAGCATATTCAGTAGTTCATGAAAATCCATAATTGCATTCCTTAGTTCTGAAATGTATCATATAATATAACTGCTCCAGATGTTTATGAGTAAGACACAGGATTTCAATAGGTTGGTCAACTTCTGAAGCTATACTGGTATTTTAAAATTCGCTGATAGGTTTATGTTTATATCTATATAATTCAACGAATTGAAGTGAACTTAGTGCAAATAGTACATAATGGAATAACACTAAATAGTAAATAAATAAATAAATAAATATATGTACAGTTAAAACATTGCAGTATCATGTATGCGATTAGATTAATGAATAAATAGGTAAATAGATAAAAAACTAAATGTGTGTATAAACTTTTAAATGTAAAAGCATTATATAGAATAAACATCGATAGTAATAGTGGCATATAATAAAATTCATGTAAATATTTATAGCAATGAGTATGAGTTGTATGGGAGAATAAATATGAATAAATATGAACATATGTGCATAGGTATGGATATGAATATAAGGATATAAAAATGTGTGTATGTTATGTGAACAGTAAAAACTGAAATAAATATAATGACATGTAAACATAGACATAAATTCAAGTTTTGAACATCAATTTAAAAATTACATTAGCTAACACCTTTATTTAACCAAGATAATGTTTCAAACAGAAGTAAAACAACTGTATGTTCAAGAAGTCAGTGTAAAATTGAGCTTGGAAATATGTAGCATATATAAATAAATAAAGGATGAAGAATCAAGAAAATATATATATATACATAATTGTCCATCGTCTGACTAAAGAATGTTGTGTGGTCAATGACTATACACATAATTCTATTATAGGTTGAGTTCATCTTCGATTATTTAGATAAGATCTAATGCTAACATAATTATTCAGACCTGGCGGATAATGGCCCCTTAGTCTGAGTATCCATTTAAGTTCATTAAGCTCTAGCTGGTTTGGATAGTCACCACCTCGTTCAGTTACTTCTACTATTTGCAGCACCCTGAATACAAAAGAGTGCGATGGGTTCAGGATCACATGCTTAGCCAAGGCATTCAACTCGTTTTTCTTCCTTATATCATATTGGTGGTTGTATATCCTGTTTTTGAGTTTCCTTTTTGTGAGACCTATATAAAATGCATTACAGTGTTCACATGTGGCTAAATAAACTAAGCCTGAGGTGTCGCAGTTAGCTCTGAACCTAGGTGTAAATGTGAAATTCAGTGTAGGATGTACAAATATTTGTATTTTAGAGATAAATTTACAATAATTGCAACCGTGACAGGGATAAGTCCCTGGAAATTCATTGTTGTTTAAATTATTATATGTTAATCTTGGTTTACTGTCACATAGCAAAGATTTGAGGTTTCGATTACTTCTATATACCATATGTGGACAGTGACCTACAATGTTTTTGGTAGAGTCATCCAACGTTAAAACTCTCCAGTTATTGGCTAAAATTCTCTTAATGTTCATAAAATCATTGGTATATGTTGTGATAAATGAGACTCTTTCAGTGTAATTAAATTTATGGTTAATATTGACATATTTGAATGCTTGATGGTTAATTCTGGCTTCATTCGGAGTCAGAGATTCTGATGGCAAAATATTGTTTCTGACTTCCATGACTAAGTCATGGTTATATCCTCTTAAAAGAAACATATTTGCCATTTCATCAGCTTTCTTGGTCAGATCTTGCTTGTCAAGACATATTTTACTAAGTCTAGAAAACTGACTTTTCAAAATCCCTTTAAATGTATGACGGGGATGCATGCTGTTGTATCTCAAAATAGTGTTCTTCCAGCATTCTTTTCTATACAGGGTTGTTATTAGTTTCCCTCCTTTAATAGAGATACTTGTGTCTAGAAAATTGACCAATGAGTATGAGGTTTCAATAGAAAACCTCAAGAAAGTGGTGGTGGTTTCTAAATAAGTTCTAAAGTCATAAAATTCTTTGATGGAGCCATCCCAAACAATCAGAATATCATCAACAAAACGCTTATATAGTACTACTTTGTTAAAACAAGGATGTGAAAAAACATGATTTTGTTCCCAGTGGTGTACCACCAAATTTGCGTACGTGTTTGCACACGGTGTTCCCATGGCTACACCACAGGACTGAAGATATAATTTATCATTAAAAGCAAAAACATTGTTATTCAGTACTATATCTAATAATTGGCATATCATAATGGCTTTATTGCCTTTCAACTCATGATGGAATTGTAATAATTCCCGAATGGCATCAATCCTTACATCGTTAGGGATTGAGGTAAATAAGCTTTGCACATCCATTGTGATTAGAAGATGAGTGTTCTGTATAAATTCAAAGTCCAAAGACTGTATAAAGTTAATGAGTTGGTAGGTGTCCTTAAGGACTGTGGGTATGGCTTCTAAGAGTGGTCTGAGCGTTTTCTCTAGGAAAACTGATATGTTTTCTGTGACCCATTTGGCACCAGACACTATCGGTCTCATGGGTGGTGGTAAAGTCCCCTTATGCATTTTTGGTAGCCCTTTTATTACAGGTATTACTGGATGTTCAGCATAAAAATATTCATAAAGAGTTTCAGTTATTTGGTAACACATAAGCATATCATACAAAACATCTCTAATATTCTTAATAATGAGATCTAACTTAGATTCATCTATTAAAACATACGTATTATCTGCTTCCAACATATTAAACATATAGGTATTATAGTCTGCCGTATTAAAAATTGCTAAGCCTCCTCCCTTATCAACTGGCCTAAAAGTGAGTGAATCATCATGTCTCAAAGCTTTTAAAGAATATATGTTTCTACTTGACATATTAAAAAAGGCGCAATTTCTATTGTCATTGTTAAAATAACTATAGAAGTCTGCTTCACATAGTTTCACAAACGAATCTATATGGGTAGGCATCACTGGTGTGAAAGAGCTTTTCTTCTTGTAGACTGGAGTACTAGCCGTATTAGACAAAGAGTTATTAGAGTCTTTGTGAAAGAGCAGTTTCAAACTAACTGCTCGAGCAAAGGAGCGTAAGTCAATCATTAAATCAGACATTATACTCCCTCTTGAAGGGACAAAGGAGAGCCCATTATTTAGTAATTCAATGTCACTTTCAGTCAAGACATAATCAGATAGGTTTTTTTATAGCAAACAATACATATTTGACAGGATAAATGCACCATGGTAGAAACGCCATTACAATTGTGATATATGTGGTTATGTGAAGGCATAGCATCATGTTATTTCTGCAAGGGATATGTGTGCCTCTAATTGCTGTAGTACATCAACAACAGACAATATGTTGTGTCACTCCCTCATACTAGAGAATAACACTCCCTACATATGTTACGTAAGGAACATTAAATCATATGTCATCATTACTCTGAATAAAAATATTGCTATGTGAAAATTTGTCCCAGCTTTTAGTAAGCAGGATTAACATCTATATGTGTAAAAGCAAATGTGCTTGACAACAGTGTTAGTGACATGTATAGTCACAGTAACACTGACACAATGTAGTTTGAGCAATAATGAATGAATTTCAAATAACTACCCAAAAATCATAAGTTAAACATTATTGTCTGCATTGGAAGCACTGCGTGATCATGTCAGAACACAACTGAAACAATGCACAATTAGATGGATGACATCACATCCATTTGTTAGTTAGATGTTTATGCTAAAAAGTGTTTGAAGTGTACCGTAACACTATACAGCTACACATCATACATGGGTTTGTAGAATAGATAATACAGTATGAGGGTGAAAGGCACACTCACTGCTGGGATCCAACAACCTACATATGTAGTTATACAATGTACAATGCACATGACACAGGGGAATAGGCACTCCAAATGTGGCATAATGCAGGTATGTTAAAAGTATATAATCATTGCGTGGACACAAAGTTATTTTATCTGATGATGCTAGGATTTTCTAGTGTCACAGTGTCACTGTAATTCAATATCTAATTAGATGGATAGATAAAGGTGGGTGGAGGGTGAGCAGTGATGGAAATGAACCACTACCTATCCACTTACACTCTTTATACAGCACATAATAGCAGCCATTATTACAGGAGAATAATGACTACAATTGCAACATACAGCACCTATGAAGGGATGACATCAGTAGTGTACTGCTAAGTAGATGTATATGGTAACATTGATTTCATTAACAATCAGGCCGTGTAAATTTTGTCACTACAAATGTGCATTAAACAATTACAACTCCATTGGCAGTCACACTTGTACAAGTTAAGCACTGCTGTATTTTGTATTCAAAGATCCTACTTTTCTAGTTACACACTATAGAGAATAGTGTAAGACATGCAAGCACTACAGGAGAAGTCTGACATTCAAAGAGCTTTAGTTTATTTGAAAAACAATGACCTCATCAGTGTGTTGCAGGAGTGTTGGCAGATAATATAATACTGTACTTGTGTGCTCTTACTGATGTCAAACAAAACACGTGCTATTTGAAGAGTGAAAACATTCTCCCACCACCCCACTTAACAAATGTTTGTATCACTTTCCCTAGAAAAATGTTACATGGCTATTTGAAGAGTGGAAACATTCTCCCACCACCCCACTTAACAAATGTTTGTATCACTTTCCCTAGAAAAATGTTACATGGCTATTTTTAAACTCATGACGCTGTTATTTAAAGCATTAATTTACAAATTTGTGGACATAGTATTGTGTAAAAAAACACAGTTTTTTTTACATAATGCACAGAAAAATATAATCATTACAGTAAAAAACAATGTGCATAGTTACACCCTTGTACTGCCAAAAGTTGTGGATGTGAAAGCTGGGCTTAGGGAATTAGGTAGTCATCTATCATTTTAAAATATTTATCCAGAGTAAAGGTTGACTGACCACTGTTCACCTAATTGTAAATACCCTTACACACAGACACACACAAGCCTCTCATGGTGGGTATTGAACCTCCTACCTATCTGACTGTACTAGTCACAAACATAAGAGGAGAAGCCTGCCTCTCAAGGGTACAGAGTGTACTTTTGACAGGATGACCTCATAAGTGCGTTTCATATAAGATGCTTCCATAAAAGTTGGTATAATGGTGCTGTCTGCACATTTGAATGCATTTTCAACTGAGGAAGTAGAGATATCAACAAGCATTATACACACACATACAGGTCTCCCAAGGTGGTCATTGAACTTCCTATCTATTTAGATACATAAATAAGAGAGCAATGTACTAATTGCAGTTGCCTCAGGAGAAGTCTGACTATTAAGGGGAAATAATGTGCTTTGGTAAGGGTGACTTTCTCAGTGTGTTTCACACAGAATGTTTTCATAAAAGTTGGTATAAGGAAGTTGTGTGCACATTTAAGTGCATTATTTTCAGGGGATGTGTCGACAGCAACAAGCATTACACACATGCATGTAAATCTTCATGGTGGGAATTGAACCTTCCACCTACCCATGTTACACAATCTTGAGAGCACTTTACTTGTTACAAGCATAACAGAAGTCTTAACATTTTAGGGTAAAATTACACTTATGTCAGGATGACCTCATTAGTGTGTTTCAAACAGGATGTTTCTGTAAAACATGGGATTACGGAGTTGTGAGAAGAGTTACATGTACCATTCTCAGGAGAAGTGGATACATCACCAAGTGCTACACACACAAAATATATCCATGATAGGAATTGAACCTCCTACATATCTAGGTTGCACAATCAAAAGAAAGCTTTACTAGTCACAATCACCATGTGAAAAGTGTGACTCTTAAGTGGAGACAGTGCACTTTTGTCAGGATGCTCTCATCAGTGTGTTTCATAAATGATGTTTCTGTAAAATCTGGGATAAAGGAGCTGTGAGAACTGCTAAATGTATTATTCTTAGGCAAGTTGGATACACCACCATGTGTGGTATACAGTCTTGTACATACACAAGACATCCATGTTGGGCATTGAACCTCCCACTTATCTAGATTGCATAACCTAACAATATATTGGTTGCAAGCACCACAGGAAAAGACAGACAATACCTCTTTGAATCTGGACAGTGGAATGTTTTTTTTTTTTTAAAAAGCATTGCTTGGAAGAGATGATACTGTGCATCAGAGGTTATGCAGCAGATGTATACATTTGCAAATGACAATACAACATCTCTATGATTGTCGTATGTAATAACATACTTTTTTACTGTAATGTAGATACTGTCTTTACAGTACATTGTGTTACTGTGAAGGACAGTGACATGGTACACATAATGGAATGACATACACATTGACTGTTGCACACCAGTGGATTTCAATCAGACATTGCTGTGACTTCATGCCTGGATGATTCCACACTTGATTTGCCTCATACTTGGATTGTATGCATTGATGAAAAGCATACAAGTTGTACATAGGACAGTGCACTACAGAATAACAGAGAGGGATTCTGTGGGAAAGGATTAAACAAGACAGTAACACAGTACAAGTGTAAATACTGTATAGCAGCCATATATTTAAAGGGATGAGTTAAGTGAGTCAGCATCATTCTAAAACAATCAAAATCACCTGTTGACAAAAGTAATACAGACATACAAAAGTTGTGCAACACAAAAATCTGATTGTTTGATTTTCCCTTTTTTATTGTACGCTTTCAGTGCAGTATTGCTAAGCTGATGTGAGCTGCTGATGGTAAAGTGTTAATGGATGGGTTATCATATCTTCAAGTGTTGAACTTATAAAGGTAATTAGCAATAGTCTATGTTACTTTGTGCTGAATTCTGTTCAAAAATCTTTACAGGACAGCCTTCATAATAGGTAGCAGGCACATTAATGTAGCAGTAACATAATCCCCTGGATTTACTATTCCTCCATGCAGGACTAGCTTTGGCCTACATGGTGGCGGCTGTTTAGGTGCAGGACAGCAGTGCACCATGCATATTAATGAGGCACCCTGCCTGAGCTCCTAATCTTACACTGAGCATGTAAAAGTGCAGAGGCATGTCTGAAAGCAGAGCTCTCAGAATGTACACGCCTCCGCAATGAAGATCAGTAGAAAGACCCAAGAAATGAGCGAGACCACTCATCGGTGACCGCATATCCCCACCAACATTCCCCCTAGTGTACAACAGCAAGTAAACACAAATAAAATGAACAAACCTGCATTTTTTTTTTAATCTGATTAAAGCTAACCGTAGGTGCACAAATGTGCACATCGCTTAGCTACAGTTAATGCAGCTTAAATGGCTGAAGAGGATAACAAGGAAGATATATGCAAATGAAGCAGCATAGCAGTAGTGTAGTGGGCAGAGTATTCGCCTTATAAGCAGGAATTTCTGGTTTGAGTCAAACTGCAGCACATTCCATTTTCATGGCAAAGCATGTTATGACCAATATTTTTGATGCATAACCCAGTAAATAACACATATATATGAACTGGAGTACTACAGTAAATGCACATGTGAGGTGTCACTGTCATAGTGAATAAAGCACCAGTAAGTTTAAGCACCAATAAGCAGTACTAAGCATATTTAAGCACTACTAAGTGGGTTAAGCCCTTTTGCACTGGTGTAAGCAATGTGCACACAGGCTAAGCAATTCTAAAGCTAACTCTGTGTAAGCATATGTAACAGGCAGTTAGCATTGCTTATCTTGCACAAACTCACGCAAACCCACTTACAAATGCTCAAAAGTGCGTTAATCACTCTGTATCCAACGGCCCTTGTTCTGCCAATCAACAAAATAAACAGCCATGCAGGTCTCAAACTCAGGACCCTATACATCACAGTCGTAGTAGTTTACCACCAAGCCATCACAGAAGTACAGAAGAATGAGGTATCCGCAAACAAGTCTTCACTATAGTAAAACCTAATTGCAGCTGTGAAAGGAATCAGTGTACAGACATATGTGTGTCTTAACCCACTACATAACATAAATATGTGAACTGGATTAAAGCAGTAAGCCCAGAAGTGAGGTGTAATTGTAATAGTGTTGAAGTCCCCAATAAAACACAAGGATCCCATACAGTGTACATACACATCAATCATGGATACCAGGCATACATATAAGGTGTAATGAATAATAACTCAATGCCAAAAAGGAATTATAATGCAAAGTCCAATGTAAACAATGCTAAGCATTGCACAGGCCAGCTTTAGATGTGTAAGCAATGTGTAGGCCAGCTAACTCAATGTGTCCAGTGTTATACCCCTTTAAACAATGCCAACCCTAGGTAAGCAGTTTTGCCCATAGCCTAGCCTTTTCAAAACTTGCCAATCACAGTAAAGTGCAGGAAATCTGCTCTATTTAAACCAAAGAGGTGGGAATACATTTCATAACTGGTTGTAGCTTCCCCTTGCAGGCACAATGGCAGTAAGAAAAGAAGTTGTGCACTTTCGGGCACAGCACTGGTGCATCCAGCATTCCAGAGTCATGGCAGGACTCCTAGTCAAAGACCATGATCAGAGACTGCTGCAGGGCCTGTACCAGGGCTCCCAATATAAGGCAGAGGCCTGGGAACATCTCACCTGTGACCTCAGCAGTGCCACTGGCATACCCCGAATTGGCGAGCACGTCAGGCATCGCTATGTCGACCTGAAGTGCCGTAAGGGGGACCTCTTGGACCAGTGGATGCAAGAGGCTAGACCGGCAGGGGATGTTTCAGTTGTGTGTAAGTATCACCCCACTATGTGTGTAATAATTGCCAGCTCAGGTATATCATGGATAGGTATAGCTAAATATTCCTCTTATGTCCCCCACAGCTGCAATGGAGCAGGCTGCGAATCAGGAGGCACACATCAGTCACCTGGCGAGGTTGCGATGCAAGGCAGGTCAGTAATACTCATGCATTTACTGTCATAGGAAATAAAACTAAAAGTAGTAGTAAATTAATTGCCTGTATTAAACCTGTATTGTTCAAGGCATGTATTGCATACACTGGAGAATATGGCAGGAACAGTCTCATATAGTATGTATATAAATAAAAGCATAGCAGCCTGACGATAAAGGTCTAACTGCTAGACTGCATGTTGGTAATGTAGATTTGCAATCATGTAACAGTACTGTTGTATTAAGCACTGTTACCCACACTGGGCACCATAAATTGAATGTGTAGGAATGCCTGTATATGACTGGTGTAATCCCCAGAGGCCATTTAGCACAACTGAGAGACACAAAGACAGAAAACAGAGAAAATGTGGACAACAAAACCCAAATAGCACATGCAACTGAGATGTGAACTGTTGTTTTGTTTAGAACACAGAGCCATGGTTCGAATACTGCCAGTGGTAGTTGTCTGCATACAGAATCATACCCCACAACTGTACAGATATGTCCATAATGTCCAGTAAAGTGGCCCGTATCTGTTGCCTATCAACCTGTCCTCCTGGGAAATCAGTGGGATAACCCCAGATGTATAGGCAGCAAACAGGAAATGCAACTGATTGACACACATCTATGAGAACAAAGCTGGCACACTAGCAACTCCCCAAAACCTTTTGAGACTAAAAAGCCATGTATGTCCCATTTACACCCTAACCTTTCAAGATGTGGCCAGAGTGTGTACAGCAACACAGTGAGATGTATGTGTACAATAGTAATGTGGAATCTGGTACTGTGTGAGGGAACATTCAGGTAGTGCTAACAAACATTTCTCCCACAGGTCTGCCAGATACCAACACTGTGCCCAGAAATACAAGAATGATTCAGTGTACTGGTACTGTTTACATTGGCATTGTATGGCATTGCGACTGATGCAGTTGCCCTGAATAATGAGGTAGTACACATCACTGTCACCCACACTGTCCTACAAAATATTACTGTCTAGGAGATCTGTATAAGAGTGTTATAATACAAGGTCAGAATGCAAAAGCACAAGGATTAATAAGACAGAAAGCAGATAGGAGATATACAGCAATATCTATATAACACACACAACTCTGATGGACAGTGTTTAAGTTGTAGCAGACACAACCATGGTCTGAATCTTGGGAGTGGATATAGGCTGCATACAGAAACATACCCCACAAATGTACAGATGAGGCCAGAACGTCCAGTATATGGGCCCATATCTGCTGTCTGTCCCCCTGTCCCCCTGGTAAGTCTGTGGGATGATCCCAGATGTTTAGCCAGCAAACAGGTAATACAAGTGATTGTCAAACATCTATGAGAACAAACCTGTCACTGTAGCAACCCCCAAAACAGTTAGGAGAGTAATATTTCAAGTATGTCATATCTACACTCCCATGTTGTCAAGCTGTGACCAGAAGGTATACATTAACGGAGTGAGATGTATGTGCATAGCATTAATGTATAATCTGGAAGTTTGTGTGGTAACAGCAAGGTAGTGCTAACAAACATTGCTCCCACAGGTACATCAGATACAAACACTGTGCTGAGAAATAAAGACCATTATAACCAGTACTGGTACTGTTCACTCTGGTATTGTACGGAATTGTGAGTGTCACCGTTTCTCTGAATAATAGAGTATCACAGATCACTGTCACCCACACTGTGCTACATAATATAACTATGTAGGAAAACATGTATATGTGTATGTCAGGTCACTAAAGGTGGAAGTGGGCAATATTCTAGATATGTCCCAGCACACCAGCATGTGGGCAACACATGGCCAGAGTCCATTCAGAAAGAGTTGGATAGCTATGTGCACAACATAAACCCGGAATCTGGGAGTATGTGTAGAAACAGTGTTAACAAACATTCCCTCCACAGGTATACCAGGTAAGAGGTGTATACAGCAGGTAAAACCAGTGCATGTGTAACAATGATGACAGCCATAACACTGTCCAAAGTAAGGCTATAGGGTAGTGTATTAACTTTTTAAGGTACAGATAACAGCACTGATGATGAAAGTAATGTGGACTACAGGAATATACTAGTTGTTAATTGACATCTTTCTCTCCCCCCACCATATCTCCAACAATAATTAACATACCCACCCCAACTGGTATGTAATGACACCTATGTTCTGATAATGTCCAATTGTTTGATAAATATTATAAATGGTTCCCATGCATGTGCTATATTGAATTATTCCAACATTGGTGGCATGGTGCCATCAATGTACCTGCATGCTATTCTTATTACCACAGTGGTCCCATATATGCATGTTTTCTATTTGCCATGCAACTGCTCCATAGCTGGTGTCCGGGTTAATGGGAATATCTATGCATGCTGTTATACCTAACCCTGGAATGTGTTGACTATTACTAACCCAGATAAGATGATGACATCTAAGCACTATAGCATGCTTGGGAAGGCTGGTCCCAGCAGACACACCTGTCCCACCTCAGCTGGCCATAGCACCGAGTACCAACATGTCTGGGGCCCAACCTGGGACCTCCCTGTCCATTGGTCCTGCACCACCTTTGGGTGGAACTGCCTCAGGTGATGGGGCTCGCCCCCCCAGGCGTGGATAGGCACTATCACCAGTTGCCAGGTCGGGGTCGTGGTGCATAGAGATATCAACCAGCAGCTTAGTGATCTTTTATGCCAGCTTGAGGGCCGTGTGTCCCAACTAGAGCATCAGTCTGGCTCTGCGACTCAACCCTGAGCACAGCCACCATCGGGGCTGTGAAGGTGAAGTGGTGATTGCCCATGTGTGGAGTCCTCAGTCCCACTGTTTCCACTAGGGGGCTCATGGGTTTTTGATTTCCCAGCACCCCTCCCCATCAAGGTATTTACCACCCACATGTGTCATATACCGCCCCTATATGCATCTTGTTTGTCTTGTCTGTTAAACTACCCAACCTACCTCCCCAAATATACCTACTACCTCTCCCCAACATCCCACTCTCACATGAAAAAAAAAGGGCAATCTGTTCCCACAAAAAAATCTCAGCCCATACATACCTGTCCATTTCGCACACATGTCCACTGGACACATGTAATCTGGTCTAATTGGCATCACACCTTATTATTGTTGTCCTCACCCCCTCCCAGGGGTTTGAGTGTGAAAATCTACCACCAAATTCAGTGTATATGCACAGCTGCTGCTGTAGAAGAAATGGGCAGATATGGACCTTCCCTACAGCCTTCCTGCACATCCCTGGTTAGTTTCCCTACTGTCCTTCCCTCTTTGTGCCCCATTTTTCACCACTTTCCTATCAACTCCTTTTTCTTTTCTTTTAAAGAAATTAGCACAGGGGTAAGCGGGAGTAAACACTTTTAAGTAGCAGTAATTGGGTTTAAGACTGTTTGGGCATGGCTAAGCAATGCCTACACTGGTTCAGAAATTTAGAAGCAGAGTATAAGAGACTGTAACTGGAAGTTAGCAGTGCTTACCTCCGAGCAAACCCGCTTACAACTGCTCAAAAGTGCCTTAATCACTCTGCATCCAACAGCTCTTGTTCTGCCCAGCAACAAAATAAACAACCTCTGCAAGGCTCAAACCCAGGATCCTGCATACCATAGAGATTTACCACTAAGCCATGTCAGATATACATACCCCTGATGTTTTCACAAACATATCGTCCAGCCCAGTCATTCAACAGTACAGGAAATGTATTCCAACATGTAGATGTATGTGTGTGTGTAAATCTATTAATATCTAAACAGATACAACATTTTATCTATATATATATATATATATATATATATATATATATATATATATATATATAAATATATAGAAATACATATGAACGGTTCTCATTGAAAACATCAAAATTCTAAACCATCGAAATTAATATGGTCGAAACCATATCATCGAGCGTTTAGAACATCGATGTCGTCAAGGGGAAGAAAAAGGTAAGTAAAAAAGGAAGAAAGCTAGTGTTTCTGCAGTGCAGCAAGGTGCCCTGCACACTGTGTCTGTGAGAGTGCCATCTCTGTGATGGCACTGCAGACAGGGTATGGGAAATCTCCCGTTTAGCGCTTCTGCATATAGCACTACAACAGAGATTTCCCTTTACCCCACTGTAGTGCCATCTCGGAGTTGATATATTAAAGTAGGGGGGGTGTTTAAAAAGTTTTTTTTTTTTTGGTTTCACTTGACAGCTTCGATGTTCCAAAATATTGATGATATGGTCTCGACCAAATGACATTCGATGTTTTGGAATTTCAATGTTTTCAAGTGGAACCATATGAACATATATACATGTAAATGCCTACGTTTATAGATACATATGTCTACATCTATATGTCGAAATACATACAGCATGTTATATATATGTAAGCAGATATATATATATATATATATATATATATATATATATATATATATATAGCTATGTAGGTATATGCAGACATAGTTATATTTATGTAAGCAGATATATATATCTATATAGGTATATATGGACATACAGCTGCAGATAACATTGGGAAAATTACTAAAACATATATGTCCACATGTACCGCTAATGGGGTTGGGAGGCCACAAACAATATACATCTTGTACGAATAGGTATACCCCCATAGCCAAACACGTAGTGCATGGGGATGTCAGGTGTGTATAGCAAGTATATTTGTAGACTATTGCTACTGTAATAGGGATTGTATTCACATACATGGTGTGTGTGGGAGGTCACATCTGCTTTTAACATGTGCACCATTGGCTACTGACAGACATCCTAAGGACATCATAGTACAGTACCACTGCTAGCACGTAATGCTCCTGTGGACAACAGCAGAGATATTGGCCAATATATGTGGACAGTCTGACACACTCTGGACAGTTCAGAGGTATAGACATAATAACCCTTTAGTGCAAGACATGTGGATCTGACAATGTGGATGTTAACAGCCATGTAGATGGGTATAACACGTAACTTCTAGTATACATTTGACCCCATAAGTTATGCATTCACACACCCCTGTCTGTCCTGCCACATAATAACTGCTGGTAAAGAGGTGCCATGGCCACTTACTACCCACTAGATATTGGCATACATCTGT
Organism: Protopterus annectens; assembly: GCF_019279795.1. Lineage (NCBI taxonomy): Eukaryota > Metazoa > Chordata > Ceratodontiformes > Protopteridae > Protopterus > Protopterus annectens. The sequence goes on from NC_056741.1 coordinate 1,080,353,212, forward strand.
ACAGCATCCCACTGCTCTGTCTGACATACATGACTATTATATTGGCCCGGCAGCAGTACATGTGACAAGTATCTGGACATTACATCTCACTGGGTAAGTACACTAAGCTGCTAGGCATGGAACAAAGCACTGTGCAGGCTACAGGCAGACTGGCTCAACACTGGCCTACATTTCCTATGAGGGAGTGCACACGTACCTGCATATATAGCAGGCTGTACAGGCATGCCACAGCACAGGGTTACATACACCTGTGTGACAGTGCTTAACCATAACCAATGTGAACACAGCCACATCCACATATGGTAAGCTAGTGTAATATTACAGGATATGGACTATTTATTTGACACCAACCTCATATGTGCCACTCATACACTAACCCTACATATACTGTGCCACTGCACAGTGTGGTTCGATGCCTGTCTGTGGTATGGGGCATGTGCTTATATGGCCCTACAAACATGAAAGCTGATAGGGTAACATACAGTGGAGCAGCATGTAGCATCAGATAGAACAGGACCAAGAACAATGACATCTACCACAGTCTGTACACAGGCCAAGGTACATATTACCAATACACACACTGTCGACAATCCCTATAAATACACAGACCTCAGTACTGTACACACATGCACAGAATGTCCAGGTTATGTCATCAAATATAACCCCTGCTATACATAACATATGTAGCAGTCTGACATCTCACTGGCTTGTTATCAGATATGATGTCACTAATTATGGTGTACAGCACATATGCACCCCTTACTGCATGACATATGTACAAAGGTTGATAGGGTTGTGACTGGAGGCACATACACTGGGCTAATATTGACATATTGCCTTGATAACCTCATACATTTACTGTTGTAACAGGGATTGTTGCAGCATATGTCCTATGAAGGATATGAAGTCAGTAACTCTCACAGCTGTCACCATCTACAGACTGCAGTCCTCACACTACGTTCTGCAGTTCACAGATAGGTGCTCTGTGGGTAACGCATGAATCAAAAGGCACCACACACTGCCCAGTCTGCAGATGACCCTACAGATGGGGATTCTCTCATAAACATAGCACTGACATGGCAGGTATTGCAACATGTAGGACAGCCATATCCACATACACCCTGTTAAACCAACATTACTCCAAATGCAGTATTGCAGCACATACAGTCTGTAGTCAGGTCAGGTGCATCCCCCTCCTGTGTGTTGGCCTGTTTCCACAGTGTGTGTTGTTAGAGGTAAATCCCCAATGCATCTTAGATGCTATTTGCCAAACAACAGATCGAGTTCCTGCTCACAGTGAATGAAAGGCCCAACACCAACAAGATGTTCCTAGATACTGGAGTGTGTTTCCATGCAATTGGCTATGGGAATGTTACCACAGCTGTTCCACATGCAATCAGCTAGAGGAGGGCTGCAATTCTTGCAGAGACCATCAGCTGACCATGAGCATCACTTAAAATACACATGCTGCTGCCTAAGCAAAGCTGGTGTAAGTCTCCAGATCCACCAGAGAGGGAGTGAGAGAGGCAGACAGAGGCAATGAAAACTCAGGAAGTGGTAGGATAGTAAAACTTAAGCGTGTTTGTGTCACACACCTGCCAGTATAGGGTATTAAACCCCAGATTAATATGTAGTGCTCTTACATGTCCATGCAGTTATTGGATGCACTACATAGGTTACATGTTGAGGAGCCCTCAGAACGTATATGTGATGGTGAGTGACATCTGCAACAGGGATATGGTAGCTACACGGTAGTTGTAGTACACATGCCTGTCTGCATGAACAGGTGCCAGCATCAACAAAGCCACACTCTCACAGGGATGCACACACATTAACACACTTAGCAGGGCCAGGAATACAACTCAGCACTAGTGGGATTGCCACAACACAGTACTGTGCAGGTATCACATGCACCACAGGGGTCATACAGAGGTTATATGGGCAAAGGGTATGTGGAGGTGTCTGAAATATGACTACATGCTTCAGTATGCCAATGGGGGTTGTAGTGAGTGTGAATGTAGTCATACGCATCATACAACACACACACAGACACAGGTGCCAGTACTGACATGCATGGGCGCATTGCTTCATGGGTGTGTAGTGGTCAACGGTGCCAGATGGCTATATAAAGCTAGGTGATGGGTATACCTTGGCATCAGGCCACATGATAATGGTCTGCATTGTGGCTCAGGGGTGTAGTGTTGGGATTTGCCCACACAGGTGGGTATTGCATTCACCATCCAGTCACCTGGGTGACTATTGCATGTGCCCAGTGCTGTGCATTGCTTGCCATGTAGGTGTCCTTTTGTCCATGACATGAATGGTCTCTGGGATGTGCATGCCTCCCACATGCATGTGGTACTGTACCTGGGGTATCTGGACTATGTTGTGTACACAGATTGTTATCATCAGATGTGCCAGTCCTGGCCTCATGTGGTGGGAACTGGTAATGGACAGCAGGTTGACCCTGCACCTACATTAATAGCATGATACCAGTATTCCCTGGTGTCAGTGGCATCTGTCCATACAGAGCTTGTGTTTCAGACATGGTATGGCCTTTGTGGGTCACATTTGCTGGCACCACAGGTGTTGCAGGTGTCCAGTGGGAAACAGGGGGGAGATGCACTGTCAGCATGTACATGCCTATTGGACTGTTGGACAGTGTTCCATGACCTCTGTAGCCCACTGCAATCACACATGGTTACTATCAGTGGGCAATATGCAGGGTACTACCAACATAGCGGATGTTGCCTAGGCAAGTGTGTGTGTGTGTGTGTGTGTGTGTGTGTGTGTGTGTGTGTGTGTGTGTGTGTGTGTGTGTGTGTGTGTGTGTGTGTGTTTGTGTATGAGACATGGGTTGAGAGCGCTCCCTGGGTAATACAAGGGTTGCTAACGTAGTTCACCTGGCATTGATGTCGCATGTAGGGGTATGGATTTGCAACCCTGCCTCTCGGCTATTTCACATCTGTTATCCCAGTACGGTGGACATTGTGATATAAACTAGGGCCACCATATAAGAAGCTTGTAAAACCTGCTCCACATTGCATCCAGTTGTTACACATTCACAACCACCTCCATACAGGATACAAATGACAAACACAGATACCCACACACACCTATCATGTTTGGGATTAGAACGCCTACCTTACTAGTATGTTACATTACAGCAGTACGCAGTTATAGGACGTGCCACAGAGATTACAGGCGTGCTCTTTCCCCCAAGGTGTAATTCACAGTGAATAACATCAGCAGGATTGTCAAAGTAGGGCATTTGAATTGTATTTAGTGTGACTAGCCTAAACTGCATTGCTCCCTACACAGACAAAATATCCACAACAGCCATGTGTGGTAATAGAATCCCTACCAGAGGTCTATATCACACTACAGCATGATGCTGTTATAGGGCGAACCATGGGGATTTCTGGAGTGACCCTTCCCCAAAGGTATATTTCACAGTGAATGACATCAGCAGGATTGCCAAAGTAGGGCATTTGAATTGTACTGAGTGTGACTAGCCTAAAATGCATTGGTCCCCACACAGACACATACAAAACTGCCATGTGTGGGAATAGAACCTCTACCAGAGGTCTGTATCACATTACAGCATGATGCTGTTACAGAACACATCACTTGGATTGCTGGAGTGCCTTTTCCCCAAAGGTGCATTTCACAGTGAATGACATTAGCAGTATTGCCAAAGTAGGGCATTTGAATTGTATTGAGTGTGAGTAGCCTAAAATCCATAGCTCTCTACACAGACAGACACACACACACACACACACACATACACACATACACACAGTTGCTATGTCTGGAATTAGAACACCTACCTAATTTGTTTATCACACTACAGCAGTACACAGTCATAGGACGCACTTCTCCCAAAGGTGTATTTCAAGGTGGCTGACATCAGCAGCCTTGCCAAAGTAAGCCATTTGAATTGTAGGAAGTGTGACTAGCCTAAAAAGGCATTGCTCTTTACACAGACGAAGACAAATGCACACACAGTTACCATGTCAGGATTAGAGCACCTACCTAACTAGTTTATCACACTACAGCAGTACACAGTTATAGGATGTGCCAAAGAGGTTACTGGGCTACACCTCTCCCAAAGGTGTATTTCAAGGTGGATGACATCAGCAGCTTTGCCAAAGTAGGCCATTTGAATTGTAAGGAGTGTGGCTAGCCAAAACAGAATTGCTCTTTACACAGACAAACACACACCCATTTGTCATGTCTGGGATTAGAACTCCTACCTAAGTAGTTCATCACACTACAACAATACACAATTATAGGACATGCCACAGAGATTATTGGGCTGCACCTTTCCCAAAGGTGTATTTCAAGGTGGATGATATCAGCAGCTTTGCCAAAGTAGGGCATTTGAATTGTAGGGAGTGTGACTAGCCTAAAAAGCATTGCTCTACACAGACAGACATGCACAATTGCCATGCCTGGGAGTAGAACTCCTACCTAATTAGTTTATCACACCACATCAGTACGCAGTTACAGGATGCACCACACCGATTACTGGGCTACACCTTTCCTAAAGGTGAATTTCAAAGTGGATGACCTAAGCAGCCTTGTCATAGCTATGGGGCGGGCAGTGTGTGTGCATGGGCAATAACCCATTCATCTAGAGGTTAACACACCACCTGCAGGCACATACAAGGTTATATTCCACAGGTACGTGTATACAGCTGCGAGATGAGTACTTCCCTGTACAGTCATGTTGCACAGCTAGCACTTGCACCACATAGCCTGTAATGCTAACAGATACCGGTGGCTAGTATATACAGTGAGTGACATCTGAACCTAATGTGGTTGTAGTCATTTGGCTGTGTGCTGAGTGGGACAGGCCTCATAATGGATGGCTCCTTGTCACAGTCACTCTCTTCCACTCATCTATGTACATCTACTTATAGCTTATTATAGTGTGTTGTCCTTGGATATATGTCTGTGTTCCTAATCACTGTATGTGCAAAACATGAGTGGTACATACCAAGGAGTGTCTGCACTAACATCTGCAACTGCCAGATATGTCTGGTCCAATGTTGTTTGCAGACATGGGCTTCATTTGTTTACTTGGGCTTCATTTCTTTAAGTGTGTGAGCATGCCCAGTAGGACCTTTCAGTAGACTGTTGTCTGACATTGCCTTCATTTCTCTAAGTGTGTGTATATGCCCAGTATGGCCTTCTGTATTGCATGTGTGGATTGATTCTAGGTAGTTTGTACTCCAGTGCAGGCCTTTGTGTTATGCACCTACAGGTAGCAAACGGTTTCTGTAGGGTATCTGTCGATCATTTGGCATTATGGGGACAAAGTGTGCAAGGGATAGTGCGCACTGTAGATTATTATGTCTGTGCTGCTTCAGCTACATGGTACTGCTGTTAGCAGAGATATTCAGACATGTGAACTGTTATACACTGTGATGTTTTCTGTCCTCATGTACTGTCAGGTGGACATTTCTACTCACAGTGATGTCTGGGGGGACAAGGGTGACTGCAGCTGTGTGTGGTATTGTGGGCAGATGCCTACATATTCATGGTAGGTTATGGCATCCTGGTGGGGGAGCTGTAGACACTTGCAGCTGGGTCTGTGTATTCAGCACCTTGGTACATTCCTGGCAGAGGATCCCATACATGTACATCCATCAACATGTCAGTATGGCCTTATATTGCTATGGCAATACCTCACAGTTGTACAGATTTGCACAGGTTACCCAGAGGCAGGGGCCATGAGTCAGGACATTATCCCTATTGTGGTGTATGGGCAGGTATGTAGCCACCAATTTATGTGTTCACAGCCAGGGATATTGTGTGCCCACTGCTTTGTGTCAGACCTTGCACATACCATGCTGCCCACGCTCCCACCCCCCTGTGTTATTCTATCCTCTTCCTTACATTATACATACATTCTCTGATACTGTCCCTATGCTTATCACCCCATCACAGCTGTGTGTTGGTCCACAGTTCATGCAGTGGGACATAGTGGACGTGTTACTGTGGTTTATCCACATGGCCTTGCATATAGCTTTTGTGGAGTGTGTTGTGTTGTTATTTGGGTGTCCATGACATAACATGAATTGGCAGTACATGTGAGACACAGGCCCTTGGCAGAGGCTTGTGGGCCATTAGGTGCTGATGCGGGACAGATGTGGCAGGCCGTTGCATTCTGTCCATCCTACAGTCTCAGACTTCCATACAGTATATTCCCCCTGGGGTGACAGGGTAGGTGTGCTAGGTGTTCATGCCAATGTCTTCTATCAGTCTTGATCAGGTGGTGTGGATGCTGTCAGGGTGCTACCTACAGCTAGTGACACACTTGCATGGGGCACCTCCACTGCATGCTGTATTCTATCCCTATTGCCATATACAGGTGGGGTCATATTGTACCCATTCCCCACAGCAGGGGTACAACCAGAGAGGTACCTCTGGGTGGTGTTTGTGTGAGCTGGTTGCATGTGTGCTATGGACACTACTGACATCTGACACACAGATATGCATTGGGCATTCCAGTTATGCATGCATGTGCAGGTACATCAGCTGGTTCCCTATACATCACTCCTACCTCCTTTGTGATCTGTGAGTGTTTGGGCAGACAACACCAGTATCTCCTATTAGAAGACCAGATAATGTGATGCATACCTGTATGTACTATTCCAAGGGTGTGTCCATTTCACAGTGACACAATATATACTGTATGTGTGGGGTACTTTCCCCTGTGTACTGCTTGTATAAATAGCCCAACAGCCATGCCATGTCAGTCTTTCAGATGGTGACACATACTACAATCATACATTTATGATGGCTTACTGATAGCTTGTGTTATACTGGTAGGTATTGTGTTTGGCACTGCTGTTGTGAGGACTTGTCACTGTCATCAGCAGTAGTGGGCAATGGCCACCAGGATTTACCTAAATATGAATACATACCGACTACTCTCACACAATATGAAACACACACTGGCCTAACACACCCATACCTGCATATTGTGCAGATGCTACAACCTATCCTGCTATCTTGGCCACCTCTGTGCATCAGTGCTCCACTGGTATTATACCTACACATACATGTTACTACATTTCTACATAGGGCTGTGAGGGGGCACACCTGACTGTTACGACGTGTGTACATCGGATTGGGTGGGGGTACACCAGACCATTACTACATTTCTAAATAGGTTTGGGGGGCACACTGGACTGTTACTACATTTCTAAGTAGGGTTGGGGGGAGCACACCTGACTGTTTCTACATTCCTACACAGGATTGTGGGAGGGGGACACACCTGACTGTTACTACATTTCTACACCGGGTTTGGGGTAGGGGCACACCTGGCTGTTCCTACATTTCTACGTAGGATTGTGGGGTGACAGACCTGACTGTTTCTACATTTCTACGCTGGTTTGGTGGAAGGGGCACACCTGACTGTTTCTACATGTCTACATAGGAGTGGGGGGCACACCTGACTGTTACCACCTTTCTACATAGGATTGTGGAGGGGACACACCTGACTGTTTCTACATTTCTAAATATGACTGGAGGCCACACCTGACTGCTTATGCATGTCTACATATGATGCGGGGCACACATGGCACTTGTACACATTTTCTATATCTATACTGGTATGTCAGGTAGTCCATTTCATTCTGTATTCTAACCTATTATGCTGACTAGAGGCATATCAGTGTATTACAGTTCTTAGCTTTGGTTGACCTACATATTAGTGACAGAATTCCTGTCCTTCTGAACTTACATCCCACTGCCTGACCTGCTGTAGTCTGTCTGTGTAGGCCTGGGGGGTGGTTACCCACAGACATCAGTCAGAGACCATAGCACAGCCTCTGTTTGTGTTTGTCTACACCTGTCCTGCTGGCTGAGACTGTTGTTGGGTATGTGAACCTTCCTGACTGGCATGTGTGAGTCATATGGACACACATGTGGCCCAGCACATTTCCTGCAGTGAGCTTTGTCACCCTGTGTAGTACTGGCTACTATGGTGATGCCAGTATTTGTTACAGATGTCATGATGCCACTATGGGTGTCTACTATCTGCTGGCATACCATTCAGCCACCCTATTTCCTTGCATGCTCACATCCATACCATAGATACAGGTAACAACACATTCTACTCCATTTGGCAATTGGTGGGTTGATTGACTTACCTTGTGGGTGTTCCACTATTGAGGATGGTGCTGCAGGGCTGCCTATGTCAGATGCACATAGTACACTCCCTATACGTGGTTTAGCACAGGCAGTGTCATGTTTGGCATCCCTGTTACTGTATATGAGAGTCAGAGTGAGGTGTTATTCCTGGCTCCCTCCTGTGTCAGTGTATGTGCTATGTGTTGCTTCTTTGCCAAGGCCAGGGCATGCTGGGCATGCCTCATTTTGCCTACTGGGCCAGACTCAGGTTGTTCCTCTTCCAAGTCACTCTGTGCCTGTGCAGGCCTTGGCATTGGTGCAGGGGCTGTGTGGGCCTGCCCTGTGCTGTTCCTGTTGTAGCTGTTTCCACAGGATCATATTGTGTAGCATGGGACATACAATGACAATTTGGGTACATGTAGCTGTTGAGTACTGCAAGGCTCCACCAGATGTGTCCAGGCACTGGAACTGTGACTTGAGCATCCCAAACACATGCTCTATTATGATTCTGGTCTGTGCATGTGCCTCATTATGGAGTTCTTGTTCAGGTGTGTGTGCATTTCTAATGGGTGTCATCAGCCATGGCTCCAGTGTGTATCCAGCATCCCCCACCAGGTGACTGTGAGGGAGGTTCCCATTGGCAAATCTGTGGTACAGCTGTGTCAGATGCCAGATGTGGGAATTATGATAGCTTCCAGGGCAGCCAACACACATGTTCATTATTATGCCCTGGGCATCACACATGACCTGGCAGTTGATGTAGACCCTACCCTGCTCACCGGGTGGCACTTTGATGTGTATGTGTGTGCAGTCTATAGCATCCACTATCTCAGGGTATTCTGCTATTTGGTGGAACAGTTGCATATTGCTGGCCAAGACCTCATGGGTGTTGGGGAAATATACATGGTCACCGGCATGTGCTGACATGGCATCCAGGAACTGGTGGAGTACCCTGGATGCTGATGCCTGTGAGATCCCCTTCATATCTGCAGATGGCCTTTGAAAGGTACCTGTAGCTAGTATTCTTAGGCCTACACATACCTTGGTATCCACTGAGATGGGTTCCCCTCTGTTAGTTCTGTGTGTGAGGCATGGCTGGCATAGCTCAACAATTTGCTGTAGGAGGTCCCTGTCCACCTATAGAGCTCCACTATCTCCAGCTCATGTAGCCCCTGATAGGTTACCCTGGGTCTGTACACTCTTCTCCATCTCCTCACTCTGGGCTGGTTGACAGCATTCACATCCTCACCATCCTCAGCTTCTTCCACAAGTTGTATGATAGCTATTGCAGCCCCTGTCATTTTGTTGTTTTGTTTGTTAAAAGTTCCCCGCTTGTATACACCGGTGGTGTAGAGTATGGGAAATACCAGAAGGAAAGGTGTTTGCATGGTTTATAGAGTGTTCTGGGCTGGGCTGGTCTGCTGCCTGTGTAATTAGCTGATTCTGCTACATTTCACCTGCCAGCTATGCTAGTTCTCCTAGATTACCTTCCTACTGCTGTTTTTCCTTCCCATTGCCTTCCTGTTTAAGCCTGGGGCTGTGCTGCACAAATAGAGTGCTCATATGTGCACAGAGTTGGTATTTCCTGGTTTACTTTTTTTTTTTCCTTTAAAACCCGCTGTGTGGCATGCACACCTGCTTAGGCAATGTAAAGAGTGCTAGGCAGCCTCAGACACAGCCCCTTGCTTAACTCTACTAAGCTAGGAGCAAACCCGAGCCACAGGGCTCCAATCTGCTTACAGTATGCCTGACACACACACCCATAATGTCAGCTAACTCATAGGCCTTCACCAAGCTATTCCTACTCTTACACTGTTGGGACCTGAATAGCATGCTTGGAAAAACTGGGATTCACTATCATTACCCTCATTTGCATAGGATTGCCTGCTAATGCATAGTTATATGTCTCACACTGAGCCACCTCCCTTAGCAACCACTACTCACTGGCCATGTTGTCTTCTGGATGCCATTGAGTTTCATGACAGAATAGTGATTTTAGTTAGAATGCTTATTTTAGGTTTATTTTATTACCCCCCCCCCCCCGATCCCGTTTGCGCTCTGCTGCCCTACACTTAAACAGCCAAGATTGGCTAAAAAAATAAAAGTTGATTTATTTTATTTTTTAAGCTGTTTGCAATGTCAGTGGCGGCCTTATGCTTGGCCATTGGCATGCTTCCTGACTGATATGCAGCCTTTATTTGGTGCTGTCACAGCTCCACTTTGGATTTTGCAGAAATGTACTTGGTTACTAACCGAGTACATTTCTGCAAATTACGCTAGCCCTGCACAGCCGGTTTCAAGCTTCCGGGATCATAAATTCACCTAATTTGCATGGATTTCTCCTGCAAATGGGGTGATTTGCATACAGGGTCTTAGTCCATGCAGGACTAGTGCAGAAGCGCTCGTGCACACCCCTGCAGCCTATTCATGGATTGCATGGCAGACATATTGCCTGCTAAACTCTTGCACTGCCCCTGTATGTCATGCAAGGCCTGCAGAATCTGGGGGAATGTGATAAGTAAAGGTTTAGCCAACATTTATACCCACAGTAGTCAGAAAAACATCATGAAACATATTTTCAACCATCTGTATTCGGATTTTTTCAGCATGCCAAGAAATATACTTATACCTGTGTACTATCATAGCACAACATGTAGAAAGTCATAATTGTGATAGTTAATATTTGAGAGCAGATTTCAGCAAACATGAATGTGTATGTATTCATAACTCACAATAATAGTTGCTGCTTGAATAAATGGAACAATGAATAGATGCAAAATCAGAGAACTACACAAAGCAACTTCCAGTGCACCAAACATAGGCAATGAGGCTGACTCCTGGTATATAATAAAACTCAGCTTTAATAGGTAAAATGCAGTTCAGATAGGTAAGCGGTTTCATGGTGATAGCACACCACTTCATCAAACCTGTAACATTTTTTAAAAGAATAAGCAGATCTATATATATTCAATTATTCAGCAACTACACCAATCACATCACAGCTTCCATTAATCAATTAAGAACAATGACTATGATATTTCTTCTGTTGGCATTGATGAACAAGTGTTGGAATTGGAATATAATCCACAAAAGCAGGACAGATATCAGGGTAGAGTTCCTACACATATGATGGACTTTGTGAAAAGAAATGGTAACTCACTATTAAATTCCACTTTCACTGATAAAGGTAAAGGACATGAATTAGTAGATATAGTCTATACATAGTTCTTGAATGATATTCATAAGTTAGAAGATGCTCTATATAAAATTAAAAGACTGCAAGCCCAACAATATCATTTAGAGGCATGCTTGAAAAATAAGGTGATCCCTCGAGGTCTGAGAACCTTAAAAATGCCTACGCAGGGTGAACAACAACCTGAGCTACTCTCTAGATGGCAGCAGTTAAATTGTGTTGCAACCAGCAGACACACCTAAATTAGTGTACCAAAAATATTCAGTAATACTTTGCTAATGGCTGGATTAGAACCCTTGAAATTATTCAAAAATGTTTCTACTCATTCAAGCATTAACTCTTCATTGCACAAAGGAATTACTCCTTCACAGCATTACAATTCCACTAATGAAGCACACTGACAACTTATTGAATAAGTTGGATAAACAGTGAGGGTAGAGATAGTAGCAGAGAGGAATAGCAACAATATGTTTTGTGGGACATGTGGGAACATCTGTATGGTGGTTTAGTCTTACTTATTAAGCACTCATTAATTTTTCATGTTCTGTGCAATAACTGATTACTACAGGAACAAATAAGGGATGGGAGAGTACAATAAACATGAACACCTAACCAGGATATGGTTGGCTTACTAAGCCTCTCTGTTGGGGCTGTGATATTTTTGAAAATGATATCTTGCTGCACTATTCCAATGGTATATTAAGGAAATGCATTATATGGAGATAAATACAGATGCTTGCAATTAAATATATGATAGGAATATGATATGTCATGAAGTAATAAATTGACATACAGCTGTAATTGAACCCATGACACTATGCCAAAATATAAGGCTACAAATATAGTAATTGTCTCAACACACCATATAAGAACTCCTAATTTAATACATCCAACAGCCTAAGAGTTGTTAAATTAACTGTATCACAGTACTGTCTTTAGTATGGCTTTACTCTGTATTCCTATACCTCAGTGGATTTAAGAACTTTTGTGTGACAGTAACTGGACTACTGCAGATTAAATTGAAATCTTCAGCATTTCACAGCAAGAAGTTGACTGGCATTTATTTTCACTCATCATTGCTGCACTATGCCAAACTCTGCACAAATGCTGAGTACAGAAATTGAAGGTTTTCCATGGTCCATTTCTGGCCATGTGTAGTATGTGTGAATATATTTTTTGACCAGATTAAGCGTGCAAAAAAAGGGATGGAGATGAAACACCTAACCAGGATATGGTTGGCTTACTAAGTCTCTCTGTTGGGGTTGGCAAGCTGAGGATAACATACAGGGAAAATAATATAGGAGTTTGCAGGAGGATCATGGGAGAGCATGATAGTTATCCACTTCTTTACAACTTCAATGTAAAATTGTACCCAGAATTTTATGACTTTGCAGTATTACCATAACAGTGATGGGTGACAACAATTGAATAATGTTGCATGGCGAATTGAATGTAATCAAGTGTGTCAGGATGACACATAGGAGAAATGGAGAGATATGTATGGGGTGAAATTATTTTGTGGGACAGTTGCCAATGCTTTATTTTATTTTACTTTTTTTTGGAAGGGAGAGAGAAATGTTGGGGAAGGTGATTAGGGTCAAGTATGTAAGGTAGGATAAGAAGTATCTGCAGACAAGCAGGGCATAAATGACAGACATGGATGGTGACAGAGACAAAAGGTTGGGAGACACCATGACTAGGGATAGGTAGGGGACATCATAGGTACACCCAGGTCCAGCTTCAGAATAAGGAGATTCTAGTCCTCACCCTTAGAACTGCAATCACTGTCTCCTGCAGAAGCTCCCTGGATCAGTGCTGGACATAGCATCATCTTTGCACTATGACACAGGACCTTTTCAATCCTGTCACTATGTACAAAATGATCCCTCTCCATTATATCCTCAACTATCCCTGTCAGGTCTGGCCAGGTGACAAAATGATCACCTCCACTACTACTGCTCCCAGAGGGTACCACTGCACCAGCAGCTGGGTCAGAGCTACCTGATGCACTTAGACCTGCTAGGGCATGTGTTGTGGAGGCAACACTGATATGCTGTGATCCTGAAGTGCAATGTGCTGGTACTCTCATCTATGGAGGTATAGTGGGTTGAGCTTCAGTGGTTGGTGTATCTCTATGCCGTTGATGATTAATTTTCAGCAACAAGTTTTGTAAATAGTAGTTTAAGAAATTATAATCTCCCCTCCAAAAAAAAATAAAATAAAATAAAAAACATTAAAAAAGAAAATAGAGAAAAAGGCCGTGGGACATGTAATTAGATACATAGCATATCACGGTGTTGTATATTTTAAACAAACTTGATTTGGCAGTACGTAAACAATTATGATAATTTACTATTGCACACATTTACCACATCGATATATGAAGAAAATATATTTATTAGCCATTAAATAAACAAATGTTACTGCTCTGATAGAAATTTCATCAGAAATGATTGGAATTCTGCATTTTAAATTAATAATTTAAATTACCATAATGTAATTCTTCCAGACAGACTGCAACCAAGATATTATAAATAATTATAAATTAAATAAAAAAGAATGCTGCTTCTGGTTACTGAAGCCACACACAGTAAAACTGGTATTTTATTGCTTAATGCATGCAGCAAGTGTTCTAAATTTAGCACATTTCATTCCCTTGCCAGCCATCTCTGCAAAAGTCATGCTAACAAAATATTTCTGAATTGGTGCCTAATTCATATCTTGCAAGTTACTGGTAATAAGCAGAGATGCACAGCCTTGCCAACTGCATTGCACAACTGAAAGCAGATGGACTTCTTGGTAGGCATATTGGCACTACTTACAGTACATATCAGTAAAGGTATGAAACATGGCATTGAGTTGTGCCATGTGGGATGCTCCACCCATTATCACAGATTCCAGTGTTCAACAAGGACTGCTTAGTGGCATGGCTGTGAAGGGTTGCACTTTGAAAGGTGAAAGATGATGGATATAAAAATTGGAACTTCATTTATTAACTGACATTGCCATAGGATAACTACCTTAGCAGCATGGAAATTTGTCATATAGCAATTTCTGAATGAATGGAGATACAATTCAGAAAGGCCTATATGCTGTGGTTGTAATTATATCTTGGAATGCACTCCAATGCAAAAGTCATTTTTCTGCAGGTAAGTATGATTCACATGGATGCAGTTGAATGTATTGATTAATACAGGTCAGTTTATGTTACATGGATATGTCATGAAACATAAAGATCATAAACACATAGTTTAGATATGTGATGAGTCATGATGATTATAACAAAAGTACTGTGCCCGTCATATATATATATATATATATATATATATATATATATATATATATATATACACATTATGCAAGTGAATTTTATATGAAATATGATCATTGCCATTTCTAGAAAAACTATGCTAAATATCACAGTTTCATTACATAAGGCTTACTGATATGTTGTTTGCAAGAAACAGGTTTAACATTATCAATTTTTTGCCCTTACACCTAGTGCCACAGAGATAGTTCTATGGCAGGTGTAATTTCTCCTCTCAGTGCTGAGGAAAGAGTACCATTGGCAGGCTTGTTTGTGCTACCTAAGGCAGGCTAAACTAAATTTACTTTTTTCCTTAAAACAAATGTACGTTAACATGAACAAAAAAAGGAAAAGTAACTATCATGATTAATAGCAAAGTGTTCTGTAAACAGGATTCAAACAATGGTTCATGTGACTTATTTATCTTGAGTCACTTCAGTTACACCTTGTAGCATAGAATTTGACAGCTGTCAAGTGCATTTACTGGAGTAAGTACTATTCCTGTTGTGTGTGTGTGTGTGTGTGTGGGGGGGGGGGGGGGCATGCAATGACACCAGACATATTTGCTGTAACTAATGCAGCCTAAACTAAATTTGTCACTTTTTTCCTTAAGTAGTGAACTCTGTTTCCATGCTGCCAAGTGAAGAACAACTGAACATTAAAAAAAAATGAAAACGCAAAGATGACATATTGTGATGAATTGCAATGTGATCTATATACAGGATTCTAACAATGCTTCATGTGCCTTATTTCTCTTGATTCAGTTCAGTTAGACCTTGTACCACAGAATTTGACATCTGTCAGATGCATTTCCTGAAGTAACTACTCACCTTGTTGCATGGGCCATACAACAATGCCAGGCATGTTTGACCTACCTAAGGCAGCCTAAACTACATTTTTTATTTTGTCTTTAGGTAGCGAACCCTGTTTGCATACTACCAAGCAGAGAGCAAAATGAAAGGGCATTAGAAGAGGAATAT